>NC_142070.1:31869166-32205000 GCF_059756535.1 Pantherophis guttatus | reverse complement strand
CCTGATAAAAAGTCCCTCTGGCCACAGCCGTCAGATGTTCCTCCAAGGACAGCTGTGTATCCAGGAGGATGCCCAAGTTGCGAGCCCTCTCCGTGGAGGCCAATGACTCGCCTCCAATAGTCAGTGATGGGGTCAACTGACTATATCGGGATGCCGGGAACCACAGCCACTCAGTCTAGCATGGGTTGAGCCTGAGCCTGTTCCTCCCCATCCAGATCCGCACGGCCTCCAGGCACTGGGACATCACTTCAAGGGCATCATTGGGGTGGCCCAGGTGGAGATGTACAGCTGGGTGTCATCAGCGTACTGGTGGTACTTCACCCCGAAGCCACGGATGATCTCACCCAGCGGCTTCACATAGATGTTGAACAAAAGGGGCGAGAGAACCGACCCCTGAGGCACCCCACATATGAGGCATCTCGAGGTCGACCTCTGCCCCCCTGCCAACACAAACTGCGACCGGTCTGAGAGAAAGAAGGAGAACCACCGTAATACGGTGTCCCCCATCCCCAGCTCTTCCAACCGGCGCAGCATGATACCATGGTCGATGGTATCAAAAGCCGCTGAGAGGTCTAACAGGACCAGAACAAAGGAGCAACCCCTGTCCCGAGCCCTCCAG
The DNA here is from genome assembly GCF_059756535.1 of Pantherophis guttatus. NCBI lineage: Eukaryota > Metazoa > Chordata > Lepidosauria > Squamata > Colubridae > Pantherophis > Pantherophis guttatus. The sequence goes on along the minus strand of NC_142070.1, from coordinate 32,204,381 downwards.
AGATCATCTACCAATGCGACCAATGCCGTTTCCGTGCTGTACCCGGGCCTGAAGCCCGACTGGAATGGATCTAGATAAGACATTTCCTCCAGGTATTGTGGAAACTGTCGTGCAACCACACTCTTAACAACCTTCTCAAAAAAGTGAAGGTTGGAGACAGGACGATAGTTGGCTAATACTACCGGGTCCAGGGAAGGCTTCTTGAGGAGAGGCCTCACCACCGTTTCTTTCAAGGCCATGGGGAGGTAACCCTCACTCAATGAAGCGTTGATAATTCCCTGGAGCCAGCCTCGTGTAACCTCCCAGGAAGCCAGTACTAACCAGGAGGGATATGGGTCCAGTAAACATGTGGCTGCACTAAGTCTCCCCAATGTCCTGTCCACATCATCAGGGATCACAGAGTCAAACTCTTCTCAGATAACATTCTCAAGACTATTCCTCGCCACCCTGCCTGAATCTACCCAGTTAGAGTCCAAATCCCCCCAAATCTGTGTGATTTTGTCATGCAGATATTGTCCAAATTCCTCAGCCCTGCCTTCCAGGGGGTCCTCGCGCACTCCCAGATGTAACAGGGAGCGGGTCGCCCTGAACAGGGCAGCTGGATGATTATCTGATGATGCAATAAGGGCGGAAAAGTAATTAAACTTTGCCGCCTTTATCGCCACTAGGTAGGTCTTAATATGCGACCTTACCAGTGTTTGGTCAGATTCAGTGAGACTGCCTCCAACCGCTCTCTAGGCGACTTTTCTGGTGCTTCATCTCCCTCAGCTCCTCAGTAAACCATGGAGCCCCACGGGATCGGCACCGGGTCAGAGGCCGCAAAGGCATGACTTGATCTAGAGCCCCCCCAGCCGCCCGGTCCCAGGCAGCTACCAGGTCATCGACCGAGTCGTGTGCCAGGTCCTCAGGAAATGGCCCAAGCTCCGTCTGGAACCTATCCAGATCCATCAGGCGCCTGGGGTGGACCCACCTTATTGGTTCCGCCTCCCTGCGGTGGGGTGTAGCGGTTCGAAGGTCCAGGCGAAGGACCAAGTGATCTGTCCATGACAAGGGTTCCATTTCTATATCCCCTATAAGAAGACCACCCAACCACTGGCCAGAGTCAAAAATCAAGTCCAGAGTGTGTCCCCCACCCCCATGAGTGGGGCCATGAACTAGCTGGATCAGGTCCATGGCCGTCATGGAAGCCATGAACTCCCGGGCCATCTCGGACGTTTCACCAACGGATGGCAGGTTGAAATCATCCATGACCATAAGCCTGGGTGTATCAACTGCCACCGTGTCTATCACATCGAGTAGCTCGGGTAGGGCCGTTGCCATGTGGCAGGGAGCCAGGTACGTTAACAACAAGCCCATCTGTACCCCATGACCCCACCTCATAAAGAGGGACTCACATCTGGCAATCTGTGGCACAGTGGTCTCCCTCGGACCAAGACCTTCTTTAATAATAACCACCACACACACACCCGCCCTCGCCCTGGGCCCTCGGCTGATGGAATGCTCTGAAGCCTGGTGGGCACATCTCACCCCTCCCTCCAGGCTCAACCAGGTCTCCGTAATACCTGCCAGGTCCGCTCCCCCTTCCTGTATAAGATCGTAAATGAGGGGGGCCTTATTTACCATGGACCTGGCGTTGCACAGCATCAGCCGAAGGCCCAGGTCCTGAGTATCTGTGCAACCTAGTACCCGAGAGGAGCATTGGGGACCGGGGTGTGCAATTGCTCTCAAACAGCGAGTGCGCACCCCCAGCACCTGATATGGCCCCCTGCTCCCGCCGTATCTGCCCCTCCCATCCACCGTGCTGATAGTACAGTCCTCATTAGGATGGCCCTCCGTCATCTCCCCAGCCCCTCATCCTGCACCCTCCAAACCGTTACCCCGTGCTGGGCTAGGCTCCGACCTTGGTGGATTACCCCCCCATCCCCCTTGGTTGCCCTCCCAGTTCCCCTTAAAAGATCGTTAAAAACCCTGATTAAAAAACCCCTCAATCCCCGCTTTAGAACATGCCACCTCTCGGGGCTCCAAAGCCCATCCTTAAGGTAGGCCTTTGATAGAGTGGAAGGCCACCGCCGTGAGAGGGGAACGTCTCACAGCGCAAGCAGATCCACCGAAGTGTAAGCCATATAAGTATGTCAAGGTAAGGGAGAGTCACTCTGGGTGTCAGCAATGGTCCTAGAGGTGCGAGATGGCAATACAGTTGGATATGAGCAAAACTGGGGGCCCTCACTCTCTCACAGCGATGGGGCGTCTGGATCAAATAGCTGCAGTGCAGGCAAATGGCCACAGCCATTCTCTCACAGCGGCTGGATGACATAAGGCCAGCAGAGTTCAACTCCTTTCCTGCAGATGGAGCAGCAGCCATTGTCCAGGACTCTCAGTTTCTCCCTCCAAACCTGCAATCTCCCTTCCCCCACGCCAAGGCCAAAAGGTGGTAATCGGGAGGCAGGGATGAAACAAACAGCAGCAATGAGATGATAGAGATCAAATGACACTAAGTCCAAAGAGGGTGGTAGTAAAGTCCCAGAGTCAGAGGTGATGGAAAAAAATGACCCGATCACAAACAGAGAGTCCGGGCAGTAGCAGGGGAAGGCCATTTCACAAGGCGGAGAGTGAATCCAAGGGAGAGACCAGATGGCTATTCATTAATCCCCCTCTATCACTTCAACCTCCTTTAGCTCTTCCGGACCAATTCACCCCCGAGATCATACCCGTCTCTTCAGGCAGACTCTGCCACGCTCTTCCCAGGTCCAGGTCCATTTAGGGGGATTTTAAGCCTCAGCTAACAGCTGGGCCATACACCCCCCAATCCTCAGATCTGGGCTAAATATTCGTTTGATGCGGCCTAAGAGCCTCCGGGCGCCGATTTCAATGCCATCAGCTCCCCGCACCCTCCTCCAGCAGCCGAACACTTTTCCGGCCGCCATAATATCATAGGGGGCTTGGGTGGCTGGAGACGGTTCCCTCGGCTCCCTTGGTTCTCCATCTGACTCTCTCGACCCCCTTAACTCTTTCACCTCCTTTGGTCGGGCCGCAGAGTAGAACGCCCGATCTCCGGGGCATCGCGGCTGCAGAGTCATCCTGGAGGCCGCCGCCGCCCTCCTCGTGGCACCCTAATCGCAATTTCTCATTGCGGTCTGCCATCCACGAGCCGATCCCGCTGAGGGATGGCTCATCCAAACCGCCAGACCTTCGGCATGCCGAACGTGGGGCCCAAGATCGCTAAATCGGCCTCCAACATTCCCAAAGTCCTCCGTTCCCTCATCAGCCTCACCAGTGAGCCCCTTGGAGGTCCGCCATCTTGCACATGTGCAGGGAACATGAATTAAAGAAGAAGAAACCCTCCATATAAAGCTAAATACTGGTGGAATGACAAACTATATATGTGTCAGTGTCTCAGCGCTGACATAGAAAAGGAAGATAAAGCCTGAACTTTTGCCTGCTAAATCCCTTTGAAGCTCGGTCTCCTTGGAAATGAAGAGGGGGGGAACATTCCTGTGAACTGATGAGAAAAGAAGTCAGGAGAGTGACTTGGAAGATAGCCAATGAGAAGCAGAGAATTGGGGATCGGAAAGGGAGGGATTGGAGGGCAAAGGTCAGTCCTGACCGCATGAGTCATGATCCAGTTGCTGTACTCGAATAAAGAGAAAATTTCCTTAAAGATTGGCAGTTTGGAAATGCATTTATTTTGAGATAGCATCGAAGTCTGACAATATGTTGATTTCATATCAAGCCAGGGTTGAAATTCAGCAGGTTCTGACAGGTTCTGGAGAACTGGTAGCGGAAATTTTGAGAAGTTCGGAGAACCGGTAGCAGAAATTTTGAGTAGTTTGGAGAATCGGCAAATACCACCTCTGGCTGGCCCCAGAGTGGGGTGGGAATGGAGATTTTCCAATATCCTTCCCCTGGAGTGGGGTGGGAATGGAGATTTTGCAGTATCCTTCCCCTGCCACGCCCACCAAGCCACGCCCATTGAACCAGTAGTAAGAAAATTTGGATTTCACCATTGTATCAAACCACTCATGGTATAACTGAAAATCTAAGATTATTCAATGTCTTATTTTCTGTGTTTTGTCATTGTTGTTGTTTTTGCTTCCTTTTAGGAGAATAGAAAAGATAGAAAAAGAACAACAAAGTAATTGTGATAAATTATAATAGAAAAAAATTCAACACAAAAACAACAGGCATTTAAAGTCTGAAGGATTCTATTTATGCCAGCAATATGCTGTTCTGAAAGTTATTTAAAGCTGACAAATCACTCCTACCCCAAGGATGTACATCCCAGAGTTATTTCCCTTTGGAAAAGCTGTTTTCAGAAGCCCCAATTAACCTTGATTGAATTCTGCCTTAGTAATATCAGGAATTTTAATTGACTGGGAAGGTGATAATAAATCTCTGCTCAAAATACAGCTTGGCCATTAACAAATCCTCTCTTGGCAAAGCAAAGTGTCACAGAGAAGAACTTAGCTATTTTTCTTTTAATTTTCATAGAAACAGCCATCTTTATCCAAGTAATTAGAGACCTATACCATGAGAAGTTTACAGCAAGTTTGATATAGCATTAGTGTTGTGACCCAGGCCCAAGTAGGTAGTAATCAACGCAAACAGTTCCAAAACAAACAGACTTCATTAGAACAGCTGAAAATTAACTTATTCTTACTGTAGTCCAAACTAAATTAAAACAAACTCTTCGTAACACAAATTCTTCAGTCTAATCACCTACCTTGGTATAATTAGGCAAACTGGCATAGGCTTCTCTTGGCAAAAGTTCAAAAGCAGAAGACACCGACAAGAGATAAGTGCAGCAAGGCTATCAATATTGTTTTCCGGCAAAGAGGCCAAGAGCCGTTGCTGGTCTTTTAAGCCTTATGGGAGGGGCCAATCATCTCTTGGCCCTACTCCCGAGTCGTCCTCTTTGCTTTAGCTGCTCTTGCCTTCTGGCAGCTCTTCTCATACATGCACTAGGAACAGTTCCTCCTGTTCCTCTGCCTCTCTACTGTCAGCCTCTGGAGGCTCCAGAGTCTGCACATCACTCCCTGATGGCCCTGGCCCCATCTCTGCCTCCGACGCAGAGCCCTCATCCAGGCCTTCCCCAGCCTCCAGGACTGGCCCATGTTCTTCCTCAGTCTCATCACTGTCCGACTCCGCTGCCAGCTCCGCAGGCTGCTGGCGAACCACAACAATTAGACTAGAAATCTGAGTTCTAGCCTCGCTGTAGGCATGAAATCAATTGGGTGACCTTGGGCCTGTCATTCACTTTCGGCCCTAGGAAGCACCCAATGGCAAATCACTTTGGAAATCTTGCCAAGTAAACTGTAGGAATCTGTCCAGGTAGTCAGTAGAAGTCAAGACTGACTTGAAGCTCTCCTCCTTAAAAAAATGTTAGTTAGCCATACAGCTAGTAGACAAGACTAATGGTCATTTCAGAAATAAACCACTACCCCAGTATGAATACATGTTTATGTGCTGGATGTTTTTCACTTTCAAAATGCAGAACAGATGTATCCCTTCCCAATCATCATTTGTGTATGTTTTCAAAAATCCATTTTGTACCAGGACTTGGCAAACATCCTTAAGTCTTCTGAGAACTAGTCTTAGAATTAGCTTCAGGTGACAGTTTTCATGCAGTTCCTAACTAAAATAGCATCCATAAAACTTACTTTGCTTTTCTACCAGATTGAGTTTATATTATTATATTTAAATTACCTAATTATATCATTCACAACATCCAGAAATTTAAAGACTGTTTAATAATTATGCAGTTCCAGCCTAATTTCTATAGGATTTGTTTCATAATTCCTTGGGAACTGAAATTCCAAGCTTCCAATAATTTCTGGTAATACTGATGCTTTAAATTCTGCAGAGGTTATAGTCTACGAATCAACAAAGTTTCTCCCTTGACTACATAAATGCATTTCTGTATCACAATCATTTTGAAAGCATCATCTTCCATTACTGCTTTTGCATGCAGAAAAATCTATGCTTTTGAAACTGTGTCCTAGAGTTTGTTGAATTTAGAACAATCAAGTTTCAAACTGCCAATCTATAAAAAAATTGAGCTCCTTAAAAAGAAGCTAATCTTTTGTTTTGGTAGGCACCTTCAAGATTATATTCACTTGTCATATCTGTGCCTATCCACATCCTGGAAGAAGAAATTCCTCATTGTTTGAATTTGGCTTGAGTGCAGCTCCCAATAAACAACCAATGGTAAGTAATGCTAGAAATGATATCTGGAGAGTTAAAGGAACATAGAACCCAGCTCCAAATCAGAACATCCTAACTATCACTGTCCTTATTCTCTCATTATGACTTTAATTACTTGGTGGCTTGTTTCATCTTATTCCCTTTTCCATTCTTCTCAAGGAAGACCATGACCATTAGAGAAGAGTAGATAGACTGGGAAGAGAAGAAGGACCATATCTCAAATTTCCGAACAAATTTCATGAAAAGTTAGAGCCAATATTTCCTCTTATAATTCTTATTTGGAATGATATTAAAGCTGATAAATTATATCTTTCCTAGCTGCAAAGTTCCATAACAAAGGGAATGGTTCTGCCTCAAATTTTAAACATCTTCCTATGGAGAAGCATTTTTAGAATACATCACCTGCTTATTTTGATATGCAGCAATGGAAGTGGACGTTGTAACTATAAGCCATTTGTTTGCAGTTATCTGTCTTATAATTTATATTGTATAATTGTTCATTTGCATCTTTCCTGAAGGTCAAATACAAATAATTTTTTAAAAAATTATTTTCTTTCTTAGAGAGATTATACATCATAAACTGCAAGAATCATAGCTAATTAATCTACTTGGAAGAATCTCAGAGGTAAAACCTAGGCTAAACCTGTTAATGTTTTATCTCAGTTTTAAAGCATCTGGCTTATTCACATGAATGTGAAACATTCCCCAGATTACACTGCTCTGGATTATGCTTTTCCCCAGACTACGTATACAACTTTTAAACATTTGTTATGATGTCTGCAGACTTTACAATGATTATATTTCCATATCTTTTGTAAGCAATTATTTCTTTTAACTGTTTATCATATTTATATGGCTTTTCATCTGAAATATCATGAGTCTGCATGATGTACAATTTAAAAAATCATTAAAAACTAACTGTTAAAAAATTCAGCAATTAAATCACCAATCACACTGACTATAGTAAGGCAATAAGGCTCACATATAATGTTAGATAAAGCACAGTTGGCCATGTTTAATAGTTAAATTCATAAACGATGGAACAAGTATGGAAACCACCATTCTATTCTGGTTACATAATACATTGCACTACTCTCAATTTTGGCTTATACATATGTGTTTGTGCTTCAGATGTATTGATTGAGGTAGAATGATCATTTGCTGAAACCATTTTAAATGAAGAATAAGATCCATCATTAAAAGTCTACCAGTGTACAGGAGTGAAATCCAGCAGGTTCTGACAGGTTCTGGAGAATCAGTAGCAGAAATTTTGAGTAATTCAGAGAACCGGCAAATACCACCTCTGGCTGGCCCCAGAGTGGGTGGGAATGGGGATTTTACAGTATACTTCCCCTGGAGTGGGGTATAAATTGAGATTTTTGCAGTATCCTTTCCCTGCCACGCCCACCAAGCCATGCCCACCAAGCCACACCATGCCCACCAAGCCATGCCCACAGAACCAGTAGTAAACAAATTTGAATTTCACCACTACCAGTGTATGTTTATTTGAAAGTGGTAGAAATAATAAAATCATTTCCAACCATGTGGTTTTCTCCTAAACACTTCCAAGTTGGAAGTAGAATAAAAGCAAGAGAAATTATATCTTTGCTAAGATTTACTATTTTCTCCTATACCAAAGTGGAGCTGCAATACCATCATTCCAGACATTCTTCTAACTAAGCTAAATCAGCTACAGGTACCTGAACACACTTGTAAGTGGATCATAAGCTCGTAACAAACAAGAAGCAGCAGGTGAAGCTAAGCAGAATCACATCAGATACCTGTACAATTAGCACAGGGCCCCCCCAAGGCTGTGTGCTCTCCCCACTTCTCTTCTCTCTGTATATCAATGACTGCATCTCTAATAAGCCATCTGTTAAACTACTGAAGTTTGCAGATGACACAACAATGATCGGTCTCATTCGAGACAATGATGAATCTGCATACAGACGGGAGGTTGAACAACTAGCCTCATGGTGCGACCGGAACAATCTGGAACTGAACACACTCAAAACGGTAGAAATGGTGGTAGACTTTAGGAGAAATCCTTCCATACTTCCACCTCTCACAATACTAGACAACACAGTATCAACAGTAGAGACCTTCAAATTTCTAGGTTCTACCATATCACAAGATCTAAAATGGACAGCTAACATCAAAAACGTCATCAAAAAAGCACAACAAAGAATGTTCTTTCTGCGCCAACTCAGAAAGCTCAAACTGCCCAAGGAGCTTCTGATCCAGTTCAACAGAGGAATTATTGAGTCTGTCATCTGCACCTCTATAACTGTCTGGCTTGGTTCTGCAACCAACAAAACAGACACAGACTTCAGATTAGAACTACATAAAAAACAATTGCTACCAACCTGCCTTCCATTGAGGACCTGTATACTGCACGAGTCAAAAAGAGGACTGTGAAAATATTTACAGACCCCTCGCATCCTGGATATAAACTGTTTCAACTCCTACCCTCAAATGACACTATAGAGCACTGCACACCAGAACAACTAGACACAAGAACAGTTTTTTCCCGAACGCCATCACTCTGCTAAACAAATCATTCCCTCAACACTGTCAAACTATTTACTAAGTTTGCACTACTATTAATCTTCTCATCATTCCCACCACCTATCTCCTTCCACTTATGACTATATGACTGTAATTTTGTTGCTTGTATCCTTACAATTTATATTGATATTGTTTTCTGATTGCTTATTTGTACCCTATGACTATCAAGTGTTGTACCTTATGATTCTTGATGAACGTATCTTTTCTTTTATGTACACTGAGAGCATATGCACCAAGACAAATTCCTTGTGTGTCCAATCACACTTGGCCAATAAAAAATTCTGTTCTATTCTATTTAACTGTTGTTTGGTATCAAAAACTGCGCTTTTCAAAAATGCAAAGGTAATATACAGATAGTCCTCCATTTACAACCACAGTTGAGACCCAAATTTCTGTTGCTAAGCAAGACAGTTGTTAACTGAGTTTTGGCCCATTTTACGACCTTTCTTGCTATGGTTGTTAAGTCAATCTGTCTTCCCTATTGACTTTGCTTATCAGAAGGTCATGAAAGGTACTCACTTGACCTAAGACACTGCAACTATCATGAATATATGCAAGTTGCCAAGCATCCAAATTTTGATCATGTGATCATGGGGATGCTGTAATGGTCATGTGAAAAACAGTCATTGTAACTTTGAATGGTCCCTAAGCAAACGGTTGTAAGCCAAGGACTAACTGTATAATATGACCCTAAATAATGTAGATAGTATATAAAACAGCATCTTGTGCATAGCAGTGATACGAAAGAGATTTATACAGTGCCTTGGATTTCATTTCTATGAAGTGCTTTGAAGGGACTGGGAATTAAAACATAGCATTTTTCTACAAACTCTCAAAGCAGCTGTGTTTTTCCCTGAGAAACAGTCCAAGTGCTTTAAGGCATTGCAGACAGGTGTTATGTTGATGATTTTACTAGATGGTTGGTGAAGAAGATTTGGATAATGTTGTGCACCTTTTTACCCTTAGGTACAGGGTAAATATGCCTTTATATTCTTACATAATGTTTGAATATGTAATGCAGAATTAAGCAAGCTTTTATTTTAGTTATTAAACTGAACAGTCGATAGGGGTATATTTTGGTCTGCCCTTTCTGGGATACATGGGTAGAGCAGGCTGTTCTTTCTGATTGTCAATCAAAAAGCCTTGGAGACAGCCTGGTGAGCACTAATGAAATGCACTCCTGTGAATCTGCACATGTGCATATGCACAGCAAAGTTAGAAAACAGTGATGCAAATAAATCCCTATTTGTGGTTTATGCTCACATTATAAACAGATGACACAGCAAACATAACCTTTCAAAGTTAGCTACTTTGCCAAACATTTCATCTCAAGTCTTGTAAACATGACATTTCATTGTGCTACAAACATAGCAGGCTACTCAGCTATATTAAATACCATATGCACTTTGAGAAACAGTGTTAGGAAAGAAATATTGACACTGAAGTCCCCTCAATAATAAAACAGGTTCCACTGTAGATCCTGCTTTGCCCATAAATGTATAAGACGTTACAAAATGAATCCTTGCAAGTAGATCAGCTGCATGAATCTAACCATCTGAGATTCCCAGATAATATGATTTTTGTTTTGTTTTTTTGTTTGACATGCTATATTAACTCAACCATGGCTTACAGCTTGACTGTCAACTTCAAACTGAACCTGGAAGCAGCCATTTTTCTGTTCCTCACTTGCCACACAGAGGGGGAAGGGCGGAAGGAGGTTGGAATGCCTTGCTAGACACTACAGAGTTTTCTCATGAGAACCAAGGTCATCTCTACTGACAACAGATAAGGTTGGGGAAAGGAATGCCTGGAGGGCCCGCCAATTAACCCAATTGGCCAAAGTGACTTGTGACACTTGGGGATGGGGTTATTTCCTATTTTAATTATATTGAAACCACAGGAAAGTTTTAGAGTTGGTTTTCCTTTAAATTGTGCCGATATGATGTAGTCAATAAAGAAAATCTTTGAGGAGGATTCTAGTCTCAAAGTTCTGATTTGCTTGGGTTCATTAGTCGGAACCTTGACATTGACATTATGTGTGCAGCAAGCTGCAATGTTTGTTCAGCAGACTATGTATAAAACAAGATATGGCTTAATGCATTGTATGAAGTCACCAATTATCATCATTGACCTAGAATAGCCCTCCAGGATTTTAAGTGAATTTCTTTTCCAGCCCCTTCAGGAAATGCTAGAAATTGAATGTAAAATGTTTGCCCGCAAGCATATTATTCTATAGCTACTTTAAATTATTCTAGTTTCACTTCACTTGGTTAGATTTATTACTACAATCATGTTTTTATCTTGAAACTGATAACCATTTCTTTTCTCTCTTTTTTTTAAGTGATCAGGTGTCTCCAAGGCAGCAATTGAGAAGCAAGCATTTTACACAGAATACTGAGGTTTTTTATATCCAAGCTGTATTTCATGTGGCTTAATATACTATAGTTGGAAGTGAAGGTTTAACAGCTTACATCAGAGGAGGCTATATAAAACAGGTCATTAGAGTGAAAAGTTTCATGTGTTTTGGAAAATGATCAAATGAATTACATTCCCTGCCATGCACTCATTCCACACTGACAATTTGAAAAGTGCCTTTAGGTAGGACTGAAAGTGATGTTCATGATAGGCAGTTTGCTTTGCTGCTGAGAACAAGGGCCCCGGGCCCTTGCAATTTTGTTTTATATTGATTTTTATTCTTTCTCCATCCTCCCTGACTAATCTCCATCCATATATTGCAAGGAAATCTGACTTGCAAGAGTATTCCAATTAAATCAATAGGTCGTCCAGTTCGTAGCTTGGAGAAATTTAGCTCCAATATAAATATTCCATTTTAACAGGCCGTAGATCTGATTTGTCAATGCATTCATTATCCTGAAAGTTCATTAATGATACACAAAGTAATACATTAAATATAATAGTTTTAGCATATGAGGGGGGAAAAAACTTAATCAGAACTATCACAAATGGTAGAACAGCATTAATTTAAACTGTCTCTGCCAGTTGTTTCACAAAATGTCTTTTCCCTGTATAGATTTTTGAAAAAGAGATGGTTGGGAAATCCAATGTGAAATCACCAGATTAGAAACCAGGAGGCTATGAATTCTAGTTCTGCTTTAGGCATGAAAATCAGCTGGGCGACTTTGAGCTAGTCATTCTCTCTCAGCTCAATTCACCTCACAGGGTTGTTGGTATGAAAACAGGATGAGGTAGCAGCATGTTCCCCTCTTTGAATTATTTATAAAAATAATAAACAGGATTAAAAAATGGAAAAAACCAACTGCATGTTACATATTTAATATATAATTTCAATATTAAAAAATCAAATAATCCCATTTTCATTTATTTCAGTGATTCGTGTAACCAGCATCTATCTCTACGTATATGTGTGTAATATTTTCCCCCATAGTATGTACAATTGATTTTTAGAAACACCGATGCCCTGTGTTTTTCATTAGGCCCAAAAACACCTCCATAATACATTTTGTTATTGAATTACCTTACAAACTCAGAAAATCCATTCACAGAATTATATTAATAGTGTATTTGTTGTTGTTTCATTATATCTCTGGGGTGAAGCACAGAAAATTGTACTCCCGTATCATAGCTTCTCTACAAATACAATTGTTTAGAAGAAATAGGAATGCCAAGTAGTCCACATTTCATATGAACTATAAAGTGCAGGGAAACAAATACTTCACAGGAAGTGAAAAAAATAAAACTTGAACATTTGTTGTTTATAGATGTCAACTTGTAACACAATTGGATAAATTTAGTTGGGTGGGTGGGAAATTGATTATGGGAGTATATTTTGCCAATGAGACACGGTCATAACTTTTGCTGGATCTTTTCACAAAGCAAAGCTCATATAAAACAATGTTATGCCTTTTTTCTTAATTTTAACTAGCAATGCTAAAATTAAAGTTAAAATGTGAAATTAATTATCATAAAATAAGGTGATAGCACAAGTGGCAGAATATCATAAAAACTTGGTTATTCATAGCTACTAGTTTGGATATATATAACTTTCAAAATCACAGGCCTCTCCTCTGTCCATAAAGGTGAACTTTCAGAAAGTATCTGATTCAGTGGTGGGTTGCCCCCGGTTCGCACCAGTTCTATAGAACCAGTAGTAAAACCGGCGGGAGGCTCCACCTACCGACCCTGACGTCATCAAAACACTTCTGCGCATGCGCAGAAGAGTGTGCACATGGCCCCGCTGCGAACCAGTAGTAAAGGTAAGTAGAACCCAGCTCTGGTCTGGTTGATTACAGGTTGACAACACAGAATGCTGGATTATAGGCAATTGTCTAATCTAATTTCTTAATGGAAATTAGTAAATGTCGCAATGTTTTTAGGATCAGACTCAATAAAGATAATAAAGATTATAGGTATATATATATTTCTCTTTAATCATAACAGGCATTCTATATTCACTGAATATTCACAGATAGAAGCGAGGAAAATGGTGAGGGTGGCTCCTTATATATACAAAGGGCGGAGTCAAGGATGGGAGTGGTGAATTATGAATACATTAGGAAACAAAGAATAAGTTAACCCCCGATATCCCATATATACATTATTTACACATTAGGGAATAAGGCATTTACATCTGACAAATCCCCCTCTAAATGCCGGTTCGCTATACAACACCAATTACATTCAGATTCAGGACAATATAAGACATATAATTTTGAAGTTAAATATTTGTGCTGTTTAGAAGGTAAAGGCTTCGTTAATATGTCAGCTAATTGTTCAGAGGTATCACAATGCACTGCTTTGATAAATCCATCTTGAGACAATTGTCTCACATGTTTAAACTTTATATCTATATGCCTGGATCTTTGTCCAATGGCATCGGATCTGGATATTTCAATGGCTGCTTTATTATCTTCATGCATAACAAAAGGTAAAGCAGGTTTTTTCCAGACATCTGAAATCAAATCATTAAACCATACAAGGTTATTTGCAGCTTTGGATAAACAAACATATTCCGCTTCTGTGGTTGAAGTGGCTACCAGTTCTTGTTTACCAGTGTACCAGTAAACTGGACAGTTATTTAATAGAAAAATATAACCAGAAGTGCTCTTTCTGCATGATATATCTCCAGCCCAATCCGCATCTGCGTAACAAGTAAGTTTTGGTTCTTTGTCATTATTAGGTTCTAATACTAAACAAAAGTCTAATGTATTTTTTAGATATCTTAGAATTCTTTTGACAGCTTCCCAATGATACATAGTTGGTTTACTAACATGTCTGGACAATAAATTGAGAGGTAATGCAATATCTGGCCTGGTCCAATTAGATATATAAAGAAGTGAACCTATGACTGATCTATAAAATGTATTATCTTTGAATTCAGGGGAAGACTCATCAGTGTTTCTAAGGAAATCAGTTTGCATAGGAGTGTCACATGGTTTAGCATTGTTTAAATTGCATTTGTTTAGAAGTTCAATAATCTTATCTTTCTGAGTAAGTTTGAATCCCCTTCTAGTTTTGTTAATTTGTACACCAAGGTATTTGTTTACTTTACCTAGAGATTTCAACGAAAAATGTTCGTTTAGCTTATTTACAAAGGTTTCTCTTCTCTCCTTGTGTTTTCCTATATATAAAATATCATCTACATAAATTAACACGAATTCAATGTGATCATCACTTTTTTTTACAAAGAAACAGTTATCAGCGGTGGTAGCGTTAAAATCCATGGTCTTAAGTACTTTTACCAAACAATCATACCATCTTTTGCCAGATTGTTTTAACCCGTATAGACTCTTGTTCAATAGCCAGATTTCATTCTTATTAGTGTATTGACTGTGTGGTGCCCTTACATATATTTCCTTATCTAGTTTTGCGTGTAAGTACGCAGTCTGTATGTCATATTGAAATACATCAAGATTGAGTGCAGATGCCACTACCAGAGCTGTTTTAACACTCTCTGTTCTCACTGTGGGGGAGTATGTGTCAGTATAGTCCTCCGGATACTTTTGTGCATAACCTTGTGCAACTAACCTGGCTTTGTATAGATTATTGCCTCCTTCTAGATTCTTAATTTTATAAATCCACCTAGTACCTATGATTGTTTTATCTTTAGGTGCAGTTGCAGGTGTGAATACATTTAATCCTTGCAAACTTTCCATCTCTTTTTTCATAGCTAGTTCCCATTTTTCCTTTTCTTCATAAGGGAGTTTTAATACTTCCTCATATGTATTAGGTGTTATTTGTTCACCATCCATATGCATTATGTAATCTCTGTATTTACCTGGTATTTGATTTCTATTGTTTCTAATAGTTCTTTCAGGTTTGCTATGGTTGTCATGCAAATATCTTGCTTCCTTTTTTGTTAATGTGTCTGTCTTTATTTTGTGCTGACTATTTGTCCAAGTTCTGGTTTTGTTTGTACTTTTGTAGATATTTTGATTTTCTATTGTTCCTTCCTCACAAGATTTTGTATCTTTGCATTTATCTGGAAATATTTCATTAAGATGTAATTTAGACCAATTGGCTTGTTCATGGAACACAGCTGTTCTGGAGACTATAAATTTGTTACTATTATCAATAAATCTGTACCCTTTGGTGCCAGTTTCATATCCCATAAATCTTAATCTTCTGGATACGTTTTCTCCCTTTCTTCTCAACTGTTTAGGTATGTGTACGTCTGCAGTGACTCCAAATATGTGCATGTGTGCTATTTTGGGTTTCCTATTATACATCACCTCATATGGTGTTTTATTCACAATACTGGACCAGGTTCTATTTTGAGTGTAATTTGAATAATGTAAGGCTTCTGACCAAAATTGTTTGCCTAAACCAGCATCCTCTAATGTGCACCTAATCATGGTTTGTAGTGTGGAATTTTTTCTCTCTGCAATCCCGTTTTGGAATGCAGAAAATGGACTAGACGTGAAATGTAGCATCCCTCTATCCTTTAACCATTGGGAGAATTCTTTAGACATGAATTCACATCCCCTGTCTGTCATAATTTGTTTTATTCTGATATTATGTTGTGTTTCTATGCGTTTGTAGAATTCCTTAAATTTCTGAAAGGTTTCATCCTTGTGTTTTAATGTGTAAACAAAACCATAGCGACTGTAGTCATCTACTATTGTTAGGAAGTAACGTTTTCTATAAGTGATTGATGGAGTTAATGGACCAACTAAGTCCATATGTACTAAGTCAAAAATTTTGTTAGTTGATCTGTTGGATTTTTTTGGCCTGGGACTAGTTTTTAGTTTAGTGGATTTACATACTGAGCATTCCAAATAATTTTCACAATTTTTTATTTTGACACCTTCTGCGTGTTCAGTCATTTTTTGTACTACAGGAAAACTTGCATGTCCTAACTTCCTATGTAAGATGTGAGCACACTCATCATGAATTGGTTTACCTATTCTTGGTTTCTTCTCTTTGTGTGTATTTGTGTGATCATGAGATATTTTACATTCATCATTGTCACTGTTACTAACATTTTCATCATCTGCCTCAATACAATCTTCCATATTTGAATCAATGTTATGTAACCATCTTTCTTTTGTTACCAGATATGGTAGGCCTCCTTTAATCATCACAGTGCCTACATTTGTTTTGTCCTTCTCTAAAGTTGCTTTCCCCTTTGAGAAAACTATATTGATGTCAGAATCTCTACTTAGTTTTATGACACTTAGTATGTTATGAGGTATTTCAGGAATTAACAATACCCCCTCTATTTTTCCTAGACCAGGCAATGTTATGTTTCCTCTGCCTAATACTTGAACCTTTTCTTGATTAGCTACCTTTATTACAAACTTATCTTCTGTAAATGAAGACAGAATATTTTTGTTATTAGTGGTGTGATTGGTTGCCCCAGAATCGATAAGCCAATTATTGTTCTCATTTTGTTGTGTTTTAGTGCTGTCTTGTTTATTTAGTCCATTCAGTGAACCAGATTTTCTCTCTTTTGAATTTTCTCTACCCCCTCTACTTTCTCTGTAATTTGGTGGGCTTCTATATTTATATCTATCTGTGGAAGACTGTCTATAATTGTATCTGCTTCTATATTCTGGCCTATGTCTCTCCTTTGATATTTTGGGACAGTCTCTTCTATTGTGTTCCCTGGACCCACAATTATGGCATTTAAAAGCTTCGTTGTATTTTTCTTGGAAAGCTACCTTCCTAAAAGATTTGTGTTCTGTGTGATTGCTAGAACGATTTTTTCTTGAATTGTCTTCTGCTATCAATTTGTTAGATAGACTCTCTATGGATAAATATCCTAGATTGATGGTGTCTAAGTGTGACATAAAATTATCCCATGATGAATCAAGTGAATTGATAATAACACTTTTCATTGTTTGATCTGAAATCACTTCCCCCCTCAGATGCAGCTCAGCTCTTATTTTGTTTAGAGATATCAAATGCTCACTTATGGAAACCCCTGGTTTTACTCTGGAAGAAAAGAAATCCTTAGACATTCTTGTAGTGGTAGCTACACTGTCGCTGTGAAACAGATTAAACATGCATTGAATTATTTCTGAAACAGTTAGGTTTGGTTTGATACTATGATACATTGCAGGAGATACGCTAGATATTATTAAGAAGAATGCTCTATGGTGTAAACAATCTATTTTTAAAGTCCAAGGTCTTCTTGGAGGACTAGTGATAAAGAATAGTAAATTTTCTTTCATAAAGACAACCTGGAGCTGTTGATACCACTCTTGCAAATTAATGCCATCAACTCTAAGTTTTGGGAAGTCACTGGGTAAGTTTCCCACATTATTTTGTCCATTACTTACAACCTGAGGTAGTCCGTGATCTCGCAAGTGCAGGAAATTGCAAAACGGCATGGGGATGCTCGCAACGAGTCTGCGCGGTTCTCTGGCCAGTTCAAGTCTTTCCGGACCGTCTACGTGGTTTCGCACATGCGCGTTGCTCATTTCTTCTTTGGCATCGTCGTGGAAGGTTCTCTCCATTTCAGCTCGTTCGCTCTGCTCCTCTTCAGACGAGTCGGTCTCTGGCTCAGTTTTAGGAGTCCTGATGGCGGCGACTGTTCTTCTCTTTCTCTTGTGTGCGTTGGTATTTGATCCGGTCTGCGGCGTGGGGCGGAATCGGCATGGCTCTCTGGGCTCGGGCGTCGTCGCTCTCGAAGTCAGGATGGGAGCGTGTAGGTCTTGAGGTATCAGCTTGTTCTCTTGCTTCTTCGTTGGCGCTTTGGAAATTTTTAATTTTGGCCCAAATGCAGCAAAAAGCGTCTTCATTGCTGATTTTATTTGGGATTTGTTTAAATCGTCTTCGCTTTCTGATTCGGGTTCTTCTGGAGAATTCGAATCTTCCTTTTCACTTTCGTTGTCTGATAACGTTTTTCGCGCCAGAAATTTTGAACTGGACATTTTGATTGGCTCTGCTTCGCTCCCTTTGGAGGCTCGTTGAAACCAAGATGGCTGCCATTCAAAATTTCGCGCGGCATCACATCTTTTCTTTTTCAGAATGACTTTCTCTGTAGTCATATCACTCACAGTTTTTTGGTCTTTGGGTTTCTCCTTGACGATGTTTTTCTCTCTCGCTGCTCCGCTGTTTTTCAGCATTTCTTGGAGATTCGCGATGAGACTTTCATCATTCTTCTGGCTTTTTAATAGCTTCAATATTTCTGACCTGAGTTCGTTATTTTCTATTTCGATTTCCTCCTGGTCATTATTTTCATTTATTAGTTCTTCTTCTTCTGTGGTGTACTCTTCGGATTCTCTCGAAATCGCGTTTGTGGATTCGTTGATTATTTCTTGTTCAGTTTCTATTTCTTTGCTGTAGGCCCTGGTGTTGGACCTATCTTTCTTAGACATTTTTAAGTATTTATTGAGTCAATTAACCATCCTCTGCTACCAGCTTGTCGCAATGTTTTTAGGATCAGACTCAATAAAGATAATAAAGATTATAGGTATATATATATTTCTCTTTAATCATAACAGGCATTCTATATTCACTGAATATTCACAGATAGAAGCGAGGAAAATGGTGAGGGTGGCTCCTTATATATACAAAGGGCGGAGTCAAGGATGGGAGTGGTGAATTATGAATACATTAGGAAACAAAGAATAAGTTAACCCCCGATATCCCATATATACATTATTTACACATTAGGGAATAAGGCATTTACATCTGACAGTAAAAAATCACAGTGTTTATCTGGTAAGGATCTATTTTGCAAGATAAATCTGTAATTGTCACACTGCTAACTTAGGCCAAATTATGGAACCCAGCTATTTGAATCAGTTAGTCATCATGTCTGATGTGTCACTCCATTAAGATAACTTTATTTTGATGTTAATGCACATTTTGTTTTACTTTTCTTTAAAGCAATGTTCAATGTATTTAATTGCAATGTACTTTGTGATACAGATAATATTGGAATATTTAAATAAATATGATCATTGTGGTTTTTAAAAAGACGAAAAAAGAAGTTGAACAATATGCCACTTAACATAAATCAGACCACCCTGGCCCTATATACATGTAATAGAATAAAGTTCATGAGATAGAGCTAAATGTTTTTTTAAAAAATATGCTCAGAATTAATCAGGTCCATAGCGATACACGTATATTTTACAGTAACAGTTCCTAAATAACTAAAATGATGGAACATAGTTTACTATGCCATTACTTTTATTACATCAGTTCTCCTGTAAGACTTGCCAGCAGTTGAAACAAACAAGTCTCTCATTTTAAAGCTTGACAGAATAGGGAACCGAGAGTGGGCACAGGAATCAGAGAAGAAACTTCAAGAGGAGGTAAACAAATTCTCTGTTACTCTGTTCTCCCACAACTCACATTATCTTTTATTTCAGATTCTTTTATTAAAAGAAAAAACAATTAAGGGAGAAGCTGTCAGGTTGCAACACAAAGCACCGTCTTGCCAGCATCATCTTTATGTACAAGAATTGACTGTAGGCACTACAAATGCCCCTTAGGCAAACTTGGCAAATAAAAACAGTAGGTGGCTGCAACACAATTTGAAATTGTGCCCATCTGTAAAAAAAAAAAAAAAAAGGCAAAGTTAAACTTATAAAATAAATAACATCAAGAGGACAAAGAGGTTCAGCATTAGAGCAATCACTTCCGTTTGTATTCACGTATTTGTATTATAGTATACGTTCCCTTCTATTCTTAGAACGGGATTTAAAATGCTCTGAAGCTATGGAACAAATGTTTATTGCTTACCCTGCAGCAAGAAGAAGGAAAAAAAAAAAACCAGCTGAGTTTCTGTTAAAAATATTCTATTTATAGGATTCACGCTTCACTACTAAGAAGGCTAGGCAGCTTAGGTATTTGCATTGTATATCTATACTCTAAATTAAATAATCCCTACCAAATCATTTCTATGAGAGTGTGAGAAGATCAAAATCAAGAAAATAAACATTGTGTCACTCTTTTTTCATCCAAGTACGCAGCTTTGTTTTGGTCTTTGCCCCTAGAGAAAAAAGATTAAAATACAATCAGTCCCACCACCTGCACACTGCAGACAGAAAAAAAGAATAACCAGCAATGATGTTTTGAAATCCAGCAGAATACACCTGTTTAATTCAAAATTGCCAAGAGGCTGGGACAAAAGGAAGCTCGCGGTCTTTATTATTCCTCTCCCCAACGGTCTTCAAAATATTTCAATTTACCAAAGCAAAAACTAACATCCTCCCAAATGTGGGGGTGAGAGAGGAGAGAGAGAGAGAGAGAGAGACTTCTTCTATGGAAAATGAAGAAAAAGGAGCTGGGGGAGGAAGATGCAACCATTTCCAGGCATTCATCAGTATGTTTTCCATGTTCAGACAGTGACATCTAGTGATGAAAACCAGAATGTTCAGATACAAAAAGGAAGTCAGAAAATGAAACAGAGTAGATTGATCTGAATTGGTGGAATAGGATACTATTAGTTTGATCAATATTCTGTATTCTGGGGTGGGGGAGGAGAAATCCCACCAAACACACCAAAAACATGGGTAAGTTTTACTTTGTATTCCTTAAGCAGTAAATTCTCATTCGGTACCATCTATAAATTTGCATAAAACTACTGAGGTTCATTTTTTTTTTGCTTTTAAAAAAATCAATTTTTAAAGATCGGTTTTTATTGGTACTGTTCAAGGTTTTTATCTTTTACTTATCTATGAGGTAGCATTTGCTATACAGTTACCTCTACCTGCAATTTCCCTGTTTCCCTCATTTCATTAAATATTATAATAATGCTTATCCATGAAGCTTTTCTCTTTCCAAAAAGGAATCAAATTAGTGGAATGATGTATTACTGACACTTCCATCCAAAATAATTCCATTTGCCCCATCTTAAAAAGCTTCATTGGATGTTTTAATGCAGGGGTCCCCAACCCCCAAGCCACAGCTCACTAGCGGGCCTCGAGCCATTTAGAATCAGCCCTCAGAAATGGCGGGTGAGTGCATGCATATGCGAGCATCCCCACACCTGTGATCGGTTAGCGCATGTGCTGGGTGCTCACACAAATGGAGCTGTGCGTGCACATGCTTATCCACTGCTCACGCAGAACCATCTCCTCTCCATACCATCACCACCCCAGCTGGGCCATAAAGCCAGAAAGGTTGGGGAGCTCTGTTTTAGTGTTCAAAACCAAATGTTTAATTTTTAAAACTTAAATGGTACAGGAACACATATATTAATGGTCCAAGCACCAAACACATTTCCAGAAATACTTCTGAATTGTCCCCACAACATTCTGACATGAATTAGATAATGTAGAAAATCAGCAACCCCTCCCCCAGAAGAATGAAATATTTTTGAGGAATATTTTTAAAAAGGCAAAATATTTCCCAAACTGAGAAATGGAAACATGTTTTTTAGATGGAGAAAGCAGCCCCCATCTTCCTTAATAGCCCACAGCAGATGTCAGCACTTAAGAGATAAAGAGATAGACAGTTCTATTTGTTGCACACTTCCTTGTTACCCGGCAACAAGGAAGTGCCTCCCATTGGCTGAGACGTGGCAGCTCAGCCGGCGGGAGAAATAAGCAGGCACCATTGGCTGTTCCTTTTGACAGCTGCTATATAAATAGCATCCGTGACTGAAAGTTGTTGTTGTTGCCGTTCTATCTTGTTCTAGTTTTGCCTGTTGGTTGTTGTCTCAATAAAAGAGCTTTCTCTCAGCCGTTTGCCTCAGTTTCCCTACTCCGTTCTCTCGATCCAGAACATTATTCATAAGCAAATACCCTCACCCAAGATGCAACAAAGGTAGAATTAGCCCTCACCACAATAGGAATTGCCCAATGTCCCTTCATTGCATCAACCTCACAAACTTCAACCAAACCTGGGATCTCAGACAACCTATAGAGCCAGTTATGACCCCTACATAACCCCTACATGGCCCCCAATGGGAGTCTGACAACAGCCAATAGAATTCATGCTCTTACACAGGAACAGGAAGTTCAAGTGCAAAGCCCAAAGAAGGTATAAAAACCCCCCACTCTCAACTCCATATGGTCAGCTGCATCAGAACCACAAACATGTCCTTCTATTCATCAATAAATGGATCCTCTTTCCAATCAGCCTCCAGCCTCCACTTTGTCTCCAGTCCTCCATTTTTTATCCCAGCTTGGAACTGAACCAGATCAATATTTCTTCCAACAAAAGTAACCCTAAATATACTGTTAGGAAATGATTTTACCTAACTTGTTGGGTTGGCAATATATAAACCATCAATGTAGCTTTAAGACTGCTGTATTGCATCATATTGTGTCCTGATTGGCTCTGTAGCCAATGTCCTTAAGAGGGAGCTAGAAACATGGTTTGTTTCTCTTTGCTGATCTTTACTGTTCTTACTGCTCTTTGCTGTGTTTGCTACTGTTTGCAACTGTTATTGTGTATGACTACAACGACTGGTAAGAAGACTTTGTTATTGGATTATCCTTGGACTATTATTTTACTATCTACTGCTTTATACGTGAGTGACCTGGACTGTTTATTGAACTGTGCCTTATTACTATTTCCTGAAAGTAAACACAACTCAGTGTATCTGTGTGTTGGCTGTGTTTATTCGTAACTACTCTCAGTCGCTTTCATGTGCACACCCTTGCTACTCAAAGGTTGCTCTGCGAATTCCTTAACATATGTCTTTTTTTAATTGCAGGAATATCTTTCCATTTAACTGGATACTGAGTTATCAATCCAATGATACATGAAAACATGCCTCTTATTTAAACCATATTTAGTTTTGATTTATGGCTTTATTTGACAAATTTGACAAGTAGCCAGATGAGAGTGATTCAGCAGGACAGCCCTGAAGGTTCAGGTGGAAAAAGCATGCAGCTGAAGCCAGTCAGTGATGAGGAAGAGGAACTGCTTTCTGCACCTGATCCAAGCATACATAGAGCAGAGAAAGGGCAGGAGCAGCAAAGGTCACTATTCGTGAGTCAGCAGCTCATCCCTCTTGATGGGCTGCACTGGGAGCTAGCTATTTAGCACACCAGACAGACAACACTGGGAACAACATGTTTATTTCCTAGCTGTCTGTTTCCTGGTTGTCGTGATTCCTGCCTAGCTTCAAACTGACACTGCGCCTTGACTTTGGATTATGCCTTGTGGACCCTGCACTTTTCTTGACTCCTGACTTTTCTTGTATTGTGGATTTAATTTGCCTGGTAGACTTATCTTGCCTGAAGAGTTTCATGTGTCTTGTGGACTCCTTGGTCATTGCTCTGTGGACTAATGTTGGTTTACTTCTGGCTGGGCTCAACTAGGAAAATTCTGGGTTTTGGTGAAGGGAACTGCTGGGGAAAAGTAGTAAAACCACTAAACCACTGTCAGGTGCATGTGAGTGAGTGGAAAGAGAGAGAGAAAACAGTTTTATCAGACTCTCAAAATAAAATTTTAAAAATTGTGTCATTTTACCAAATCCCATGACATCATATCTGCCCCACAAATCATACTGAAGAGAATGCTTCTGATAGAACAGGTGAAGGAACACTCACCCTTTGCAAGGGACATGCCAGCCAAAAAGCAACTGGATGCCAGATCAAGCCTGCTGTTAATTCTCTCCAGATTAAAGAGAGCTCTTGAGATAACCCTCATGTATTCCTGACAGCTGGAGTAGACAGCAGAAACAGATGTTTTTGCAGCCACTTGTGATCAGCTGGGAATCATGGGTTTATCATGCTCTGAGCTGTTAATATAGCTTTTTTAAAGACTCAAAGTTTGACCTAGCCTCATCTTCTTAATCACTTGGAATTTAGTTTTCTTATTACTTCTTCAAGATTAAAAAGCCTTTGGAACTATAAGATAACTAAAAATATCTTCTCCTGCGGGGAAAGACTTTCTGAGTTTATATTTTTATATATTACATTCTTATCTTTACTGATAAGAATGCTTTGAAGGTTAACCACTAGAAAGCACCAGATGGCTACTTAAAGAAAATTTATGATCTGTGGACATAAGAACTGTGTGTGGTACTTAACTCTATATTGAACAAAAAGTGTTGAAGAAAATCAAGTTCCTTTTAATAATATTGAAAGAACATAATAGAGGATCATAAAACTATAACCTACAAGAAAGGGATGGAAATATTAGATTTACAAATGGAACTGGAGGACTATTCAAAAAACTCAGAGATACACAAAAAGACACCAAAAGCAAGATATTTATTTATTTGAGAATATAAGAGATTTACTGAAGAGGCTACATTGAAATTACAAATGGATTTTGATAAAGATGACAGACTTTGACAACAGAAACAAATATATCAAAATAAAATAGATGAGCTTAAATATTGAATTTAAACAGAAAGAGGAAAAATGCAAAATTGGTTTGATTATAGTTACAGTGTTTTTCAATAGTTAATTTGATTGAGTGGGTTAATGTTTAGTCTGCCATATCTATGTTATTACTTTGGGTATATATCTATAATATATAATAATGGGCTGAAATATTTTGTTATGTTTAACAGTTATTTGGACTGGATAGATTTCATTTTGGAAACATTTAATTGGATGTAGTAAGTTGGTTTGTAATATCTACAATAGTACTTTCAATGTATAAATAAGAGGTCATTTTTTCTGGTAATGTTTAACAGTTTTTAATTTGAAATGTTTAATTGTTAATTGAGATTAAATTTTCATTATTAAAGAGAAGTATTAAGGTGGTTAAGTTTTAACTAGAAAGCACAACTATGCATTTATGTTGTTACGTATTTTGTTAACTTTTATTGGATTTTTTGTGACTAAAAAAGAGACTGGAGTATTTAGTGATTATTAACAGAAAATGGTGTGAGGTATGGAATGAAGATGTACTTGGTTATTTCTTAAGAGACAGTAATAAGTTGTCAGTTTTGAATATACTTGCTGGGGATGACGAGGAAGTTTCTTATTTTCTTTCTTTTTTCTTTTGGCAGCTCTGCATTTCTTTAAACTTCTTTAAACTTTTCAATGAATGTCTGTATAATGTTTTTATATCTGTTTTATTTGTTTAATACAATGCTTAACAAAATTAACAAAAATATACTGAGGGAAGCTTTATTCTTGATTAATCATAACTGCAGCTTAATTTTTAAAATATTGTTACATTACTTTCTGTTATTTTGCAGTAAATGACATTTGCATTCATTTAATTTACTATTCTAGAAAAGTTCATCTTAAAGAAATGAACAAACCAAAAGGTTTAGATAATACAATAAAAACCACACAGAACAGCATACACTCTGCTAGAGAGAGGTTCCCTGAAAATGCACACCAGCATGAGTCCAAAAGCTCAGAAGACAAAACCTCTGGTCCCGGTGACCAACCCAGACTGGATCTTGCACAATAAAAACCTACTGAAATCAAGGGATCTTTGTACAGGATGCAATGAAATGTGGCCATTCAAGAAAGAAGGAAATGTTCCAAGGAAAAGGGAGCTGTTTTGGCTGAAGTTAATGAACTGAAAGGCAAGCAGATAGGAAACAAAGTCCTTATAATACACTAGATTTTGATAGGTAACAGCAGCCATTACTGGTTCAGCCAGTAGAGACTTGATTAGAAATGACCATCGTTATTAACTAAGATCAAGATAATTAAATGGTAGGAATATAAAGTTGCTTTATTTGATCA
Source organism: Pantherophis guttatus (assembly GCF_059756535.1). Taxonomy (NCBI): domain Eukaryota; kingdom Metazoa; phylum Chordata; class Lepidosauria; order Squamata; family Colubridae; genus Pantherophis; species Pantherophis guttatus. Next base: position 32,178,561 of record NC_142070.1, on the reverse strand, counting down.
AGATGAAAACAGATAACCCTTAATGGACTTTGCTGATCAGGACTGAACAACTAGGCTTTAAGGGTTTGTTTATAGAGTGGGGTTAATGTTTAGTCTGCCATATGTATGTTATTACTTTGGGTATATATGAGATATTGGAAGACGGATCATTTGTTCTATTCAGTAAGAGAAATTACTATAATTGTTTATACTTGTTGCAATGGAGGAAATTGCTTCTTTATATATTTTGCTTTTCTCTAATATATTCTTGTTTTTTCTTTCTTTTCTTTTTGTCTATTTTTTTCTTTTCTAAACTTTCTATTATTTCTTTTTATTCCTTTTTTAGTTTGTATTAAACTTGTTAATTGTAACTTTTAATAAAATCACTATTAAAAAAAGAAGTGACCCTGGTTATTAATGATCAACAAGCCAGCAATACAGCCTGAAGAAATAGTACTATTAATTGTCACAGTAAACCAACTAGAAAATGTCGGTATTTATTTTACTGTAATTATTACCTTTACTGAAAGCAATGCTGAATTTCTTTTCAGCAAATAAGTAAAACATTAAGACAAAGAAACAACAGTATTCAAGGCTTTTTAAGAACCTTAGACCTCATTTCTAGGAACACATTTCTTAGTTCTTCCAGCATAATCATTTTAAGTTCACCAGGACTTGATCACTTCAGCTATGCTATAATGCAACCAATGAACAGAATTCAGTTCCTGCAATAGGAAGACAGGTTGCAGTTCCTCTGACATTTTTGGGGATGCTATATCTGTATCAAGGGTGGGCTTCAAAAATTTTAGCAAGGGGTTCTCTGCCCGGTTGCTGGGTGGGCGTGGCCATGGTGGGTATGGCCTAGTTGGCCTCCTGGTGGGGGAACATTTTGCCCTCGCCAGGTTCCGGAGGCTTTCCTTGAGCCTCTGGGAGGGTGAACATGGCCTTCCTGAACTTCCAGTAGGCCCATTTGTTGCCCTACCCGAGCCTTCACATGCGCTCTACATTAACCTGCATTCAAAATGGGCCATGTGGGGACTCCTGGGAGGGGACGGGTGGGGCGGGCAGGGCCAGCCAGTAGTGGGATTTAGGGGTTCTCCGAACTGCACAGAATTTTAGCTAGAGGTTCTCCCGAACACCTGCTAACCACCAGCAGCCCACTCATGACCTGTATGTAATGCTTGAGAATAAATGGAATTATTCTTTTTGTTGAAAGGCTAGGCAGCACTAATTCAAAATACGTTTCATGATTGAGTGTGAGCACCTGTCTACAATACCTTAAAACAACTGTGCCACTCCACAGAATTTCACAAAGCCATACAATCCCAGGAAAAGTCACAGATGCTTTAACATGTTGCAAATAATTACTATGTTTGCATTCTAAAACATTTTTTTTTTCTTTTGGAGATCAAATCTGAATCTCTGCAAAACCTTACTTGATGGGTGTCATTTCTGTCAAGACATAGTACAAACATGAAAGAAAATTGAAAGAAAACTGAGCATCGGGTTTCTATTCTACTACATCTATGGGAGCATAATAATTGTATTTAATCATTATTATTGAATTTCTCCAAGAGCATATGCAAGAGTTCATGTCTATACCAGAAGTCATATACATCAAAGTCCTTTCCAATGAGTGCAACATTGACTTTTACCTTTCCCCTGCCTTATGCTCCTCCTGCCTTATGGTGGAACTCAATTGGTTGCAGCTTCCAACACCCTGATAAACATCATTTTGACTCTGCAGGATGTTGTTCTGTAATCATTCGATGGTTCCAAATGGCTAGCTCTGAACTAAAGAAAGAACATCATGCACTTAGTCTGTATTTTCCTCCTGAACAAACTTTCAACAATATGGGGGGGGAATCAAAAAGCCTTAAATTATGTCCAGGGTTATAAAAGGAAATCCTGCATTTGGATTCACTTATACACTAACAGGGTATTGATTTTTCAAGTGCCTATCGATTAGTTCTAAACAAACAATGAATTTGGTACAATTTTATTATGTATTGATTTAAATGTATTGAGTGTCCAACTCTAATGTACAGCAAGTTCCAATTTGAGTTCCATCACACCCTTTATTTAGAAATCTTGATGCTTAATGATCAGATCTTGAAGCTGAAAAGGAAAAGGGGTCTTGTTTCTGATGCATAATACTTTTACCTGGACTCATCCAAGATACTTTAATTTTCTAAGAACAGTTAGTATTAAATACTAGCATGTAGCCTAAGGAGTCTCTCTTCCTGAAAGCTAAATCAGTCAAGAAGCTGCATTTTAAAAGGTCACCAAATTATGTGTGCCTCCAGTATGAAGACTAAACAGAAATATGTGGATCTATATTTATCCAGTGATTTGCAACAATAGCTCCTGCCTCCATTCCATAAATGGCCCTTAGACCTTTTTAGTAGCTAGATCATGCAAATCAATTTTAAGTATTATTTCCAGTCAGAATACACTAGGGAAGAAAGGCATAGTTCTTAATCTAATTTTCCGTTTTCCCCATTTTCTTCAAACTGAGAATATTGATCATCAGTTTCAAATACAGCCCGTAGAAAATAAACTAATTTTACTCCATTGCTTGGTAGGAAGGTGATCAACCTCAAATTGTCACATACATGTGGCCAGACGTTTTCATTTATTAGGCTTACTCTGAATGCTTTTATTTGGTTTATTAGACTAACTGTAAGATTCTGAATTGCGTTAGATTCTGATATAGACAGCCTTAGCGTAATATTTCAGTGAATATTAAAAAATCTTACTATAAAGGAAAAGCAAAAGAATTTCAGAAATTGTTTTAAAAATCCAAAGATTGATTATGAAGAACGGTTGCAGGAACTTGGTATGTCTAGTTTAATGAAAAGAAGGACTAGGGGAGACATGGTAGCAGTGTTTCAAAATCTCAGGGGCTGCCACAAAGAAGAGGGAGTCAAGCTATTCTCTGAAACATCTGAGGGCAGGACAAGAAGCAATGGGTGGAAACTAATCAAGCAGAGAAGCAAGCTAGAACGAAGGAGAAATTTCTGTTAGATCGCAGCTGGCTGCGATTTGGTGCAGGGCGGCCACGAACTCTTTGATGGTTTCCCCTTCCATCTGGTCTCTCTGATGGAAGGTGAACCGGTTTGCCACTGGGGTTCCCGTCGGGGCGTAGTGGTCCTGCAGGATCTGTAGCAGATCGGTCCATGGCACTTCCTCGATGTCCCGTGGAGCCACCAGGTCGATGGCCATGTCGAGGACTTCTGAGCCGCAGTTGGCCAGGAAGATGCCCTTCTTGCGGTCATCGTCGGCATCCCTGATGTTGTTGCCTCTCAGGTATTGCCGGAATTTGACCACGTAGGATTTCCACTTGTCCTTCCCTGGGCGGAAAGGAGCAAGGGCTGGCAATGTGACTTCAGCTGCTACCATGCCTCTGGAAATTCCTACAAATGACTCAGCTGCTAAGTGACTTAGCTCTTGAGGTTGGCTTCGCGCCATGAGGTTCGTCGCTTGGTTCTAGTCCTTTGTCACCAGTGTTAGATCGGCGCAGGGAAGCAAGACGCGACCAGCTCTGGTCCAATTCAGTACTTTATTTAAGCACAAGAAAAAGACGAGCGGCTGGGCTGCCGGGGCTCTTTAAATACGCTCCGGCAGGCTCAGCCGCCCAATGACAGCTCTTTGAATTTCCCGCCGGGGGATTAGCCAATCCCCGGCGGATGCCCAAATAAGGACATAACAATTTCCTGACAGAACAATTAATCAGTGGAACAACTTGCCTCCAGAAGTTGTGAATGCTCCAACACTGAAAGTTTTTAAGAAGATATTGGATAACCATTTGTCTGACGTGGTGTAGGGTTTCCTACCTAAGAAGGGGGTTGGACTAGAAGATCTCCAAGGTGCCTTCCAACTGTGTTATTCTATTCTAAAATGAGTTTTAAAAAATGAGCTGCATTGCAACCTCTTTCATGATGCTTTTTGTGTTCATAGAATTGCTATAGTCCAAGGGACTACAAAGATCATTTGGCACCAGTCCCTGCAGTGTACAGGAAAACCAACTGAGCCATGCTCTTTTTTAATAACCTCCAGAGATGAAGAACACACAACCTGTGTAGACAGATACTGTTGCACAGATCTTACCAACAGCAAGTTTTCCTTATGTTTAAATAAAAACTAGGTAGCTACAGTTTACACCTATTATTTCTAGCCTTTGTTTCTCTGGAAATGGAAGATACTTCCTGATGTCTTCGCTAGGGCACTCTTTTATATATGTGAAAAACGATATTATGTCTCTCCTCAGACTTTTTTTTTTTTCCCCTAGACTGGGCATCACAAATTCCTTCATCTGTTCCTTATAGAGCATATCCTCAATTCTTAGAATCATATTTGCTCCCTCACTTGGATGGTGGTGATTCCTTTAGTAGACAGTTGATTAGTGGTTGCTAGAACCAGAAAAGCAATTCTGGACACATCAGGAGATGTAAAGGGATTATTTAACGTCCCTTAAACTGTCAGGAAAAAAACTGCATTAAAACAAAACAGGCTCATGTGAAGATTAATTCACTCAGAACATTGAGATTATAATGCCCAACTGCAGAGATAAGCTGTTTTACCAATAACAATTTATTACATTTATTCTTGTTCCTCATCCACCAGCTACATAAGGTTTGCCAGCTTCATTCGAGAGTGTTTAGGCAGCCTTTTTCCTTTATATACTCTAGTTCCTTTCCTTTCTTTTTGGCATTTCGTCTTGAGGAACTGGCTTAGTCTCAGTGGGTGATGGTTCAAAGCCAAGCTGCATTGGAGGTTGGGGAAGTTGTTACTGATTTGATTAGAAAAGTCCTGCTGATATATTATTTTTTTGCCTTTAGCTTTGCCATCAGCTTAAATCCACCATCACCTCTCCCACCCTTTCTCCCACATCAGTGCAACCTTTAAGCTCAGCAGGCACTGAGTCAGAAAATATTTATTTCCTGCCTAAGAGGAGGAGCTTACTGTTTTTCCTTCATCACTTTCTGAAGCTTTTTTTAACTTGTTAATGTCCTTGAAAATTTGGTAGCCAAAATTATACACATAATATCCATGTGTGAACTCACCAGTGCAGAATAGAGGGGAATAAGACCTTTGGGCAATTTTGAAACAAGGCTGCTTCTAATACAATCCAGACTTGTTTTTACCTTTTCTAGTGTCACACTGCTGGCTAATTTATTTATTTATCTATTTATCTATCTATCCAGTGGTGGGATTCAAGTAATTTACCAACCGGTTCTCTGCCCTAATAATTTCTTCCAACAACCAGTTCACCAAACTGCTCAGAAAGTTAACAACCTGTTCTCCCGAAGTGGTGCGAACTGGCTGAATTCCACCACTGTATCTATCTATCTACCTACCTATCTATCTATCTATCTATCTATCTATTTTATTTTATTTTATCGAATACATATTATTTATTTATTTATTTATTTATTTTGTCGCATTTCTATGCTGCCCAACTCCCAACTCTGGCGGCTTACAACAGAGAATAAAACAATGCAACAATATCCTATACAAAAGTTAAAAGAAGACATTAAAACATTAAAACATTAAAACGTTAAAACACATACACTCCAATTTGTGGCCGGGTCTCGCAAGATCACTATAACAAGATCAACGGCCCCAGGCCTGCCGGAAGAGCCAGGTCTTCACTGCTTTCTGGAAGGCCAATAGAGTGGGGGCGGTCCGGACTTCAGGAGGTAATTGGTTCCAAAGAGCCGGGGCAGCCACAGAAAAGGCCCTCCCCCGCGGGCCCGCCAGCCAACATTGTTTAGCTGACGGGACCCAGAGGAGACTGACTCTGTGGGATCTTACTGGTCGCTGGAAGCTATGTGGTAGGAGGCGGTCTCGAAGATAGCCTGGTCCTGAGCCATGTAGGGCTTTAAAGGTAATAACCAATACCTTGAATTGCGCCCGGAGACCGATAGGGAGCCAGTGCAGCTCGTAGAGAATTGGTGTAATGTAGGTGTATCTAGGTGCACCCACTATAACTCACGCGGCTGCATTCTGGACCAACTGTAGTCTCCGAACACTTTTCAAAAGTAGCCCCATGTAGAGCGCATTGCAATAGTCCAACCATGAGGTGACAAGGGCATGAGTGACTGTGAGGAGAGCCTTCTGATCCAAGTAGGGTCGCAATTGGTGCACCAGACGAACCTGTGCAAAGGTCCCCCTAGCTGCAGCTGTCAGATGTTGTTCCAATCTCAGCTGTGAGTCTAGAAGGACACCCACATTGTGAGTCCGTTCTGAGGGGGGCACTTTCTCTCCCCCCAGAACCAAGGATGGACAAACGACATAGTCTTTAGGGGGCAATACCCAGAGCCATTTGATCTTTTCTGGGTTAAGTCTGAGCCTGTTGACTCCCATCCAGATCCTCACAGCCTCCAGGCACTGACACATCACATCTACCGCCTCACTAAACTGATGAGGGGTGGAGATATACAGCTGGGTATCATCAACATATTGCTGATATCCCACCCCGTGTCATCGGATGATTTCACCCAGTGGTTTCGTGTAGATGTTAAATAGCCGCTGAGAGGTCAAGTAGCACCAAGATAGAGGAATGACCCCTGTCTCGGGCTCGCCAGAAATCATCCATCAGTGTGACCAAGGCAGTTTCCGTGCTGTAGCCAGGTCTGAAGCCGGACTGAAAAGGGTCCAGATAATCTGTTTCATCCAATGACCGCAGGAGCTGAAGTGCCACCACTTTCTCTACAACCTTTCCCACAAAGGGTAGGTTGGAGACTGGACAAAAGTTTTTTAATTCTGCTGGGTCCAGGGATATATATAAGCATGAATTGAATAATAAAATGAATACAATTAAAGGGAACATTAGGACAGGGACAGTAGGCACTCTGGTGCTCTTATGCACGCCCCTTACAGACCTCTTAGGAATAGGCTGAGGTCAACAGTAGACAGTTTTAGGTTAAAGTTTTGGGGGTTTGGGGATGAGACCACAGAGTCTGGTAGTGCATTCCAGGCATTGACAACTCTGTCACTGAAATCATATTTTCTGCAATCGAGTTTGGAGCGGTTCACTTTAAGTTTGTATCTATTGTGTGCTTGTGTATTGTTGTGGTTGAAGCTGAAGTAGTCATTGACAGGTAGGACATCGTAGCAGATGATTTTATGAGCTATGCTTAGGTCATACCGAAGGTGGCGTAGTTTCATTTCAGCTTGTTGTCAACGATCACACTCTTGTCTTCTGATGTATCACTTCCAAGTTAAGTTATGAAAACCCTATCCTATATATGCTTTACACTTTTCCTCTGTAATTGTAACACCTTACATTTCCCACCCCCCACTGAAGGACATTTTGCTTGTCTCACTCAATATTTAACCCATCCAGTTTATATTGCAATCTTGTTCTTGGTGTTGGAAAGATGTCTCAATTTTGTGTCCTCCATCAATTTATAAGCAACTTATTATTATTATTATTATTATTATTATTATTATTATTATTATTATTATTATTTACTTTGTTGCATTTCTATGCCGCCCAACTCCCAAGGGACTTATAAATTCTAGTCATAAGAAAAATATTGAACAATACAAGTCGCAACACAGATCCTTTTGGAGCACTAATTATTGCTCTACAACTCAGTTGGAGCCATTCATCTGATTCTTTGAATGCCACAGTTAAGGGATGGCTTATGGCAGGTGTCAGTAACCTGTGGCTCCGGAGCCGTATGCGGCTCTTTGGGCCCTCTGTTGTGGCTCCATATCAGGTGATCCCACCAGTGGCTGGCCCTGCCCCTCACCCTCTCCTCCCAGTCACTTCTCGCCTGGCCTGAGAAGGTAAGGGCGATGGCGGGGGATGGAGAAGCAGCCGGGGCAGAGATAGAGAGATACAGAGAGGGGGAGAGAGGGAGATAGAGGGAGAAGGAAGGGAGAGAGAGAGAGAGAGAGAGAGAGAGATGTCAAAAGGATTTTGTGGTTCCCAGGATTTTTTTTAACAACCAGTTCTCTGCCCTAATGACCGGCTGGGTAGGCATGGCTGGGGGGGGGGAGGGTTGTCATGTGACTGGTGGAAGTGAGTGACATCGAGTTGGCCATGCCCACCTAGGTTTTGTGGTTCCAGGTGTTTTCTTTTCTGTGGGAAATGGGTCCAAATGGCTCTTTGAGTGTTTAAGGTTGCAGACTCCTGGTTTATGGGATGACGAGTTTGTTAGCTAATAAGAGGTAAAGAGATTATGAAATTGTTTATTCTTGTGAGGAGCATGGGAAGTTGCTTTCTTCCTGTTTCTTTTCTTTCTTTCTTTCTTTTTCCTGTTTTTTAAGCTGTATTATATTTTATTGTTATACTAAATCTTTTAATAAAATTATTACAAAGCAAAGATTTTTAGGATTACTCAAACTATAATAGACAAAATGTTTTTATCGGTCAGATAGTTACTACGAAGTCTGCAAAGTTATCAGCATAATTAACACGCCCAATCAAGGAAGTCATTTCTACATGAAAGCCTCCATTTAAAGCAGGCTGTCATCTCATGAAGAAGCAAATATCTATACATTTGAACAAACAATTGTCTTAATGCTAAAGATGAAGATTTTTTTCAAAGTCCACCTGGATGAATATTTGCAAATATTTGCAAATATCATGGCATTTGCTTATCCTCATGAATAGTTATTAAAAGTGACCGTGCAGGGCATCAGTCAAAGGTAAAAATGTGTTTCATGTAGCGCAAAATGCTCATATACATCTATGTGCAATTTATTAATCCTGCTATGTCATTTCCTGAGCTCATAGGATCTTCTGGAACAAAACATATTTGGTTTAAGGAGCTCCAGACAAGTGCTTTGTGTGTGCCCAGAGCACTTGAAAGCCGGTTTTTGCCTTCAAATCCAAAACCTGCTCAGGTCTATTAGAAAGTACACTGAAATAGCTAGAACCAGTAGATTACAAAACAGGAAGGAACAAACAAAACATCACATAATAAATGCGTAACTCCTACTTGGTAATGAGGCAATGTACTTTACTAAAGAATGTACTTCATTGTTACAAAGCTTGGGATCAAGAGCAATGGTGTTGTTATACGATAAAAAATTACCAGTAAATACGTGTAGATTATCTAGTAGTTACAGCATCAATCAAGGCAGTTATAAGTTACTCAACATTTTAAAAGGAAATACTACAGAGGTTGAAGCAAACCTAGATCATTTGAATATTTCTTCACAGCAAATATATAATCTCTTCAAAGCATTCACATAATCACTTCATTTACCTTAGCTAAGCTACTATAACATATGGAGCCATTCAAGAAGTTTCAGACAGGACTCTCTAACACAGGGGTGTCAAACTGGATTTCTTTGAGGGCGGGATCAGCATTGTAGTTCTCCTCTGCGGGCCGACCAGAGTGGAGAGGAGACGGGACGGATGCCTCCTGCAGCACCCCGCTGGCCAAAACAGGAGGTGGGGGGGAAACCATTTTTGGCCTGGACGGCCTCCTGCACTATCCTGGCAGCCAAAATGGGACATGGGGGGCCTCACACATGCCCCCCCGAGCCCTGTTTTGGCTGGCAGAGTGCTACAGGAGGCCATCCAGGCTGAAAACAGGGGTCCACAGGCTGGTCCTTTGCTATTTCCAGGCCAGCCCCGCGGACCAGATTAAAGCACCCCAAGGGCCGGATCCAGCCTGTGGGCCTAGAGTTTGACACCCCTGCTCTAACACATCAATTTCCAAGTAAATACAGTATAAGACTGTAATCTTAATATTCAAAAGAAAAGTTGTATTGACATATTACTTTACAATTAGTCCTTGACTTATGACCAGTCACTTAAGAACTAAAGTTACAACAGACTTCAAAAAAGCTATAGATAGTCCTTGACTTACAACCACAATTGGGTTCCATCACTCAGCAGGGCAGTTGTTAAGTAAGTTGTGTGCAATTTTACAATCTTTTTTTTTGCTGCTGTCACCAGGTGAATCACTGTGGTTGCTAAGTGAATCACACAGAAGCTTGTCAGAAGCTAGCAAAGAAAGTCTCAAATAGAGATCATGTGATCCTGGACATTGTAATGGTCATAAATACATTCCAGTTATCAAGCACACAAATTTTGATCATGTGACTGTAGGGATGCTGCAACAGTCATAAATGTGAGGATCAGGTGTAAGTCACTTTTTTCAGTGCCATCTTAACCAATGAAGGGTTATCATCATGGAGCCATATACAAGGACTCCCCATATATAATTTTGAACATGTTTACATAATTAATAAAGCTTATTTAATTAAACTTAATTAATTTATTTTTTTTTCTAAAAGAAGAGCAATATTAATGCAGGCAGAAAAGTTACAAGGTTTTGCTGTTGTCAGGTGTATATGATACATGATAGAGATCACTTGTTTGTCTTAAATTTCAATTTCTCTTTCCCATTTAGCTCCATGGCAAAAAAAAAAAAAATTAAACCTTTTCCTTTAAGGATGTAGTCCTAATGAAATGCGTTTGAACGAAATTCAAGTAAAATCACATAAAGAACAAAACAGGACCACAGATAAAAAGAGGATAAACCAATCCAGTGCAGAGAAGAGCAACAAAGATGATTAGGGGACTGGAGGCTAAAACATATGAAGAACGGTTGCAGGAACTGGGTATGTCTAGTTTAATGAAAAGACGGACTAGGGGAGACATGATACCAGCATTCCAATATCTCAGGAGCTGCCACAAAGAAGAGGGAGTCAAGCTATTCTCCAAAGCACCTGAGGGCAGGACAAGAAGCAGTGGGTAGAAACTAATCAAGCAGAGAAGCAACTTAGAACTAAGGAGAATTTTCCTGACAGCTAGAACAATTAATCAGTGGAAAAATTTGCCTCCAGAAGTTGTGAATGCTCCAACACTGGAAGTTTTGAAGAAAATAACCACTTATCTGAAGTGGTGTAGGGTTTCCTGCCCAAGCTGTGGGTTGGACTAGAAGACCTCCAAGGTCCCTTCCAACTCTGTTATTCTATTCTGATCTATATAAATTTTTAAAATGTTAATTCACATTTTGCTCCAGATTTCCAAGTTATTTTTTTCTGATTCTTCACACATTATGTGATATCTCTCTTGTTGGGTCTTACAGAAGTTGAACCAAACCCTTCCAATGCATTGCCTTCTTAGACTTTAGAAGCACAGCCTTCTAGGTTCCTGAATCAATCATGATGAGTTGGGTTTTAACAGCCTAGAAAAAAATCAGCTGGTTTCACCTATACAGCTGTATCAGAATTAAATGAAGGAGCAGTATATCCAGGTTTTAACTAATTTTGGGAGAACTATGGTTGCAGGTGGTCAAGAACCAGGGGTGAAAACCAGCAGGTTCTGACAGGTTCTGGAGAACCAGTAGTGGAAATTTTGAGCAGTTCGGAGAACCGGCAAATACCACCTCTAGCTGGCCCCAGAGTGGGGTGGGAATGGAGATTTTGCAATATCCTTCCCCCAGGAGTGGGGAGAGAATGTGGATTTTGCAGTATCCTTCCCCTGGAGTGGGGTGGGAATGGAAATTTTGCAGTATCCTTCCCCTGCCATGTCCACCAAGCCATGCCCACCAAGTCATACCATGCCCACCAAGCCACGCCCACAGAAGCGGTAGTAAAAGAATTTGGATTTCACCACTGTCAAGAAGTATGTTGGGTAAAACCTTTGTGAAGCAGTTACTAATATGATTTCTAATGTTCATACCTTTCCAACTATTGGTGAGTCCAGCTGATACAGACTCTCACAGACCAGGATGTGTGCACAAGCTGCAAAAGAAAAGTGATTCTATTCCTTCAATCCACTTCCACTTCAACTTTCTATTTATTTCTAATCACTTCTTTAAACATCTTCCCATTTCTCTGCTACTCTCTAAACTTTCTGAATTCAATATACAACTCTCTGGACTCCAAGACTTTTTTCCCAGATTTTTCTATACTCCATGGCAATGATTTTCCTCCAGCAAACTTAAATATTTTTTCTGAACTTCCAAACTTTGTCTCTGAAACAAATATGCTACTCTTTGAAACTGTTTGCCTGTCTCACACTGAATTGAACAGTGCCATAAATTCTCATGGTTTATTTACTGCATCTTATTGGACTACTTTGTATGGCAGTTTTAAATATTATCTCTTCTCTATTTCTCATAAATTGTCAACTGTTTATTATTTTATTTCCTTCGTATGACTAGTCTCCCATTTGTTATAAATTGATAGGTTATTAATAATAGTTTCATTCTGAGCGTCCTGGAACATATGAACCTGTTCAATAAATAATGCAAGGATCCAAACAGAACTGGTCTTGCAGTAGACAAGTTTTTAATGAACAAGGTTAAGGTTTGTTTCTTTTCTGTAGAATCAGACTGGGAAGCCAAATAAATCCTGTGATAGAAAGCGGAAGATACAGTGGAATTAGTCATTTCCTTTTTAAAACTGGGATGGGGGAGAGAGAGAGAGAGAGAGACCTTTTCCACTTCTGACTGGTTGCTTTGAATTTGAGTTTTCTGTGCTTTGCTGGTCTCTGCCACTGCTGTATCTAAATTGAACAGTTTGGGTTCAATGGATTAACAGTTTTGTACCTGAACCTGAAGGGTTCCTGAACCTGAAGGGATGCGGTGGCTCAGTGGCTAAAACACTGAGCTTGTCGATCGAAAGGTCGGCAGTTCAGCGGTTCAAATTCCTAGTGCCGCATAACGGGATGAGCTCCTGTTACTTGTCTCAGCTTCTGCCAACCTAGCAATTCGAAAGCACATAAAAAATGCAAGTAGAAAAATAGGGACCACTTTTGGTGGGAAGGTAACAGCATTCCGTGCACCTTTGGCATTTAGTCATGCTGGCCACATGACCACCGACATCTTTGGACAGCGCTGGCTCTTTGGCTTTGAAACGGAGATGAGAACCACCCCCTAGAGTCAGGAACGACTAGCACATATGTGCGATGGGAACCTTTACCTTTACCTTACCTGAACCTCTGGGAATTTTCTCATCTACTCCACTACATATCCTGAAGGCAAACTAGAGATTTATTTCCAGAATGAATTTTGCCTGTGCAACTTTTGTCTTTGGAGTTGTGTAGGCACACTTTCAAGGGAATAATTTGACAAAAGATTTATTTTATATATTTATACCATGTTTCCCCCAAAATAAGACATCCCCTGATAATAAGCCCAATTGGGCTTTTGAGTGCATGGCAATAAGGCCAAGCGCTTATTTCAGGGTTCAAAAAAATATAAAACCTATTTCAAATTCATTTTCTAAGAATGTCTAAGGACCTTTTCCACAGGAAATGAAGATGGGAGTGATAGCTCATTTTATCTAATTAAAACTGTAATGAGGTGTAAATAATTTTTACATGCTATAATTAATAATGTGTATATTGCTTCTCAGTGGTTTGCACATATTACTAGAGAGTGAGTGCTCTAGTGGTTAGGGTGCTACATTAGAGCAGATAAGATCCTAGTTCAAAATTCCACTCAACATCAGTTCTCAATTCTGAATGTTTTTTTTTCAATTTTCTTTTATTTTTACTATATAAAGAAAGAGCAACAATTTCAATGTCTATAGAATGTCAGTGTGTCATTTCAATGTCTATAGAAAAAGTGTGTTGTCTGGTTAGTTAGTTTGAGCAATAGTCATCATCATCATCATAATGTTCATTAGTAGTGGTCATATAATAACAGTATTTTCTCCACATATTAATACTTGTTAATACTAAATCATATTGACAATAAACATATAACAAACCCTCATGGTAAAATTAATCCTTCACTTATAATTTTAAATATTCTAACTTCTGTTTCTGTTATTTAACCATAGATAAAACGAATTCCATGTTTCAAAATATTCCGTATCTTCCTTCTCTTTAATTTCAAGTGTTAATCTATCCATTTCTGCCCATTCTAGTATTTGTTTTACTATCTTATCATCTGTGGGAATCTCCACACCTTTCCAATGTTGTGCAAATACAATTCTGGCTGCTGTACACATGTAATATTAAATACATAGTCCCTTTATTATATCTTTTTGGTATGATACCCAACAGAAATATTTCTGGCTTTAAATCTACATGTTCATCATTTTTTCTTTCCAAGTATGTATTTTTGTCTAATATGTTTTTGCTTTTGGGCACACCCACCATATGTGGTAGTACGAGCCCAGAGTCTGATTACACTTCCAATATTTAGCTGACATATCTTTATACATTTTGGCTAATCTCGCTGATGGAAAGTGCCATCTGTAGAACATTTTATATAAATTTTCTTTGTATGCAGTAGACATTGTTAATTTATAATTTTGATCCCACAACTTTTGCCATTTATCCAGTTCTATAGAATAACCAAAGTTTTAGCCCACACTATCATTGTTTCTTTTACTTGCTCTTCTTCCATTCTAATACTCAATAGGTAAGTGTAAAAAAATAATAATTAATTTCTCATAGTTCCTGTTAGGAACTATTCCTGTTCCATATAATTTAACATCTTTTTCATATCTTGATTCTGAATGTTAATGAGTTTTCAGCTGAATGGGAAAAAATGGGATATAAATTGAATAAAATATGAATAAATCTTACTTTGATACGTTTGGGCAAATCACTGTCCCTGTACCTCATATAAACAGTGATGCTAAAAGAGGACACAGAACTTAAAACCATGTCAGAGATGGCAGGGAACAAAATTTAGTTTACCTGAGAAGAAGCAAGTGAGAAAAAAATCCACTTTAATTAATTCTCTCCACTGTAACTGATACTGGGAATTTATTTAAGATTTTGAAGATTCTCAACTTATCCGGACTAGCATTAGATACTTTCTTGAAATCCATGTCTTGCTTCCTTAGTTTTGCCAGCTACATGGGGCTAGACAATACCGTGTTTCCCTGAAAATAAGACCCTGTCTTATATTTTTTTGAACCCTGAAATAAATGCTTGGCCTTATTTCCAGGGAGGTCTTATTAATTTGGAGCGCATGGAGCAAGACGGGGCCATTTTACCTGATTTCCAGTTCTGTCTCCAGGAAATGGCGGGGACCAGCTGCACATACGTTTAAATATTTTTGGGGAGGGCTTATTTTCAGAGGAGGGCTTATTTTCGGGGAGGGCTTATTTTCGAGGAAACACAGTAGCTTTATGCAAGTCAGAAAATGTGCCAACTGTATCCTTGCTTTTCACCGGATACTGAGAAATGTGAGACTGAGAAAGAAAATTTCATATGAATTTCTAGATTTATAAGAAAAGAATAGTCGTGAATTATGAAATGTGTTGCACGAATATGGAATTGATGGTTGGTTGTTGGATGGGATAAGGTAATATATAATGGAAACAAAGCCTCTGTGACAATTGAAGGAATACTTGGTGGATAGTTCAACATTTCAGCAGGATGAAAAGGATGTGTAATGATCTCTTTGCTGTACAATGTATTAATGAAATGTACAGGTAATTTTGTGGTGATGTTACAGGTGTGATGGCTGGGGATGTACTGTATACACAAGTACTTTTCTACACAGACATTGTGTTATTGGCTGGGAATCTGGATTGTTTGCTGAATTAGGTATGTAATTTTTTAAGTTATATGTTTTGGGACATAGGTACTTAAGAAATATCATCAGACTCACAGCTGACCCATCACAAGACCCTCACTTGACACACCCACTCCTGAAGCCCTAAACAGAAGAACACTGACACTGACACTCTATTGAAGATGTTACCTAGCCTGGTAACAAAACGTTCGGAAACTAACCCAAAAGATAGTAGAACAAACCTTCACCCTCATTCTACACCCGAGCTACAGATATTCACCACTGAACAATGCAAACCATTGTTTCTTTACATATTTGGATTCCATATTTTAATACATATGAAGTCTATGAATCAATTTACTTTACAATTAAAAATAAGTAAATTAGCAATGTAGAAATCACAGTATTAAAAAGTCATAAATTAAAATTGAATCCAGATCAACCAATGCAACAAGAACAGGCACAGCATTTGAAACAAAGGTTTAATCAAGCCAATTAACCACACTGACAAATAAAAATGAAAAACCTGATCATTAATTATCAAAAGTGTCATTTAACCTCCATAACACAAATGAATCCATGAAAAAGATCATTTTTCCCAGTCCAACCTTCTGAGGAAGGGTAACATATGCAATAGCCTAAATCTACTGTTAATATGTAGAGAGACTCTCTAACCAGCATAATGTTCTTAACAATTGAAAATATTTTCCTGAGAATATACCACAATATAATTAAAATTACACTGGGAATTTCTGAAATCACTAAAAATAAGAACTGTGATCTCATCCTCCCAGTTTTGGTTCCTGAGTGTGATTCATTTCCTCAGCTTGGGAGTTACATAAATCCTGAATAGCAAGGCTTGGAGAAGGGCATGGCTGCATTTTTCCTTTAGGGGAACTGAACTATTGCTCAAGAAATGAATCATGTGGAGACAAAGAAGTCTCTAACAAATCTGTTTAATAGTGCAACTCAATTCTACAATGAAGATTCTCTATGGGATTTGTGACCTAAGAAGTCCTTGTGTTCCTTGGGCTGCACTATAAATTAAAATATCATTCAAGAAAACCAGCATTTGCTTAAATCGATGGTTCAGACTGTCACTGCCTGAAAATGGTGGGCATGCCTAAAAACCCCCTTCAGAGTAAATAGGATATTTTTAATATCAAAAGAGAAGATTAATACATTGAGATTATTATAATGTAGTATTATTCTACCATATCTTATTTAAAATTAAATTTAGGTTCTTTGGCCATGGGCCCACCTCAGTTTTTCAGCTGTGGTCCCAGTATACCCTTTAGTTGCCATGTGAGACAAAAACTCACAGCCCTTTTTAACAGAAGTCACCTATCATTCAGATGGTTCAACTGGATGCTATCTGCTTAGACCAGGGGTGCCAAACCCGATTGCATCTCAGGCCGAATCATAACATATCGGGCTTGGTTTTGCCTTTGTGGAGCCAGGGTGGGTGTGGCCTGCGCGGGCCGTATCTGGCCCACAGGCCACATGTTTGACACCCCTGGTGTAGACAATATAAACATTAGGATAAGTATTTTCTTGTGATTAAATACATTTAGGTTAGAAGATTAACCAAATAATAATTCTGATCACATAGAGCAGTATCCAAAAAATAAAATGTAAAAGCAGATTAATTGAGCAATTCAAGCAACCAGTGTTCAAATTTGAGTGAAGCTACAGTTTAAATCCAAAATATTATAGCTTGTCTTCATGTCTTAAGCTAAGGATTCACCTTTCAATGTATTAAATCTATCTGCATTGGACTGCATTTAACAATTATCTGGCATTGTCCACTATTAGAGTTGGGACCAGTATTTAGTTTTAATTCTATTTAAGAGTTCTAGAAGATCCCAATTGCAACAGACTCTTTTAGTCCAGCATTGTGACTTAAGTGCAAATAGCTATTGTTATAATACCTTAAGCGACTGATATTCAGAGATGTAATAACTCAAATCCAGGATATAGTTATATAGCCATATGATTTGTACCATTGGTAAACACCTACACCATGATTAAACTAATCCCCTTTTAAAGACATTAAAATTGGTGTTGCCATTTTTGTATCAGCAAATTCTGTATATAGCAGTATATCAATCAAGTAGTACGTGAAGCAGCACTTTAGCAGGGACTTTTCACCAATCAGGTTCATTAGAATGCTCTAATTTTAAAATTCATTTAGTTATTTATGAGATTTATCTACTATTCTAACTCAGATTGATTTTAGGCAATGCAAGTCAAAATGATCTCCTCTTCCCCAGAGATTAGTAACTCCATTTAATCCCCTTGTCGTTTTCATCTACATAAAAATGGCCTGATGGAAAAGTCGTCCAGAAGTCAATCATAACACACCTAACCTTTCCCTGGAATAGTTTGCCCTCCACCTCCTGCTTTTTTCCCCCCTGCCAATAGTCTCATCTCCATTTTGTATTCCCTCAGGAAAGTAATGTTTATGTAATTCAATAATTAATTGGCTTAATAAATCTTTGCCCCATCCCAAACACAAAATGTACAATAACAGGGGAAGTGTAATATGACCACTCCCATCTGTCCTATTCGTTTAAACAACCCAACCAAATGAACCAAACACTGGTTCTCACCCAGCATTAGCAACATCCAGCTCTTTGAACTCTCATTCCAGGAAGGCGGATTTTCCATAGTTCTCCACTTGGCGGCAGTTCAATCTCTTCCTCTTTCAACCACTTTCCCCTTTCTCCTGGAACAGATCTTCCAGCAGTTCAGGAAGGGGACTGGGTTTACAAGTTAAACTCTAAACTATGGTACAAACCACAATCACTAGATTAATTGGAAAAGTCATATTTTATTCTGAAATTAATTGTAGTTTAAAAAAACAGAGTTACCAATTACATTCCATTCAAAAAGTAATGCATTAGTAACATTAATAACATTAGTAACTTAGAAAAGAGCGTCCTTCCAAAACATCACACCCCATTTTTCAGTGTGTTTCCTGATTAGTAAGGAAGAAAAAAACCTTAATCCAACTTTACTCAATGTGTCCCTCCCAATATATTTGTTTATATATGCATGAAGTTGCTTGTCAGGCATGACGTTTGTTTTGTTGTATGAGGTGTTTTTATAGCTGGGTATTTTTTTATAAAATAGTCATCCCCAACTGCTGGCCTCCTAACATGTCAGGACTACATCCTTTAAATGCCAAAGGGTTGGAGATTTGTAATCCCAGAAAGGATTGGAGATTCTGGGATTTCGAATTTATCTTGAGACCCCCAGATTTTAAAAATAAAAAAGGTACAAAGAAATCCACTGTTTCTTTCTACAGTAGTGGTATGATTATGATTATGATTATTTTAAAAAACAAGTTGGACATATTAGTAAGATGCTGCAGGACTTCAGGTCTCATTCCAAGCGCTCTTCTCAACACTGCGAATAGGAAATCGAAAGCTTTCGTCAGCTGGTTCCAGCAGGACCGGCTTCCTCCACAAAATGAGAATAGAGAAATGAATGGGATGAAAGGGCAAAGCCAAACGCCGCGTGACCTCCGATCAGCCGGGAGACAACGCCCCTTTCCCTTCCCACGAGGCGCGAAAATAGGGGGAGGTTCCGGCCAACACCCCCGCTCCCACCCCCACCCGACGAGTCAACGTTCCGTGTGACGTCACCAACAGTCTCCTTTCGGGGACTTCGGTGCCAAGATTAGAACGTACCATTTTTCGACCGAGGGGAGGAAGAAACGCGCAGGACGGCCATTTCATCCAAGGTTTCCTTCTCTGTTTGTCCCCTCGCGTGGAAGTTGCCCTTTGTAGCCTCGCGCTGCATGTTCCGTTCCCAGGAGCGTCGAGATGAGGGAGACGGGGGGGGGAGAAACGCTTCGGTTCCTTCTTTCCCCCTCCCCCCGCCCTCATCTTATGGTCTTGGAAGCTGTGCTTGCGTCAATGCCGGCAAGTGGGTGGGAGGGGGGAGTTTGACTGTACTTCTGGTGCTCGTGTTCCCGTGCTCAGCTCTCCGCGGCGTTTTCCGTGGGCTTCTCCATAGGCTGGCACCTCTCTGCCCCCGCAGCAGGCAGCCGAAGCTCCTTTTTCCAATCCGCGCCCCTTCTGCGGGCTCTGAAAGGCAGGAAGGGCTCCGGATTTGGCCTATTATAGAGCAGGTTAGCTTGAGATAGAGCGCTCCCGGTGCGGAGCTTTTTCATTGAATTTTTGTTTTCCCCTCCCAGAGCTCAGTCTCGCGTGCCGTAGCGTTATTATGTATCAAAGCTCTCTGAGGTCCTTGTGCTCAGCCCTGTCTAACCTCTGCTGCACTCCTCCTTCTGCCTCTTCCTCCACGATGCTGCTCCGCTCGCCGGCTCCAGTGAGGAGAGCCCTCTCGCCGTCTGCCCTCCTCGCCTCTTCCTCGGCTACCGCCGGGATTCCGCGCTGCAGTTGCCCTGCCCCAGGCAGTTCGGGAGCTGGCAATTCCCAGGCTGGTGAGTGGTTTTTAGAACCTTCGGGGCTGAAGGTTCCATGGATGGAACGTTGGGGTTCGAGGCTGGTGAGTGGTTTTTAGAACCTTCGGGGCTGAAGGTTCCATGGATGGAACGTTGGGGTTCGAGGCTGGTGAGTGGTTTTTAGAACCTTCGGGGCTGAAGGTTCCATGGATGGAACGTTGGGGTTCGAGGCTGGTGAGTGGTTTTTAGAACCTTCGGGGCTGAAGGTTCCATGGATGGAACGTTGGGGTTCGAGGCTGGTGAGTGGTTTTTAGAACCTTCGGGGCTGAAGGTTCCATGGATGGAACGTTGGGGTTCGAGGCTGGTGAGTGGTTTTTAGAACCTTCGGGGCTGAAGGTTCCATGGATGGAACGTTGGGGTTCGAGTGTCTTAATTCTACGCGCCCCCCCCCTCTGCCTCCCCGCCCCCGCCCCCACCCTCACCCCGAGAAAGCAAGGAGGAAGTCGCAAGGGTTGGACGAAGAGGCTTCCCTGCTTTCCGCCTAATCCCCACAGCAGCAGCCTTAAAAGGTGATGGTGTCCCGTTTTATGGGTAACCATAGAAAAGGTTGCAAACAGTCCTCGATTTACGACAGCTCGTTTAGTGGCTGTTCAAAGTTACAAGGGCCCTGGAGGAAAAAAAAAACGACGCATGACCACTTTTTCCACAATTGCAACCATTGCAGCATCCTAACGGTCATGTGATCAAAATTCAGACGCTAGGCAACTGACTCATATTTAGGATGGTTCGAAGCGTCCCGGGGTCATGCTTTTGCAAGCAAAGTCAATGGGGAAACCAGATTCACTTAACAACTGAGTTACTAACTTAACAACTGCCAGGGATTCACTTAACAGCTGTGGCAAGAAAGGTTGTAAAATGGGGCAAAACTCACTTAACAAATGTCTCACTTAGCAACATAGATTTTGGGCGCGGTTGTGGTTGTAAAGCGAGGATTACCTGTAATCCTAAATTGTGATGGGAAGCCGGGTTTCCGAGATCTTGCCATTACATCGACATTTGGGATGATTGCTTTTGGCTGATCTGGGAAATGCCTTCTTTGCTTCTGGCTTCCAGATGACCCTGTGCTGGATCCAAAGTGGCTGGTTGAAAATGGATGTACAGGTAGTCCTTGACATATAACAGTTCATTTAGTGACCGTTTGTAGTTATGTCATTGAAAAAAAGTGACTTCTGACCATTTTTTACACTTACAACCATTGTAGCATCCCCTTGGTCATGTAATCAAAATTCAGGTGCTTGGCAACTGACTCATATTTATGACAGTTGCAGTGTCCCGGGGCCATGTGATTGCATTTTATAACCTAACAAGCAATGTCAGAGGAGAAATCAGATTCACTTAACAACCATGTTAGTAACTTAACAATTGCAGTGATTCACTTAAAAACTGGGCAAGAAAGGTCATAAAATGGAGCAAAATTAACTTAACAAATGTTTCACTTAGCAACAGAAATTTTGAGCTCAATAGTGGTCATAAGTCGAGGACTACCTGTAGAAATGAGCCATCTGGACCCAATAAAAATTGAGAGCCATGAAATATCTAGATTGGTTGCTAGTGTAATTAAAAGCTTTGCCTAGCTAGGAAAGACAAATAAAAAAAAAGGTCAATGAATGACGTGCATTAGGTATCCAGTATCATTTGTTCTTTCAAGCATTACTGTTTTTCTTCAAAGAAAAGATTTGACTTTCTAAATTATTTCTATTAACTGTTCCTGGGATTTAAAATTATATACCTAATAGCCTTGTCCTCTAATTATGCTAAAATTTCTTTTAACTGCCTAATAGATATTATATGAGGGATAAATGGGCACGGTCTTATCATAGCATGTATTACTGTTCTGTGTGTTTTTTGGTATGAAATGCTTATTGGTGAAGTGATTCGTTATATTTCATTTTCATATTATGCAGATATGTGATGCATGTCTGACCCAAGGGAGGTAAATATGTAAAGTACAGGCTACCTTGTGTACCCCAACTAATCAAGATATAGATAAAACTATGTTTTATAATATAATATACTGATAAATTATGTTGCCCTGTTTGTTGTAGTTTGTCAGCTGACAAATTGCAGTCTTATAAAAATAATGACTCCCGTTTTTGAGCATAGCAATTTGACTTATCTTGAAAGTCACCAAATCACAAAAGATGGGTTCACAGATTGTGCACAGTCATAATGTGGTTTATTTAGCTTTTATGTAAGATACCATATTAATCCAACTATTATAAACCATGGTTTATGGCTCAGTGTAATATATTTATCAAACCAATTATAATATGCTTAGCAAACAATGATTAGGGCTTGCATATGCTTTAGTACAATACATAAAATAGCAATTATATGACCTTTTCTTTAAAAATGGTATGACTATGTTCTGTGGTTACTCTATTAAGTCCAGTGAAAATCCTTTTAAACCTTATTTGCATTTTTTGCTATTTCCTGTAGTTCAATTGCGATCTGTATAAAAGATTAGGCAGCATTAGTTTATCTAGCTCACTAGTTTTTTCTGCTTCAGGAACTGAATGTAAACCTGATAACAGAGTTGAAATAGCACATACAGAATTCACTGCCAGCTGTTATCAGCTTCTGGCTTGTTTGTCCAGCTCAATCTTGCCCAGCCTAGCATCTTCTAGATTTATTGGACTATTTTCTGCGCAAGAATTGCTTCATTCTAGGATAATTCAAGGGTATAGGTTATGAGAAGCAAGACTATTTACTAATTTCTATACTTCTATACTAATTTCTATACATATAAAAACTAATTTTGCTTTCATGTTACAATTATAATTAATATAATAATTCTCCAATCACTTACTTAATATTTAGCTATCCACCTAGACATTAAAGTAGTTGTTTCAGGTTTGGAACAATTGTTTCACATTCAAAAGGGACTGTTTTGATACTTTAAAAGTATTGGATGTTCAAATCACAGTCTCTATTTTGAAACGTTGTTGTACACCTAAAAAATTGCAAACAACCTCACAAACCATGTGTCTGGGGGGAAAAGTGAACTTATTTTTTTTTATACTTTCAGGGTAATGTCTACTCAGAACTAAGAACACTATTTCAGCTCCTTTAGGATTGTTGCTATGTGAATACTAAAGATCTCTCTCTTTCTCTTTATTGCCCAATTCAGTAAAGTCTTATTCAAACAGAAAAATCTTTAGTTCTTTTTAACCTGATTGAGGTTAAACTTTGGCAATTATATGCATATAATATATCTTTATAAACTTTGGTCAAGTGGTCACTTTAGACAAAAGTTTATCCTGTATAGGGTATTCTTTTTCTTTCCAGTAACATGTGAAACCGTGAAAGGTTCAGGGTTTGGTGATGGGAAAATCGAAAGAAAGTGACAATGAGCAGGATGAGGAAACAAACTGACTAAGATCTTTCTCTGCCAAAAGGAATCCTTGAGGCTACAGGACCCTGGTTTAACATTATAACATGCATAATCTTTGGTCACTGTCTTTCCATCCATATCAAATGACAAGATAACAAATTATCTTCAGGAATTTGTCTTATCCATAAAATTATATAAAAGGGAAGAAGCCTTACCTGCAGCTGCAGCCCTGATATCTTTTATCTACAGGGCCACTATCTACATTTCTTGGAATCCTTCTCAAATATGTGATTACAGAATGGCTCAAAGCATTTTTTTATCTCCTAATTTGATTTGACTGAGTTAATCACAATGTATCCTTCTGTTGTCAAAAGTCTTGTCCAGAATAACTAACAAAATCCATGCTTAGCAGAGAAAAGATTCCAATCCTTGGCATCTCCAGTTTAGCAAAGATCAAAGTAGCCAATTCTTTGTCTGAATTCTAGAAATTAACTTCAGTCAGTACTGGACTAGATGGATAAATAGCCTGAGCTTTTAGCGGCTTTTTAAATTTGATGATTCAGGATATCATCTAGAAAACTTCTAATTTAATGTTTTGAGATGAGTTTTCCATTGTTCAATACTGTAGGGCAGACAAAATAAGCCAACATTTGAACATTATGCAGAACAAGGTATCCTGTTAGATATCTAGCACATGAAGTTTACATATGAAATGGTAAATTTTATGTATCTTAGGTATATCTTTGTTTATTTGAAGCCAGATATATTTAAAAGTGCTGTAGATGTAACAGTGATTTTCACAAATTGTTCAGGAACCATAAAAGCATAATATCAGAGGCACACGTCTTCTACAAAAAAAAACCCCAACTTCTAATAAGCAATTCCAATATTTTTCAACTGATAAATATTCTATGAAAGAACTCAGTCTATATTGCCTTCTGGAAAACTGTAAAAGAGGGCTCTATTTAAATATCCAGAATTAAGTTGTCCTCTAAACAATACATTTGTCCTTTATCTCAGGAAGGGGGGGGGGTATTCTTGAGATTCCCATTTGAAACAATGGAGTAGATTGATTGATTCTATCTGCAGAAGGCAGTCCTGCAGATATTTACAGTAAGCACCAAGCCAGGGAGCATTCCTTAGGTTAAAATGAGAATTTTGAATTATATTCAGAAGCTTATTGAAAGCCATCGCACAAGCATTATGTGACACAGGCAGCTTTTGTCTATTAATAGTCAGGTTGTGCCATTTTTTTATCAATTGCAGCTTCTAAGTAGTTTTTAAGGGCAGCCCTTATACAGAGCGCATGACAATAATCAATGCAAGAAATTGTGAAGGGCATAGATTACTGATGATACCAGACCACACGCCAAATTGGCACATCACTTTACTTAGCGGCTTCATGTTGATATGAAATAGTTGTCCTTGGATACACCATGACATATTTGCATCCTTTATTCTAGGATGTGACTTCGACTTAGGAAATTGAATACATTAGTTATTATAAATCATTGCTCATTTTTTAATATTATATAACACAGTTTTTGGTTATAGAAGCTGGTTTAACAATCTGCAAAACTGCCAGCAACAATCTGAATGTATAAAACATATTCAATAGCATTTGTACAAATCTTTATAAAAATGTATAAATGATAGCACACATGGGAACTTGCAAATATTTATCAGAGCTTACATCTCTTACATCAGCATGCTACAATCACCACAATAGCCCAATTATTGATTGGTGACATTCTAATCCAAAACAAGGTTCATTGAGCTTATGTTCTGAATACAAGTTGCTAGAATCGCCCTGTGTAGAGGGGCCTAGTGATTGCTGGCAGGGTCGGGCTGGATATTAATTGTCTGCATTGAACAATCCAGTACATTGCATAAGCACTATTGAGTAACTTGCTGTAACTTAGATAGGCACAATTAAGCAACCTACTTATTCTGCTGGAAGCAGCAATATTCAGCTGTATCAAGGTTAGACAGAAGCAGCTAGTTGGACTTTCATACCATTATTTCTTAAGCTCTGCATATTTTAAACCTTTGTTGAAGATTTACAGCTCAATATAAAAAAAAATGAAGTGCAAACTACTGACAAATTACATCTTAAGGTATAGACTGTGAGGTTACAACTGCAAAAAATATCTAATAAGTGAATGAAGCATCGTATTTAAGGGGAAATGTTTTATAACTAAGATATCTAGAATTTCAAGAATATACCTTTGTTAGATGTTTGCTCCTGTCTGGTCCATCAGAGAATGTGCATATTTTTAGAGTAAGAGCTGAGTTCCATGTTAAGATTTTGCTGCTGCATACTGTTGCAATGCAGCTGTAGGAATTTAAGAATAGATATCATTCTGCTGGTCACTATGATCTGCTTTATCGGACAAGAAGTAGACAGAATCATCCTCTCTGTTAAATTGGAATTACAAATACCCAGAATATTGCAGCCTCTCCAAATAATTTAGCAAAGCAGGCTTGGCGTGGTAATAATAGATTGCTGTCTAAAATTGTAAGATGGGTTGGGAGGAGACACAGGACAGCCTCACAGTTATGTAGATTGGTAATTTCAAGAAATTTCTATTTCTGATGGAACTGTTGCTACCAAAATGCCTAAATATCTCCAGATTATTCACAAAGGAATAGGAAAAGAACAGCTTAATTGTAGGTTAAAATAGCTATGAAGCATGAACCATCTTTTCTAGCTAAGATTTGTTTTCAAAATAACAATTGAAGGCATATGTTGAATAAGATTTTCAAGGTGCACCCAACACTACTGCATAATATTAAATATGCAGGTAAACTTGGGAAATTTTCTATTCTGGCTATATGTATCATATGCAACTATCAATTGCATGGGGAGGGAGGGAGTTCTTGCTCATATTTATGAAAAATACATGTTAAATGACTTAACTATTCTTTGAAGGTTCTGTGCAATGAAGTATAATGGTAAAATTGTTTCAGGACCAGAAAACTTCATAAAGTCTTTGCACCAATATGAATTTTGACCAACAAAGCTGTTGTAGTTTTTGAAATAATTTACAATAAATTGAACTTTCTGTGGGAAAACAATAAAGATTTTAATAAATAAGGCATTATTGTACAATGTATACTCCTTGAGCTGAATGTTCACTTACTTACCACTGGCATTTCTCTACTGTTCTATTAAAAATAGAACAGCAAGTTTAGGAAGTCATTTTGTATATTGTATGTTGAAATTACATACATTTATAGATGTATGTTAATCCAAAAAGATGTATTTAGTTTAACTCGGAAAGCATAATTGTGATGAACAGAAGTGCACAAATAAACTGAGATCCAATTCATATTTGTGATTTAATTCAGAATCAATTTGATTTAAATGTGTGACTTGATTTAAAGGGTAATTTGAGTTGAATATGGTGAATCATCCCTGCTAAAATAAAATCACAAGTCCATTGAATCCAGCAAATTGATTTAACACAATATGGATGTGTATTTCACAATTAGAATGAAAATACAATTTGAAGGGTGGTTTGATAGCAATGCCTTTAAACAAAATCAAAGCTGCATACAGCTATAATCATGACTTGGAGGAGTCTTAAATTCAGGAAACTTCTTAGAACTTTTCATTTTTTTTTCAGAGTAAAACCAATCAATTTTGTAGGTCACCTATCCTTCAGTGTGAGATTTATGATCTAAAACTGGATTGCTCCAGGGCTATCATTATTGTTTTTAATTTAACTTGTCATGATACGATTTTAAGCTCTTTGAAAGAGATAGAAAGAAATAACAAACAGTTTTTTAAACATTTCCTTTGTTCCTAGGCCAATTAAAAACATTTCATATTTTTGAAATGGATGACGTTACCTCAGGACATGCTTCAAAGCACACATTCTACTTCTGGGTGTGTTGCTGTTCATGACTCACTTTCAATGTTCTCTAATATGTCATCTCAGCCAAATCATGAAGAATATCTGAGAATTTTAATTGAGAGAACACTGGTAAAAAAAGAATCATTGCTTATTCACTGAACCAAATGAGAAACAGCACAGTGGATACTGATTGTATAAATGGACTCATTAAGGAATTTGCCTGAAAAATCACACAAATAAAGAAAAATTTGCTGATCTTAAAGAACAAGCTAACTGATGGGATTTTTGTGAAGAAACGTTAATGCAAAGTTCAGACAGCAATGTGCTATTATGATTTATTTTTGCCTTCAACCCAGTCCATTTGATTTTTAAAACAGGAACTTCTGTAAATCAACTGTGTTTTATCTAATAAATCATGGTGAAAACTATGCCTTGATGTGATGTGTGATGAGATTTGTATCTTCCATTGCAAAAGAAAAAGAGTGCCACAGCGTTCAAAAAGCACAAAGCACTTTACTTCACTTAGTCAATTTATGAGCCTGAAGTATCAAGGTGGAGGAAAACATCGAGAATCACTTTAGTACAGATGCTGGCTGTAGAATTCTGGGAGTTGAAGTCCACCTATCTTAAAGTTGCCAAGGTTAAAAAACACTGCTTAGGAGGTGAACATGAACCCTATTCTCAAGTTGAGGGAAACTGCTGGTTCCAAGCAGTTCAGTCAGGTTGCAATAAAAGAGCAACAAACGATGAGGCATCACAGCAGGCATAAATTCAGTTTTTATTTTAGGTAATGGTGATAATGGATTTTGTTTTTTAAAAAAAATGTTTCAATGGGAAAAGTTACATAAAAGACCACTAGGTGTCTCTTGTGCACCAGTGGCATAGGACAAGCTCACACATGACTTTGGAGGCTGGCAATTCAGTGTGCAATTCTCCATTAGAGTTGTTTACCGCTTGCGTTGATGTATCCATCCAATTTATCAGGTAATTATTGTTTAATGTAACTAGCAGCTTTCTAAAATATTGTCTTTTCATTATTCGAAAGCCCACTTTTCAACAAAATGCAACTTGGATAACTCTACAGGTCTGCAAGGCTGAACTCCTAACTTTTCCTGCTTTGTGAATTATAAATTGTTGTTGGACTAAAATAGAATTACAAAGAACAGTCCGAGGAGACAGGAAGGCAGTAAACTGTTAAAATCTTAATTCCTTATTTTAAAAATAGTGGGAATTCTTATTTTGCAGCCTTGAAAAGATTAATATAGGTTTTGCTATTACTATGGTGTAAGCATGTGGGGGAAAGTTTATCTTTTGACACTGGAAATCATGAATAGTTTCTTTTTAAAGTGCAGGGTAGCTTTTTGGTTCACATGCCGTGCATAAGATGATGGTGTTCAGATTAGCAGGGGTAGGAAGGCACTTGATTATATATTATAAAGAGAATTTAAATTACCATCTTACTAGTAGTAGGATCATTGCGATTATGAGGTGTTTAGTATCTGCAGGGGAAAAAAATAAAGCTACTGAAAAGCCAGAGAACAGTGCACAATTTTATACTGCAGTTCTTTCCGTTTTAAATTTGATTAGTTTCTTTTAGCTTGCTCCCTAATTTAAAATTTGTGAAACTCAGAACTTCTGGGGTGTTTTTTATATGTTTGTTTGTTTTGTTTTTTGCAGAATATTGCTGATGTCAGGGGAAAAACCTTTGTAATTATACGAACATCTCTTTGATCCTTAATTTATGAAAGTAAGGTGTAGAAGTGAATGAGCTTTAGATTGATTTGTGATTATGGCATGTATTTGCTGATTAATAAAGCAGAATGTTTATGATTTGGCTTTCTTGTGACAAAGTGATTTGGCTTTCTTGTGAGATTGGGAAGAAATAATGTTCTGTGTTCCGCGACGTGGCATGTCAGAAATTGTGTAGGCTGAGTTGTTTAGCAAGAAGCAGTCTTGCTACCATTAGCATAACTAGTTGTGCTATACAATTTAGTTTAAAAATATTTGGAATGTGATAGGTCACCTTCAAATATAAGTCCAATAAATGAGAGAGGTGAATAGGCAACTGGAAAAAGCTGCAGTTGGTTAGGTTACCATAACCTAAGGGCTCGAAACTTTGTTTATAAAGATCCTAAAAATGACTGAATGAAATATCTTAAGACGACAGTATAAAAAGAGGAACTTAGATTTGCAGAATGTAAGAGGGGAAATGCATATTGCGTTGTTAACTTCATATTGAAAAATATGCTGTCCGTTGTGCTTGCTTATATTATATAGCATACTTTTCACATTGGCTGCAAATTTTGAAAACTTAGGTTCATTATATCTGGAGGCTACCAGCACCGTAAGGCTATCACATTGTATGCAGGGATGGGATTCACTTAACCTTCCCTACTGGTTCTCAAATGTGAGCACGCTCGCTCACAAGCTCGCAGCAGTAGGTGCACATTATGTCAGGTCGGGTGGGCAGAGCCTCCCGCCATCGCAGCTACCGGTTCGCACGATCCAGAGAAAATCGGCTGAATCCCCCCACTGATTGTATGTGAACTCTAATGATGAATGCATTTGTTTTGATTTGAGAGAAATGAACAGATTAGAAATTGGAATTGCTGTACTGAAGTTCTTTCTTTTCTTTTTCAGGGTATTCCATGGGCAACAGTACAAGTAGGCTGTATAGTGCACTGGCTAAGACCTTGAGTAGCAGTGTCATTACTAAACACCAAGACTACTTGGAACAAACAGATCCTGAATTTCTGGATCCTATAGATCCCAAAGATCTACTTGAAGAATGCCAGATTGTTCTTCAGAACCGCCCAGCCCGTCTCCAAAGGGATTTTGTGGACTTGAGGACCAGTTTTGTCAGAAATCATCAGCCCATTAGAGTTATGCAGTGGAATATACTTGCACAAGGTACAATCTTGAGAAACTGTCTGAGCCTCGTAAAATGAAAAGTCTAGTCGGCTTTGTGTACATGCTTTCATTCAGTTGACAGATCTTTTTATGCATTCTTTAAGCTAGCAGATCTGGGGTACTGAAACATTTTTTAATCAAGGTACCTCAAATCTACTAATTTAAAAAATGCATTAAAAATTTAGAACCCATTACACCTGTGCAGCTGGATTTTTTATGAAGTTCGAACCAATTTTATTTTCAAAGTTCTGGTCATTGCAGCAAACTCATGGTCATGTAATACACTGTAGATATTTTTCTGAGGTGATAATGATACCTTATTTGTCATTGGAGATGAAAAAAACATGGTCAGTCTAATTATGCCCCATGTTAAGTGGTGGGGGAGGGGGGACATCTGCACTGCCTTTCTCTCAGGATGGCCCAATGAGTCCTAGATAGTTTAAGGTAAAGGTAAAGGTACCCCTCACACATATATGCTAGTCGTTCCTGACTCTAGGGGGCAGTGCTCATCTCCGTTTTAAAGCCGAAGAGCCAGCACTGTCCGAAGACGTCTCCATGGTCATGTGGTCGGCATGACTAAACGCCAAAGGTGCACAGAATGCTGTTACCTACCCGCCAAAGGTGGTCCCTATTTTTCTACTTGCATTTTTTACATGCTTTCGAACTGCTAGGTTGGCAGAAGCTGGGACAAGTAACAGGAGCTCACCCCGTTACGCAGCACTAGGGATTCGAACCACTGAACTGCCGACCTTTTGATTGACAAGCTCAGCATCTTAGCCACTGAGCCACTGCGTCCCCGAGATAGTTTAGTTAGCCTATAATTGTCAGAATTTTCAATTATCATGACCAATCAAAAACACATAGTAGTGGATGAAATATAATTAAGTTTACTACCTAAGAGCCCCTTGCCTTATTTTCTGGGTACAAACCTAAAATATATAAATATTATACAAATACGAAATTTATTGCCAACTTAAAGTATCTTTAAAATATTATTTTAAAAAGTAGAAAGGTACTTAGAAAAAGTACCTAGTTTTCTACTTAGAAAGTAGAAAAACGTGGACAGACACCCTGACTTTAAAATAGCTAATAATATACCGGTATATGAGGTGCTAGGAATCAGAACAACACCATGGCCTGATCAGAGTAGTTGTTACTTGCCTGTTTACAAGAATCTCACCAGACTTCACTCTCTTGAAAACAATGAGATAAAGGCTCCAGGGATTTTAAGGGAGAGATCAAGTCTCTTTCACTTCTTCCTCTGCAGGGATTCCAAGCTAGCCAGTTTCTTAAATCCACCCCCGCCCACTCTAGTTGTAGATTCCACGACATATTCTGACTCATATATATTTTCACCTCAGATTATTCCTTATGTGTGAACTAAATTGCTGTTTTTTAAACTTTTTGTTGATATGAAATACAGTGGAGTTGTCACCTTGAATTTTTCCTTGGATAATGTGAAATGTACCGTCAAACTTAGCACACCTTTTTAATGGTTTATGTTTGGAGGTATAAATCAAGTAACATTTATTCACAAAATGATCAGTGTAATGTAGTAGTTTTACTCTGGGTGGGCATACAAATTTCAATCCCAATATATACAAATATAATTTGATATTAAAATAAAAAGGGTGTGTAAATAGGGAAGAATTATTTTTAGGCTCTGTTTTGAATTTATTAATCAAAGCAAAATTGGAATTGCAAAAATGCTGTTTAACTGGATTCTGAACAAAACTATTAGTCAAAGTATGAACAGATTTGAGCAAGGAAGATTAATTTTGCCATGTAGTTCTCTAGTACTAGATGACTAAAAATATACCAATAGTTTCAGTTTTCTACCAAGTTCCACTTAAGAGTAGGGATTGGACTATTTATTTTTACGTATTTTATGGGAAGGAAAGTATTTCCTAGAGGAAGTTTTCTTAATTAATATATTTTCTTCATTCCAGCTCTTGGGGAAGGCAAGGACAACTTTATCCAATGCCCCATGGAAGCCTTGAGATGGGAAGAAAGGAAGTGCCTCATTTTAGAAGAGATCCTTGCTTACCAGCCAGATATCCTCTGTCTACAAGAAGTGGATCACTATTTTGATACTTTTCAGCCATTACTCAGTCGGCTGGGCTACCAATGTACTTTTCTTCCTAAACCATGTTCTCCGTGTTTAGATGTGGAATGTAACAATGGCCCAGATGGCTGTGCCTTGTTTTTCCTTAAGGACAGGTTTACGCTAATTAATAGTACCGACATCAGGTTGACAGCAATGAAGTTCAAGACCAATCAAGTAGCTATAGTTCAGATCCTGAAATGTAACGAGACTGGGAAGTTGTTCTGTGTTGCTGTCACGCACTTGAAAGCTCGCAATGGCTGGGAGAGGTTTCGATCTGCTCAAGGTGCTGATCTCCTTGAAAATTTACAACAGATCACCCAGGATGCAGAGATCCCTCTTATAGTCTGTGGTGATTTCAATGCTGAGCCTACAGAAGAAGTATATAAGCAATTCTCTGAATCTAGTCTGAACCTAAACAGTGCTTATAAACTGCTGAGTACAAATGGGCTAACAGAGCCTCCGTACACCACATGGAAGATCCGTCCTTCTGGAGAATGCAGGCATACACTTGATTACATCTGGTATTCACAACAAACCTTAAAAGTAGATGCTGCCCTCACCCTTTTAACTGAGGAGCAAATTGGACCCAATAGGCTACCATCTTTCAATTACCCTTCAGACCATCTATCTTTAGTATGTGATTTCACCTTTAATGAAAATCCAGAGAAATTTTTAAGATTAAGTGAAATATA
Organism: Pantherophis guttatus; assembly: GCF_059756535.1. Classification (NCBI taxonomy): domain Eukaryota; kingdom Metazoa; phylum Chordata; class Lepidosauria; order Squamata; family Colubridae; genus Pantherophis; species Pantherophis guttatus. The sequence continues at coordinate 32,145,744 of NC_142070.1, read as the reverse complement.
AAGAGAGGTAGAGAATGTTTTAATGTACTGTGTTTGTGCAGGCACAGACTTTTACCATGAACTTCTAAAGACTTCTGGGGGTGGGATTGGAGAAGTATTTATGAATGGAGAATTAATAATCATCTCCTATAGCCTTGACTATTTTTCTTATTATCTCCGTGCTATGACAAAAAACACAAAAATATGCCTGGCTAACTGCTTATGCTGTTTTTCTTTTCTAAAGAAAAGTACTGCTATTATTCAGCTCTAATTGTAACAAGGTTTTTTTTTCTCCCATATCTAAGATCTTTTGTTGTAAAGTTGCACTGCATGTAACAGCATTGTCCTGTCTGTCAAAGAGTCGGTCAGACCAATTCCCGGGGTTCGTCCCTCCCATATTGGACCGTATGACCAAATTTTGTTCAGCATAAAGTTTAATATGAGCCTCAGTTAATTTTTTTCTGAGGTTGTCTTGAATTGTGCCTTCTACTTGAATAAATTTAGTGTTAATCTCAAATCTGTGTATTACTTTTGAAGCAGGGGTGAAATTCAGCAGGTTCTGGAGAACTGGCAGCAGACATTTTGAGTACTTCAGAGAACCGGCAAACACCACCTCTGGCTGGCCCCAGAGTGGGGTGGGAATGGAGATTTTGCAATATCCTTCCCCCAGGAGCGGGGAGGGAATGTGGATTTTGCAGTATCCTTCCCCTGGAGAGGGGTGGGAATAGAGATTTTGTAGTATCCTTCCCCTGCCACGCCCACCAAGTCATGCCACGCCCACAGAACCGGTAGTAAAATAAATTGGATTTCACTGTTTTGAAGATATTTCAAGTGAATTAGAATTTCTAGTCGTTTACACACATGGTAATACAGGTAGCCCTTGACTTACGACCACAATTGAGCCCATAATTTCTGTTGCTAAGTGAGACATTTGTTAAGTGAGTTTTGCTGCATTTTACGACCTTGCTTGCTAGTTGTTAAGTGAAACACTGCAGATGTTAAGTTAGTAACACAGTTGTTAAGTGAATCCAGCTTTCCCACTGATTTTGTCAGGTCACAAAAGGTGATCACAATGCCCCCCCCCGGACACTGCAACCGTCATAAATATGAATCAGTTGCCAAGCATTGGAATTTTGATCACGTGACCATGAGAATGATAAATTGTTCATGTGAAAAATAGTCATAATTCACTTTTTTCAGGGCCATTGGAACTTTGAACGGTCACTAAACAAACTGTTGTAACTCAAGGACTACCTGTAGTATTATGCCAAGAAGTATTTGTCTTGGTTCTTACTTCTACCTGGCTATAGAATGAGTACTTTGGTGGTCTCAGTAAATGTTTCCTATCTAAAAGAAGTTCAGATTTTACTTTCTTGTCTCACAGGATGTTTTAAGACATCTTGTATCTGCATTCTTCTTTCTTGGGGCTGTATGCAACGACTTATCTACTGCTTCTCCAAACAGCTACTTCCCTGAAAAGATGTTGTGATGTTGCCTTTTGACTAATGGTCTATTTTAAAATGTGTGAATCACCAGGTCATGTATCTGCACACAACAGATTGTCCCTAGAGATGTCTTACACAAGTTTGCTGCTACAGTTAAGTTTATGGATTTGTTCTCTTAGGTACCTGATTTCTACAGAGATTATTTGTCCACACAGTCAAGTTTTGGTAAGGATAAGGCATCCCAATTTCCAGTGTAAATGCCATGGAGTCTCTTTAGCATCCCGTCCCATCCTGTATCACTTTTCCCTCAATCATTTAGAAAGACTTAACAAATTTATGAAAATGTTTGACATATCTACCCAATCCATGATTCCTTTAGGTTAAGAGATACAATTTAATTGGATTTCTTTAGGTTTCATCCCACCCATTTCCCTTTTAACTATTTCAGCAAAGGGCCCCTGGAAATGGGACTCTGCACCTCAAGGCTCTGTAAAGAAACTGGTTGCTAAATTATGACCAAGCACTAAATAGGGTGATAATTTGAAGCTTTCATCCACTTTTTGTCCTCCTGTCATATTGTCTTCCTGATTTGTCAGTGACCTCACTTTGGCTAGAAATTTAAGTGCTCCTTAGCATTCCTTCTCACCAGCATGAGGTGGGAAAAAAATGTTCAAGCTGTTGGAGGACTGCTGGATCGTGTCATACAATGTTTATCAAGATGGAGTCAGGCTTTCAACCCTTCCATATTGCAGGTGGGCTCAAAGTTGGTACCACTCTATTTCCATGTTCCATCAACTCTGGAGTCCTGATAGACCCATCTCCTAAGCTGTTTTTCCAGGCCAAGTAGGCCTCTTGCTTACAGCTTCCTATTGGTTTGCTGTGCTGGAATGCTTTTTCACATTGCCAGGATAGCACTGATTTTTAGCTCCCAAAATGGAGCTCATGGAAAGTGGGTGTTTTGTCTACAAGTCAGAAGATAAAAACTGGAGCAAAGGCTTTTCCTCCATGAGATAGGGAGAACATTTAATCATTGCCTTGCTGCCTGAAAAGATGGATCCAATCCTTTTTGGTTGACTCTTATCTACAGTGACTAAGAATGCTTAGATTTTACTCACTATTTTGTAGTACATCATGAAAGAAGATTTGGAATTCTTATCCGCAACACTAGCACAATTTAAGTGATGTCATCCTTATTTGAATTTAGGCCATATTTTCCTTTCAAAGAATATTTTTGTAAGACATAATTCCAATTACAACATCAAGTTCTTCCAAGGAATATATAATATATAACAAACCCACAAAAATTCCTTGCAATATGAGAGTTATTGGTATAAAAGAAAGATAAAATGGACACCACTAGAAGTGAAGACATCTTATTTTTACAGAATTGTCACATGTAAAGAACTGCAAATAGCCAGAATGCAACAACTGGATAAAATATTGTCCAATATTCTTCAAAATACTTAATATAAATGTTAATTAAAGTACTTTTACTTACACTGCAAATAATTCCAGCATCATCATCATATATAAGTATGGTCTGGGATCAAGCTGTAAGTTCTAGCTTTTTTCACTTTCCCCATTAAGCATTACCTCAATTTCAACCATCATTAACTCTGTAAAATCTGGAGAGATTTCCCCCACATACTTCAAGGAAAAAGAACTGTTGATGACCTGCCCTTTAAAATACAGAACTTTGGGAAAGCAAATTTCCACAAAAGCTCTCATGAAAGAAAGCCAAAATGGAGACATCATACGTGAAAAACTAAGTACACATTATTATTCAATAGCTCATAAAACCACTTTTAGCAGCAATAACTTTTAAGTAATTGTTTTCTGTATGACTTTATCAGTCTCACATTATTATGGAGGTATTTTGGCCCATTCTTCTTTACAACATTGCTTCAGTTCATTGAGGTTTGTAGGCATTTGTTTATGCACAGCTCTCTTGAGGTCTCACTACAGCATTTCAGTCTGGTTGAGATCTGGATTTTGACTGGACCACTGCAACACTTCGATTTTTTTTTCTTTTTCAGCTGTTGTAGATTTGCTGGTGTGCTCAGGATTATTGTCCTGTTGCATGATCCAATAGCAATAGCACTTACACTTATATACAGCTTCCCAGTGCTTTACAGCCCTCTCTAAGCCGTTTACAGAGAAAGCATACTGTTACCAACAATCTGGGTCCTCATTTTACTGACCTCGGAAGGATGAATCAACCTTGAATCATTCAGAATTGAACTCCTGGAGTGAGCAGTGAGTTAGCCTGCAGTACTGCATTCTAACCACTGTGCCACCACGGCTCCTGGTGTCAGCCTAGCTTAAGCTGTCAGACATGTGATCTCACATTTGACTCTAGAAAACTTAGTAGGCAGAGGAGTTCATGGTTGACTCAATGACTGCAAGATGTCCAGGTCCGGTGGCTGCAAAACAAGCCCAAATCATATCCCCCTCCACCATGCTTGCTATGAGATGTTTATGCTAATATGCTGATATGCTATGTTTGGCTTTTGCCAAACGTGGCGCTGTGCATTATGGCCAAATATCTCCACTTTGGTCTTGTCTGTCAAAGGATAATGTTCCAGAAGTCTTGTGATTTGTTCAGATATAATTTTGCAAACCTAAGTCTTGCTGCCATGTTCTTTTTAGAGAGAAGAGGCTTTCATCTGGCAATCCTTCCGAACAAACCATACTTATTCGGTCTTTTTCTAATTGTACTGTCATGAACTTTAACATTTTACATGCTATGGCTTGTAGAGTCTGAAATCTAACTCTTGGATTTTTTGCAATTTCTCTGAGCATTGCATGGCATGACCTTGGGGTGAACTTACTGGGAATCCACTCCTGGGAAGATTGGTAACTGTCTTGAATGACCTGCCTTTTCTTTTCTATTTCTGAATAATCTTCCTCACTGTAGAATGATGCTTTTAAGTTGTTTGGAAATGGCTTTATAACCCTTCCCAGATTGATGGGCTGCAACAATTGCTTCTCTAAGATCATCGCGTATGTCTTTACTCCTTGGCATTGTGTTAATGCACACCTTGAGTGCTGATTTCTTGCTCTTGACACCTGTGTGCCTCTTCCCTCTCTTTTTCAAGGAATCCCATTAACCTCCTATGAAGCTGGCTATTGCAACTTTTAATTCATTTTGGAACTGTAAAACAGTATAACACAAGTGTAAAGACAATTCCAGTCACCCAATTACCAGTTAATGGTTTAAATTAAATTATCATACAAGTTCATTCCATTGTGTTATCAACTAGATGTTGCTCCTATTTTCAGTAGAAGGACTGAGATCATTAACTTAATTCTTTGGTATATTTCCAATTCTGTACTATTTCTAAAACTAAGTTTTGAGAACTGAAGTAGAAAATTGTGTAGCAATGTTATCTGGATGAATACCAGAGGCACATTAAGGCTTGGAATAAAGAGACACCAATTTTAAATTTCATTATCTGTATTTCAGTAAAACCTACTTGAATACACTTTGAAACAAGAGTACAACAAAATAGAATATACTTTAAATGTTGAATATACAAACTATTATAGTTCATTCTGAACACTGGTACTTTCCTCTAACTTCAACTAAAAAATATACAAGCTTTTAATCTACCTGACAAGAGTTCATGCCAAGCGTGACCTTTCAAGTGACAGAGTAAAAGCTGAAATTGAAATGTATGCACAGATGTCCAGGCGAAGTGGGTGATCCAAGCAGCAAGAGGCTGAACAACCTCTGGCCACTTGGACCCCAATTAAGAAACCAACAGACTTGACTACCATACAAAATATGTTACATGTAATTCTATAACAATACTGTGCTAGGTATAAGATTTTTTTAAAAAAATTGTTTTAATAAAAAATGCTTTACACAAAGAAGCCTTTAGCTTATTTCAACAAAGGTAACTGAAAATCAGTCTAAGGCTTTTGTTTTAAAATCTGCTTAAGCTGCATGGGACAAAAAAATTCTCTAAGTCTTCAACTTCTTGTAAGAAGTTCTTTAATTCTTTCCTTATTCACATTCAAGAATACCTAGTAGCAGAGTTTTTCACATAGCACCAGTTGAACACTGTGAGTACACAGTAGTAATTGCTGGTATGCATATTCAAATGCATCAAATGTGTTTTGTGTAACAATGAGCCTCTTCTAGATGCCCCCTCCATCTACATAAGCCAAGACCCTCACAGAACCAGTTTAGTGTTCCATGTCTTAGTGTAACTGGTAATGCAGTGAGCCTCCTGAGTGCTCACCCGCTATTCCCTTCGGCTCCAGCAATTTTCTTTCTTCATCAGCTTAACCCTGATATACAAGAGGCAATTGTGTCAGTGTGTAGATCTAGTTCAATTCCCACTGAAACATGGGACATTATTTTGCTTCCAGTAAATTTCTAATATATGCATAACTATTAACAATTTTTTAAAAAATCAGTTCTTTCAACTTCTTGTTTGTGTCCAATTCCCTGGCTTCCTATGTATGTCAGTTTGCTTAATTCCACAATGGTCTATGTAATTAATGTTCACAGCTGCTTTTTTTTTTTTTTTTCATTTTTCGCATGTTACTATTCCTTCTGTTTTCACTTGTACAGGTAGAGCAATAGCAGAGGGTGTACTAACAACGACGACGTGAGTGACTGTTTTGGTTCCATCTGCTGGTTTCTCTTCTTGTACTAGTTGCAGGGTCTTGATCTCCCGTTCCTGCTTTAAAGCCACTGCTTCAGATTTGACCTCTGGACTTTTTATAACTGCACTAATTACCCTGGGTGGAGTATGGCTACTTGCCTGCTGGGCAGGCATTGATAATCTCATCACTGGTGTCCCGTGGGCTAAAGATACTGGAGTAAGTGCTCTCACAGCCAGAGGTGTTCCAACTATGTTAATACTCCCTGTCCCTGGCAAACCAGTTTTTGTTTGCAACTGGCATTGTGCAAGTTGTGTAGCAGGGATGGTGATTATTTTTGTAGGCTGCATTGTGATTTTCTCTCCATTTTCAGCAGATGATGGCATCATTGTAGGGATTGTTTGGATAACTACCTTTGGGGTTGTTGCTGTTGTTGGGCTTGTGCTGGTAATCAATGGTGACCCTGCATTTACTGACTGCACTGCAACAGTTGATATTTTCTGTCCCAGAGATGTCATTACAACAGGCACTTGCATAGCCACCCGAACAGTTCTGTTAAATAGATGAAGATAAACACTACATGAAGACCAAAAATTTGTGTCAGATACATGCTTTAACTGAATAAAAGACCTTTTAATCAAAAGAAACAATTATTATATTTTATAAATCTGACATAAAGGCAAAAGTTTCTTCCACTACCCCAATTCCAAACTGAATTCTTTGAAGTTTCAGAAGTTACTTTATCACTCCTTATTGCTACTAAAAAAAAATGGGACATAAGTGTAACAAAAAACAGAACAAAGCAAAACAAGACACTGTCATTTTAGATTATCCCAACAGTTGTTTAAGTTGACAAATCCTTAGGGAAGGGAAGGGAAGGGGAGGGGAGGGGAGGGGAGGGGAGGAAAGGGAAAGGGAAAGGGAAAGGGAAAGGGAAAGGGAAAGCATTTAGGAAGAAAACAGACTTTCTTTTCAGAACAACTTTTCCTGAGGTCCATGACTGCACATAGTTCTTCAAAGTTGTAGGTATGGGCCCAGAATCCTCCAAAATTGCTTCAGGTAATCCTCAACTTATGACCAGTCCATGTAACAATTGTTCAAAGTTACAATAGCCTTGGAAAAAATGCTTCATGGATTGTAAATCACTTCCAACTGTCACAATTTTTTTTGACGACTTCTGTGCCACGCAATCATAAGATTGTGAACTGAGCACTTGACAACCCAATTCCACTTAATGGCCGGTTACCGAATGCCCAACAATCATCTAATCACCATTGACAATCTTCCCTACTGGCTTTCCTAGAAAGTCAACGCTTTCGATTTCAGTAGTGAGAAAATTTTCAGCCCATGAATAAAGAGACACTCATGTGTAGCCTGCACTGGGACCTCCCAGGGCTCTGATGCACTCTGTGCTCCTTATCTTATTGCTGCCTGTCCACTATCACACTGAAAATACTCCCTGCAGAACAGAGACAAAGCCTCACTTCAGGAAGGTGAATGGGTATAGAAGTGTACACACACATAGGAGAAAGAAAAGGCAGAAAGTGGGAGAAGAGTGTATGCATGTGTATGAGAGAGAGAAGTGATGAGTTTGGGAGTGAGCAATAATAGCTGAATAAAGCGGGGAAGAGGGCGGGGAGGAGGAAGACTAACTGGAGGGCAAAGAGAAAAAGGGCAGGAAAAGGAAGGGGAAGGGAGTGTCACCCTTTGTCACTCTTGGGCTTCCTCCAGCTCTGCTGTCCCTTTCCTGCCATCCGGGCCAAAGGCATACATGCCTTTGGGGGGGGGGGAGTTAGTACTTCCCAAAAGCAGCACTTGAAAATAGCAACCGTCTCAACTGTTTCTCTGCTGGGAAATGGGGTTCCTTTCCAAACTCATTCTAGCAAATTCCTGTCACTCCTCAGCAGGTGTGTGGAGGTTTAGCATGCTTGCATTTCAGAAGGGAGGCTTTTCAGCACCAGAGCAGATAGACAGCAGTAAGGTAAAGAGGCTCAGCACAGGAAGTGTGCTGTGGTTGGCAGGGAAGATTTTCAGCCCCTGAGCAGATAGAGACTCAGACATGGCCAGCATCAGGCCTCCCATGATCTCCGCCAACCCAAAGCACCCACCACATCTTGCCTGAGACTCCACTTAACAGCCTGTGAGATTGCTTAACAACCAGGAATGCTGGAATTGCACTTGTTGGGTGAAGAGGTCATGTGATGTCTCACTTAATGACTGCTTTGCTCAACAACCAAGGTGGTTGCTAAGTTGATGACTACCTGTATAAGAACTCTAAACAATATCACAAAAGCAAAACAATAAAAATATCTCTGGAAATAATTATGTAGCATATTTGTTTTTTTTAAAAACATACAGAAATGACTTAAATTTAATTTTTGCCCCAATTTAGCATAACATATGGCCCTTGACCTAGACCAGAGGTCTGCAACCTTAAATACTCAAAGAGCCATTTGGATCCGTTTCCCACAGACAAAAAAACACTGGGAGCCACAAAACCCTTCCCATGCCTCACTATTTCTTGAGCGGCCACAAAAGTAGCATATGTAGTTGAATTAAATGTTCTGTTTACTTCTGAAACTTTTCTTTTCTTTGATTTATCCATGGTTGGCCTATCGGGGGTTGAAAAGCTCAATACATCGCGTGCCGGTGAGTATCGCACATTGGTGGTTGCGATGCATATTTTGAGTGACAGGGAGCCACAGCAGAGAGGTGAGAGCCACATGCAGCTCCAGAGCCGCAGGTTGCTAACCCCTGACTCAGACCAGTGTTTCTCAACCATAACTTTGAATACATGCACTTCAACTGGCTGGGGAATTCTGAGAGTTGAAGTCCACATATTTTAAAGTTGCTGAGGTTGAGAAACACTGACCTAGACTACTCAGTATGTAAATCATATTGCACTCACCTGGGAGCAGTTGTTGCTGAAACGGTAGTTGTGGTGGGTGAACAAGATGACATTTCATGTCCAGGTGAGGAGATACTCACTCTGGCAACAGATTTCTCTGATCTTGTGCAGGTCAATTGAGAAGTGCTTTTTCCTGTGCGAGCAGAACTCGCTGTTTTTAAGAGGTTTTCTGCAGACAGTGATACACGTTCCAATGATTTCTCATCAGTGGACATGGATAAATCTTCACTGCCGCACTCACTTTTGTCATCAATAACAACAATATTTTTGGGCATTTCCTTGAATTGATATACTAGCCTTTGTCCTTCAACTTTTGCTAGAATTCCTCTTTGATAATAGTATCTGAAAGAAATACAAAAGTGTAGAACATTAACCTAAATAAACTATTTCCATTAGGTTTCGAACCTTTAAGTTACTTCGTTCATAAAAGTGGTGTCTCAATTTTTTCTACCTAAAGATACATATCAGTACTTAATTTTAGAAGGCAAATGAAGTAAATAATATTTTCCTTAGGAGTGAAAAAAATGAAATGTTAGTTTAAGAGCATTAAAAAGGTTGTAGAGAAAGCATGATACCCATATTAGTTTAAAAAAACATTTTCAATATTTTCATCTCATTTTTTTTCTTCATTCTTTTTCTTTACCTCAAGGCTCTTCCCATTGTCTCATAGTTCATATCAGGCTTGTTCTTGTGTTTTCCCCACAACTTGGAAACTGCTTTGGAGTCCACGAGTTTAAAAATGCCTTTTTCTCGCTGAGTCCATTTGATATATCGAGGGCAAGTATTTTTATCTTGAAGTAAATCCAGAAGGAATTCCCACAAATAGGTTGTATTTCCTATTTGCAAAACATATATTTCAGCAAATCAAAGAGCTAATTACCTCCAAACAAAATCATGCAAATAGACAACATATTGGAATAACATTTAATTGCTATGTTACATAGTGTTTTTATAAAAGCTAGGCATATATTAAATATATTTTCAAAATGGGCAGAAATCAATTTTTGGAAGGAGATAGTTAAAGACAGTTTTGTACTTATTTACTTATTTAAAATGATATAGCAAAAGTACTGAGAGCTTTCTAGAGTAGAAATTTGCTATGTAATTTTTAGTATTTTTCCAATAATCTTGAAAATGCATTTGTAATTTCCTAAATGAACATCCCATATTTTTACTTTTGGAATGAAAGCATTATTAATTATTGTCATTTAAAAATACTTTTATACATAAATAATCAAATAAAGGTGCTGATAACAAAAAATGTTGAAATTTGATGTTATTTAAAAGATCTCATCTCCTTGCCAAAATAATAAACTAGTTAGCATCAAATTTCTGATAAATTTAATAGAAATATGTATCAAAAGAATACATTGTTTAAAAAGCTTATGTAGTTCCCAAGAACATCTATTACTAATAACTTCAAGATTAAGTAGTTAATTTTTTTTCAAAGCAAAGTATATTCTACTATTCTTATATCAGCAAAAAAAAAAAGAAGAAGAAAAGGAAAAGAAAATAAGCACTCCAACTCATTTTTAGCAAGATTTCTAAGCAGCAAGCCAAAAATGAAGGTCATTCTCAGATCTTTTTTTAAAAAAGGCTCCCATTCTGAATATATGTGGCTATATTAAGAAATAGCCAAATACATATGTCTTAATACCACTTTAAATTTGAGGGTAGGGATAGGTAGGATACAGGTTTTTCTCTAAATAACTAATGTATATTAGACAATATAAAGGTCTAAGTATACAATGCAATACATGTAATGTAAAATGTAATATATAATGTACAAAATGTAATATACAACAGCTACCACATATCTACATATACCAACCTCTTAGTAATAAATATATAAAGACTCCTTAGCAAAATATCAGAATCTGCAAATGATAACCTGGGGAAATTAGAATAAACTTTGTGGCCAGTGAAGTGTCTTTCTCCCAGCTATTAATAGAATGTATCATCTCAACCATCAAAAAACACTAAAACAAATATTACAACCTTAAATAACTATTAGAGACAGATACGTGATGAGATGAAATAAATACTGTACCAATGACCAACTGAATAAGGTTAATACACAGGCACACAACCTGTAAACAGTGTGCAACAACAAAAAGCCAATCTGTAGATTCCCATAGGTGCTCAAAATAATCTCACCAGTAATCACTCTGCAACTATTAAGCAAAAGTGAGGTCTTATTACAGACAGACTGGTGAATCCATGGGCAGATGCCTATCGTTTTTGTATCAAAATGCACAACAAGTCTGCTTTCTGTTGTATTTTTAAAAAAAACTTCTCATTCTGGTCTTACAGTCCTCGTATTTCTGAAACACTAAATAGATCCAGTCCTACTTAGCTTTAAACAAGATTGCCTGGATGCTGTGACTCTCCGGGAGATACAAGTAACAGCAGTACCCTCCACTCAACTGTCCTTGAAGGCCAATACAGGAACATTCCCTACCTGGAGAGATAATGCCCTTGTGACTCTGGAAACACAGAAACAACATAGCATGTGCTTCTCTGTATTACAGTGCCTGTATTACAGAGACATTCATACTAGCTTTGTCTCACCATTATTGCATACATACATATCCAAGGTGCACATGACAATTTGAAACCTCCCTGCTGCTTTCAGCTACTAATCCTGCTACAGCATACAATGCTGCCAGGTTCTGCGCAGCAGCACTGAAAATCTATCAGACCTGTGTCATAAAACAATCTTAATGAATACCTAGTTCATCATACCAGAGTGCTCTATACCTGGTAGATTTAGTCTGCCACATATTAACCCTACACCCATCTAATGCTCCTACCCCTCCATTTAGATTTCTTTCCGAGTTTGATTTTTAAATATAAAATTTTATATTTTGTAGCTTTTTTATAATAATAATAATTATATAGACTCTAATATATTTTCTATGCTTTTTAATTGATTGTACCCCACCCTTCATAGGCTGGTCTTTGACTGTAACAAAGATGTGACAGAATTAATAGCAATAAGGAAATAATTTTATCAACTATATGAAAATCAGAAAACAAGGGGGAAAGAGCTTTAACACCCCTAATTTGCAATCTCATTCTAAATTTCCATTTAGAGATCTTGAAACAACCTATTTCTGCTGGAATGAAAAGGGACCTACAGGAAACTTTGTGGAAAACTAGTGGGATGTGTTGATTAAAATTTTGGACTCCGGTTCAAATACAGCCTCAACCATCGAGGGTCCCTAAGTGACTTTGAGCAAGTAATTTTCTCTCAGCATAACCTAAAAGTCAGACACTAATCAACAGTAATAAATACTCTGCTAATATGCTAAATGCTACTGTAAATCTTCAGCAGAAGTATCACATTTCAGCTGGGAAAAAATCACATTGCCCAAGCCACATACAGACAGAAATGTATACCAGAAATCAAAACTTTTAACAGAACCTTAGTTGATTGGGGGGGAAAGCTTGAAAACTCTAAAAGACCCGGCTCCAATTGGTCTTTATTGTTAAGCATTAGTGCTATGGGGAATATGTTTTCCTAAATATTTCACAATATTTAAAATAAAATATAATTAGCATATTACCTTTGCCCTCTCTTGCCTTCTTTTTTATACCCAAGTCTGGAGATGAACTGCAAATGGTTGATGGCACTTGAGATTTTGGCTTACGGCCAGCTGCAGTGAAAGAATAATAAAAAATAGTATTTCTCACCTTCAGTTCTCTCAGAGTTTAGTTTAACAAAAATAAATCATTAAGGCTGATCTTATGCAGCTTTAGAAATACTGATGCAGAAGGTTAATATTTCCTACTTGCAATTTAGAACACTACTCCATCACAGTAGAAAAACAATACAGTGCAAGTACAACCATAATTATAATCACATCTGATGTATTCAATCAATCAAGGGCCATTAAGCCTCATCTTGAAAGTATTTATTTTAAGTAAGCATTTACAATTGTTTACTGACAACTCAATCTTTAACCAGTTCCAACCAAATACTAACCAATGGAAAAGTACTAATGTAAAAATATCAATCTGAATAGCCTTTCTAGGCAAATGATCATATGGAAAATATGCCGTGGCTCACTGAACTGTTCTGCTACTTCTAGTTATCATACAAACGTTACATGAAGTACCTTTCTTTTTTTTCATGGGCTCATGGATTTCTGGAGAAGTTTGTGAAGGAGATGCATCCATTGGTTCAGATTCTTCAGTGGATACTTCCACAACTGTTTCTGTGATTACGTCTGGTCTCATTGCAGCATGGATGAACTCTGGAGTTGACACACAAGGCGGAACAAAAACTTCCACTAAAGAAAGCAAATAAATAAATAAGGTAAAGGCTTTTTAAAAAAAAATCCTGATTTTTCAAGTTACAAATAAACTAAATATATTCCAAATTTTGGAAGCATTCCCAAAAGGTGCCAAATGAAAAATAAAGTTTTCTCATCATTCATTTGCATTCAGTTCCTAGAATACCCACAAATAATGTGGGGCTGCCTTTATTATGACACAACATGGGTTAATTGTTTTCAGTATTGGAAAGTTTGTATACTAAATTACAGCCTGGAAATAACTGTGTTCTGTATTTCATTTCATTTCATTTTATTAGATTTCTATACCGCCCTACTCCCGAAGGACTTAGGGCGGTGCACAGCCAAACAATAAAAACACATACAATACAAAATTTAAAAAATAGAATAAAATCAAATTAAATAATTTTGGCCCCGACAAATTTAAAACCCTAAACTTTTAAAACCAATTTAAAATTGAATATATAAAATACTAAAAGATATTTAAAATTTTAAAAATCTTTTATAAAATAGGGGGAAAATTAGGCCAGGCCGGCCTGGTGAAATAGTAAGGTCTTTAAGGCGCGGCGGAAGGTGCGCAGATCTGGGATCCTCCGTATCTCTGGGGGGAGCTCGTTCCAGATAGTAGGTGCCCCCACAGAGAAGGCTCTCCCCCTGGGGGCCGCCAGTCGGCATTGTTTGGCTGACGGCACCCGGAGGAGCCCCTCTCTATGGGAGCGTGGGAGGCTATTGGTGGTAGTAGGCGGTAGTAGTAGGCCGTAGTAGGCGGTCCCGCAAGTACCCGGGTCCTAAGCCATGGAGCGCTTTAAAGGTGGTAACCAGAACCTTGAAGCGCACCCGGAAGATCACCGGGAGCCAGTGCAGCTCGCGCAGGAGGGGTGTTACATGGAAACGCCCCCATTACCACCCGCGCGACCGCACTCTGCGCCAGTTGGAGCCTCCGGGTGCTCCTCAAGGGGAGCCCCATGTAGAGAGCGTTGCAATAGTCCAGGCGGGAGGTGACAAGGGCATGAGTGACCGTGCGTTAACAAGTCCCGATCCAGAAAGGGACGCAACTGGCGAATCAGGCAAACCTGATGAAAAATCCTCCCGGTCACGGCCGTCAAGTGCTCTTCTAAAGACAGCCGTGAATCCAGGAGGACGCCCAAGTTGCGAGCCCTCTCCGTGGGGGCCAATGATTCGCCCCCAATAGTCAGTGATGGCGTCAACTGACTATATCGGGACGTCGGAAACCACAGCCACTCAGTCTTGGATGGGTTGAGCCTGAGCCTGTTCCTCCCCATCCAGATCCGTACGGCATCCAGGCACCAGGACATCACTTCAAGGGCATCGTTGGGGTGGCCTGGGGTGGAGATGTACAGCTGGGTGTCGTCAGCGTACTGATGGTACTCCACCCCGAAACCACGGATGATCTCGCCCAGCAGCTTCACATAAATGTTGAACAGGAGAGGTGAGAGGACCGACCCTTGCGGCACCCCACATATGAGGGGCCTCGGGGTCGACCTCTGTCCCCCTGTCAACACAGACTGCGACCGGTCAGAGAGAAAGGAGGAGAACCACCGCAACACAGTGCCTCCCACTCCCGAGGATCTGTATGACATTCATTCATTCATAAATTTAAAAAACTTAGGATTTTTTTATTGAAATGAACCACAATTGTTCGCTAAATATTCATTTCAGCTAATCCCTGGATATTATAGTCTAGTTTGTTCCTCATTAGCATATCACTTCCTCCCATTTTATAAACTGTGTCACTATCACTAGATACAAACCACAAATTGCATGTAAAGGTAATAATTAAATCTACAATGAATGTGGATAAATTTAACCTGATGATACAAACAGAAAGAAAATTGAAACCAAGTACAAGAAAACATTGTTTTCTGCTGGCTTCAGTTAAGAAAAACTGAGATAGGTTTATTAATTGATGTACAGATCAATCTAAAGTGATACTTATTAGGTGGAATTTTCTGGAAACAGAAAATGTGCAGTGTATGTTCCAAATAGCTATAATCATACAGTAATTATGAATTACACCAACATTCTTTTCATGCAGTAATGCAATATTGCACTGGGTAACATTACATACCACATGCAGTATACAATTTGTAGACCAGTTTTAGGAACAAAATTACTCATGACCTATGAGCAGAAAGGTATAATTAAATACTAACTGATTAATATTCCTCCCCTCTCATCCGAATTAAGATAACCTGAAGGTCTGAAAACATTTATACTGAATATTACCCAGGGGATAGCTATGTGGTGAAAATAATAAGACATTTAACTGGTCTGATTGATTCACATACCTGGACTTCTAGCATCTCTTAAGCAGGTTGGAGATTCCATATGAAGCAAGGCTTCTGCTGCTTCAATTGTCTTATCTGAACAGTGCACATTGCTGCCATGAACAGATGCTTCCACTGTAAAAAAATAAACATTTGACAGATATTGTGAGCCAGAAGTTTCATATGCCATATAATTTTATTTATACACATGGTTGTAGACAAAAATATATATTAGATGTATATTCTCATTTTTTGACATTAGAGTGCATTACTTTCTTTTACAAACCTCAAATCTAAAATCCAGTGGTTAAGTTATCATACTAAGCCGAAGCCAAAACCAAACCAAGCACATGATAGCTTAGAGAAGTAGAAACCTAGTTTACTTAGTTCTAGAAAATTAAGAGAAAAATGTACATTCTGCATAAAGTTCATCATTCAAGAACAGCCTACTTTATTCAGTCTCCTCTAGAATAAACAAACAAGCAAAAAAATTAGTTAACATACTGAACAACCGTATGAAAAGGTTGAACCATTCCTGGTCAAATTGTATGCTTTAAAGAATTCCTAAAAAGCAGAACTGACATAATTTATGCATGTTACAAACATATACTTTAACTGGGGTGTCTAGACTTTTGCAGTCAACTCTTATATCCAACATTCAATCCACAAGAATATATATTTATAGAAGTAGTCCACAAAGATGTGCCAGTAGTGTAACATACATTGTGGAGTACTAAATCATAAGATTAGTGATGTCAAATTTAAAAAAATAGGACTGTTCAATCGATCCCCTAAGAGACATGCATATTTGCATTTAAAAGGTAATCTATAAGAAATTTTAGAATTCTAATTGCCTATTTACATCATTATGTTTAATCATTATTTCAAAAGAACTAACTTAAGCACATCCTTGATCCTTATCTTTACTGTTCACACTCCTAAGCAAATAAATCAAAGATTAAGGTCCTAAATGCCTAATACCAAGTATATCAATTGTAGTAATCTGATTAAAATTTAGATTATGACAAGTAACCTATTCTGTATTAAAGTTTTTTTCTATATTAATTCACTAGCCAGTTTAATTTCTGTTTATAAAAATGTGAGGACTAATTTAATTTCAAGGGCATAAAAAGCAAAGATGTTGACTTTAAATTATCTGTACAAATGTAGAGATGGGAATAATCAATGCAGCATTTTTTCTTTTATTGGGGGAAGAATCTCCTGCCCTCTTTCATCTTTTATTTTCTCCACATACACACTAGATTTATTCAACTCACACCATTCCTTAAAATCCAAATCCAAACTGCAATTTTGTTCATTTAAATGTAAAGTTGTACCCTGATTTTTATTCAGAAACTTTAACATGGCAACTTCTGGGAAAATCAATGCAAAGCCGACAACTGCAACGAAAAGAGGAATTAGTGAATGTATTGGAACTCCTCTCCAGGTGAAGGAAAGAATAGGGATCAACCACCAGTTTGCTCCACACAAAATCTCCTTGCAAAGAGAACATAAAATAAATATTTCCAGAAGATTTGAGAGTTCTGGGAGTTGGCCATCTTGCCTAAGGCAGGATTCAGCACCTTTGAAGGGCCCAGGATGTTCTCTCTTAACTACTTTAAGAAGCTGCTTATTTTTCCTTGTGAAGAACCTTCTTCTTCTTTTTAGCCCTCAGCTATAACTCTTTACAATTTAACAGTTTTTAGATAAATAGTCGCTAATTTTAGCCAAGAGATAACAGCACTCAGGTCTAATCACCAGCGACTGAGTGAAAAGACTAGAGCATGCGCAGATGGAAGGGGGCGGAACCAAGCTGTGGAGGAAGAAATTTGATTGGCACTCAGTCTATCGAATGGCGATGAGGAAACCCAACTAGTAGAGCAGCGGTTCTCAACCTGGGGGTCGCGACCCCTTTGGGGGGGTCGAACGGCCATTTCACGGGGGTCGCCAAAGCCCTCTCTCACCCCCCCCATGCCTTCACTCACCCTCACCCTCTGCCTCTGCTGGATCGCCCGGTCGCCGTTCGCTTACCCCGCCCACTCCCAATCTATTGCTGCCTCCAGAGTCCCAGCTAATGGCTAGAGGGGAAAAAAACTTTGAATTCTTGCCGCGGGGCTTCAAAGAGCCGCCCTACTCTCAGCTGTTTTGCGGAGGGCTCTGTTGCTAGCTAGCTGCAAAGAGGTAAATTCCTGGAGCAGATTTTTTTCCCCCTAGCTATGCTGAAAAAGCAAAATTGAAAGTAAGCAGGGTCTTGGCTGCAACGTGACAAAATGAGGCAGAGAGATTTCTTTTTCTTTTTCCTCACCAAAAAAGGTAGGTGCAAACTGCAAACAATGGGAAATTTAGGGCAAGAGGAGGTTCAAGATTTTAAAACACAGAAGAAAAAAAGCTCTATTTAACTAGGGAATTGTAATAATTGAGATACTATTAATTGCATATTGTGTTGAAAGCAGAAATGGTTAAGTTGTGGTTTGGAGGAATATATGGGGGAAATTATTTGGTTTATTATTATTGGTAAATATAATTAATTGATTTGTAAGAAATTGGATTGCATGGAAATAATTGGAATATTCATGTTCATATTGATTAATATACAAAAAAGGTAGTTATATAACTAATTGATTTATATTAAAATGTTGAATTTGTATTAAACAACTGTATTACATAATTAACCAATGTGAGGATGGATATAAAAATAGATGACAATGGGAAGGGGTATAATATAGAATAGAAGGGAAAAATTGAATTTGATTAAGATTATAGAGATGAGGATGAAGGGTAATATTGGTTTTTTAAAAAAATAGATGAGGAATAAATATGGTAAAAAGGAAATATAAAAATTGTAAATTTAATTGAAATGACTAAATACTGTGTTGGAAGAAATATCCTTCTGGGTTCTGCTCCAAGTGGGGAAAAAGACACTGGAAACATGGAGACTGCTTGGAAAGATGGTTTAATGGTGGACAGGATCACATGGCTTGATGGGGCCCATTGTGTTAGTTTCTGTTGCTATTGTGTTGCAAATGTCCTTTGACAAAGGATTGACTTTCTGCCTCTGGCCCATTAACAAAGGGTGGGGGGCAGGAAGGTGGGAGTTGCTTTGTCTGTAAAATATGCTTCTCCATTTCTCATACAGGAAAATATAATATTCTGCCTTTTTAATATTTCCCAAAATATTTCATTCTTCTAGGAAAGGGGTGGGTGCTAACCTCCTACAACTGTTTAAATTTGTGAACCGGCCAAATACTCTGTTTAAAGAAAATACGTTGTATGTTTGTATGTGTGTTTCTAATTATTGCTATTTATTGCTATTTGTTCTCTTTTATTCTTTAAAGTTTAACAGTTCTTTAACTTCTTTAAAGTTTATCTTAATATCTTTATATTTGTTTGGGGTTGGCTTTCTTCCCTTTCATCTTTTTTATTGTACAGCAATCTTTCTCCTCAAACCTACCACCTCTCTCTTTTCTTTCTTACTTACTTTCTCTTCCCCCCCTTCTTCTTCTCCCTACTTCCTTTCTTTCTCCTTCTCCTCCTCTCTTCCTCCCTCTCTTACCTTCACTCCTACTCTAATTTCCCTTCCCTTCCTTCATCCCTCTCTATTGCTGTATCCTTTTATGCATATGGACTACTCAGAGGGCTGAAAAAGTTATTTTTGACTGGTCCTCGCACTTTTGACCAGTACTCGAACTTACGACTGTCCTCACATTTTACGTTTTTTGCCCTATCTTATACCATGTTGAAGAGAAGCAGTAGTGAAATGAGTGACATGGTTGTTAAGAATGCTGCACAGGCATAAATGTGAGGATGGTCATAAGTGTGAGGACCAGTCAAAAATGCGAGGACCTGTCAGAAATGACTTTTTTCAGCCCTCTGAGTAGTCCCTATACACATAGCCACGGCCACCCGGTCACATGACTAGTTAGCCGCGTCCACTCAGTCACATGACCTCCAAGCCACGCCCACAAAATAAGCCACACCCACAGAACCGGTAGTAAAAAAATTTAGAACCTACCCCTGGTTGGGGGTCACCACAACATGAGAAACCGTATTAAAGAGTCGTGGCATTAGGAAGGTTGAGAACCACTGATATAGAAGAACAACACATCTTACTGGATAAAACAGAAACTGATGCAGATTTTAATGTGGATTTTTTAATTTATTTTTTTTAATGCCAGATTACAAAGGTGATATGGGGAAAGATGTTGTGGACCTGAAAATGGGTTTAAAAGTATCAGAATACAAGAATGATATGGAAAAAGATACTGCAATGTATTTACAAATAAAACCACCTGATGTCTTAATAATTAAAAGGGACCTACAAACAATAAATCAAAAGAGTGATCTGAAAGTCTTCTGTTGGATTTACAAAAAGGGACATATTAAACTAATAAGTTGCTCCTGAAAGGGACAAAGAAAGAAATCAGCTTGTAGAACATTATTTGATGGGTTTAAAGATTTTTAAAAATTAAACAAAAGGAATTTAAAGTGGACATTTGATCAGGGTTAATATATTGTGATTTCTGGTAGATATTAATGGAATTTCTTTTTAATAAGCACTGAATGACAAGATTTAAAAAATCTATAAAAAGAGATTTCTTTTGTTTTTTAGAGAAAAGTGATAAATTGGAATACAAAATGGACTTACTAGATTATGGTTAAAATGTTGTATGTTACAATTTCTGGTAGTTCTTAGGAGATTTTTGCCATTTATAACTAAATTACCAGTTTTTATTACAAGTAGCTCTCAACTTACGACAATTGAGCCCAAAATTTATGTTGCTAAGTGAAACATTTTGTTAATTTTGCCCCATTTTGTGACTTTTCTTCCCACAGAACACGAAACTGTCATAAATATGAATATGAACCAGTTTCCAAGCATCTGAATTTTGATCATGTGACCATGGGGATGCTGCAATCATTTTAAGTGTGAAAAACAGTCATAAGCCACTTTTTTCAGTGCTGGTGTAACTTTGAAAAGTCACTAAATGCACTGTTATAAGTCAAGGACTACCTTATATTATTAATAAGGGATAAGATAGCATAAGGTATCTATTGAAATCAGTGGTGAAATTCAATTTTTTTTACTACCGGTTCTGTGGGCGTGGGTTGGTGGGCGTGGCAGGGGAAGGATACTGCAAAATCCCCATTCCCACCCCACTCCAGGAAAGGATATTGCAAAATCCCCATTCCCACCCCACTCCAGGGAAAGGATATTACAAAATCCCCATTCCCTCCCCACTCCTGGGGGAAGGATATTGCAAAATCTCCATTCCCACCCCACTCTGGGGCCAGCCAGAGGTGGTATTTGCCGGTTCTCCAAACTGCTCAAAATTTCTGCTACCGGTTCTCCAAAACCTATCAGAACCTGCTGGATTTCACCCGATTGAAATATTAGAGAAGATGTTAAGTTATTGAAATTATATATTCTCATCTGGAGAGAAGGGAAAGTTATCTTTTTAAAATCTTTGTTTCTTACATTTTACTTTCTTTTTCAATCTTTTTGTATTTCTTTTTCTTTATATATTCACATAGTTTGTATTAGTCTTATATCTTTAAATCCTTAAAATCATCTCAAGAAAAATTTGTAACATACCTTCAATTATTATTTTAAAACTGATTTTTCACTAAAGCAAGACCTTTTTTCCACTAAATTAACATTTGCCTCAGTATATTGTTTATACTATATTTTGTTTGCTTACTTAAAAAGGGGAAATAGTTAATGGCTAATATTTAAGGTCCAGTATCACTAAAAACACCTTACTTTATAAAATATTTGATATTGAACAACCAATACATAAAAAACACATAAAAAATTTTGGTCTTATATCAATGTAAACTGTTAAAATCAGCAGCAAATAGTAACACCTGCTGCATATTATCTATACACAAGAAGGTGTACACAAACACATTCACATTCTCTTTCTCTCTCCACTTGCTCTTTCCATTTATGGAAATCTATTCAAAGCTAAATCCTTCCAGCTGAGCTGTCAACATCTAAAGATATCTTTAGAATAAGCTGGATCATTTATCAGCAGTGCTGGGGAAACTAATGAGGATTCAACTGGTGCCTCGTTATTAAAACTGTTAACTATTCTGTTAACTTCAGAATTCTAAATGGAATATTAGACAAGAAAAAAACCTTTACTCATGATCTGTTCAGATCCAAATCATGTAACAAAGCTGCCTCAGAAAGAATCATGGAAGAATATTTAAATAAACAACCCCCATTTTTCTAAAACAGTTTATGGTATCAGTCATTATCATTACCCAAGAGCAAGGTTTCAAAACCAACTCTCCAACTAGTGGAGATGAAGGCAAATAACCGTTATGAAAAATGGAAAAGGACAGACCTATATGCATGCAAAGCTGCCATTCTTTTCAACTATTTAGAATAAGATGGCTTTTAGCATGCATTATGATTATTAGATACTGTTTCAAGAGGTTTATCTCTAAATAGCAGCTAGAAATAATTCAATAATCATACAAACAGCATGCATCTGATAAAATTAAGAAAGTAGAGCTTTCTGTTAGCTAACTATAAATAATATTACTCATCAAATATAAAAGAGCCTATAGGGAAATGAATAGCCATCATCCTTATCCAAAAGGAGAATCAATTTAGAATTAATTATTAGGAAAAAAGTATAATACTTTCAAGAAAAAGTTCTTAATATACTCTTCCAAAGCCTACTACTTTGCATTTGGGAAGGTCTTTATCATTCTAGACAGTTTTACCAATATTTATAAAAGCTTTTTGAAAATGTTACACTAGGCCAAGACTACTCTCCAAATTCTAATAATGTGCCAATGCAACTAAATTCTACATAAAGAAATCTGTACAAACTTGTTGGCCAAATCTCACATGAATGAATGGCAAAATTTATGAAAAAGAACTTATAAGAATTAGGAAGTCAATTTTAAAAAACCCTAAAGCACAAATATATTATCATTTTACCACAGAAATATTTATTTTAATGCCTAACAAGCAGAAAAATGTAGATTTTGTTTTTATTCCTCAAAACGAGAGCTAAATGATTGCCATGGATTAATCACACATGTTCAGATCTTCCTTGTTTACTCACCACAGAGAACCAGAATTAGGAAAGATGGAGAATGAGTTGAACCATTGATCTGCCAGGTTCAATTTAACCATATTTACTAAATATAACTATAGTGATTGTATTTACAATGCATTCTAAGCCACAATAAAATAAACTAATTAGCATTTAGCACAATCCATATTTGATTTATTTGGAAGCTATTTGGAAGCTTTTGATTTGGATGTAATGAGAAACTATAATTAACTAAATCTTCCCATTTTACAGATAGTCCTGAACTTAAAATGATCACTAACAGAGACCATTCAGTTACAAGGGACCATCTCAGAGGTACTTACAACCCAGTTCTGAAATTCCAATGGCCAGGATCCCCCATGATTACATATCAGGCTTTCGGCAACTGGTCCACATTTACACCTGTTGGCAGCATCCCAGAATCACACGATTGCATTTTATAACATGTTTGCTGAAAATTGTCATTTACTCAAGAAGAGAATCTCTACTGTCAGGGTGCCTACCCTCTGGAACTGATTAATCCATATTAAATTGTGTTGCCTCGCCTCCAGTCTTACAAGGCGGATGAGCAGTTTCTAAATAAGATAGAGTGTTTCCCAAAAAATAAGACCCTGTCTTATATTTTTTTGAACCCTGAAATAAGCACTTGGCCTTATTGCCATGTGCTCAAAAGCCCGCTTGGGCTTATTATCAGAGGATGTCTTATTTTTGGGGACACAGGGTATATAAATTAACTAACCATTCTGTGATCCCACAAAAAATTAAGGTGAACGCTTAGACTTATGGAAGAATCACTACTTTCAATTTGAAGTAAATTAAATTATTTGATTTGGAACCAGTGTGTGTGTTCTCTTCTAATGTACGCTTGAACAAAATAAACAGACAGGTGTTATCAAACTCCCTGTTAATTGATACTGTATTCTTACCAATAACAAGGCATACTAATAATATTAAATGAAATATCAAGTAACTGTAATGATATATATTAAATATGCAATAATGCAGCTTAGAATTATATATAAATTTCAATTATTTAATCAAGACTTGTAGAGTCTTGTTATCCCACTGTTATCCCTCAATTTACCAGAACGGATCAAAGCTAAAAGACAGCTTGCTTTAGGCTACACATTTAAGACAGATGGTATCTGAAAAATAAACTACCAAAGTGTAGGGCAGCTTTTAGCTACTACTTTAGATTTTAATCTCAGATTAATAGATACTTCACCAGAAATGTTAATTATAATAGCCTAAATATTAATTGCAGTATAATTAGTAACAAGAGTATTGTAGATGCAGTTTACAAACAAGAAAAAGTTCAAAGAATGCATTTTCCAATAAAAATATCTAAACATCGATATCAATATAATTTGTATAATGTCTCAATTTTTCAGAAGATATTATTCTATTACCACAATAATTAAATTCAAAGATACAGGACAATTTTTAAATCATATATTTAAATTGGTATCCATATGCATCCTATGAATGATACCATATTAAAACATGTATGTTTTAATCACTGCATACTACTGTGAGGTTTCCCTGTATATTTGAATAAGGGGAACAAGAAAGCACAATTTGTTTGATTAATTACAGGCAAGCCCCTAAAAGATGTTTTTAAAACTTTGATACTGTTATCTCCATTGCTATATGATATAATACAATACTCGTACAACTACACATGAATCCAAAAATAACCAATTTAATTTTTTCCCCAATATTCCTCTTTGTTTCATAATTCTATTGTTGCTGTACTATTTATTTGAAACTAGAGGAACCAATTAAGAGTAAACGAGTATTGTGGATTAAGAGATCTAAACTTTGTCGTATTAACAATAGAATCATGGAATCTAATCAAGTTGCTCTGAGCCTCCTTGAGCAAATTTCTTAATGCTGTCATTAGGAATGTTTGTTGAAACAAACACTCAATAACAAAGCAAAAGGTCTGACCAAAATTGAAAATCTTATACCACATAATACTGAACATTTGTTAGCACAACTGAATATTAAATTTACCTCAAGTATTATGTATATTCAGAGGGAACTGGTATGTTTTATCAGTGATATGTCACTTGACTCTTGATTGCTAAAGGGAGTTTTTCCAAAAAATGGCAGAAATATAGATTTGATCCTTTGTCCAGATATGACAGCAATATTATAAAGTTGAACAGTATTGTAAATAATATACCACAGAATGGAACAAACTTTGGAAGTTTTAATCCCGAATAATTTATATTAAATTTCACCAATAATTCATACATTCAAAGTATGTTGAATTGGCGCTGGTAAACAGCTTAAAGCATTTATGTGCTAATCAAATTGTGGGAATTTGCTTCAACGTCTAGATAAAGTAAATCTGATGTAGAATTCAAATCTATCTAAAAATCCTGTCTAGACTACAATACATGGAATTGTACTACATCCAAAATTAGGACTTTAGAGTTTATATTTTGACATATAATCTATGTACAATTCACATTAAACATAGCCTTGTTTAGTGACCAAATTGTGACTGGCAACTTGGTCATTAAGCAAAGTAGTGAAACATGATTTTACTTGTATTTTTCTTTGCTTTACAGACCTAGGAAAGTTGTAAATGTGAGGACTGATCATAAAGTTAACGCTGCCATGACTGTAAATAGTTGCTAAATGAGGCAATCACTAAGTGAGGCATGGTCTTAATGTATTGTTTTTCACTCACAGTCTCTCACTTTTTCCTTCTTTTAATGACTCGATTATGTTATCCAGCTATCTTTAAAGTTTAATAGATATATTTTGCTGGAAAATGGATATGAAATACCTTGCAGCAGCGGTCCCCAATCTTTTTGGCTCCATGGACAGCAGCAGTGGTGGCAGGGAGGAGGAGATGCTTTTGCATGTGCAACCTAATTCCGCGCACGCACAAATAAAGCTTTGGGTGGTCACCTACTGCTTGAACAGATCAGTTTCCAATGGGCCATGGACCAGTACCTGGCGGTTGGGGGACCCTGCCTTACAGTATTATAAACTTTTAATTAAGGCAACATTTGTAATTTATGTGTGTACTAAATGCTATTTTCTGTAATGCATTTTCTGTATTTCTTAAATGCTCAGAAAAGAGGGGTTTTGCAGGGGAAAGAATACAAAAGGAACTATAGTTCCTGAAAACATAAACAGGAAAAAAATATAGAAATCCATACTTATGGTGAGGGAAAGATGGACTAGGGGGGCAGGCTCTCTGACATAAACACCTGTATTTTGCAAATTCTTTCCTATGGAGGTTTAATTTAATGAATTCTATAAAACTGTTAAAATAACACAATTCTATTGTGTTTTAAGGATTTCAAGGATTTCTATTAATTATATTGTCTTTCTGTTTTTATTCTGTTTTTACTCTTTTGGACATTATTCCAGGTCTATGAATTGGGTAAGGTTAAAAATGTTAAATAAATGTATCAATGCAAAAAAACTGAAATACTAGGATCAGAAGTAGGTACTAGGATTAGTAGGTACTAATCCTAAATTCTAGAATTTGTACCGAAAAAGACAACAGAAGTTCGAACTCCAGTCCTAAAATATATTAAATGTCATACTAGTACAAGACCCTCTTCCCAAGCATCTTGACTGTATCTTCCGCACCATAAGTTTTCTAAAGACCAGTGGCATGCAGTTATGTCTAATTCACTAGCTGTTTTGCATAATTGGAACTGGATGTTTGCATTCATTGCTCCATTTGCAACATATAGGAAAAGCAGTTATGAAAATTAAACAAAAATAAAAACAGGTTAATATAACATTAGTTGCTTGTCATGGAAGCACAGAAATTCACTTCAGTGCACATACCCATTTTAAATGGGAAATAACTCTTCTAAAATAATTATAACCACAGCTTTAAAATCCTAGGAATGAGCAAGAAAATATGAATTCAATTAAATTCATATTTTAATCTGTGTTTTCTTATTCATGATTAATAAACTAAAGGCGTTAAAAATGGAGCATTATATACACTGAAATAATTACCCCAGTATAAGCATTCAAATGAATAGCATTTGAAATTGGTGTTAAAATTCAGTTTTACAGAACAATTTTACCTGTTACTGACATCATCATTTTGTAGCCAGTCTACGTCTCTCCCAAACCATTCAGTTTTCCTGGTTTTTTTATGTTATATTTCACCCAGGGTCTCTTCCTTCTCTTTTTTTTTTCTTATTCTTCTTTTTTGTTCCTTTTTCCACCTACTGCTTATATCCACTCAATAAAAAACCATAGTCTTTTTACTACCAACTTGGTTTTGGATACGTTTCTATCATTTTCTCTTTAACTGCACATGGAAAATACTTATATTATGGGCAACCACTTCTGCAAAGTTTCTCTTCTAAGCAGGGTGGATAAAAATCAATGATTTTTTTAAAAAAATTGGATTTTTTTATTTAAATCGGATTTTTTTTATTTAAATCGGATTTTTTTATTTAAATCAGATTTTTTTGATTTTTATTGAATTTATTTTAATAAAAAACTTTGGGGGTAAAAATCTATCATAAGATAGTTTTCTATTTAAGATACATAAATAATTTAGTTTATTCAGCATGAAATGGAGCTTAGTTATGAAGCACAAGGCTGTATATTCTGCAACACTGGGACTATCGGTGAGTCAACAGCAGGTCAAAGAAGTAGCAGAGATGACAGTTGCTCTTTAAAAATTATGATTTAAATCGAGTTGATTTAAATCAAGTCTTTTTACTAGTGATTTAAATCATGATTTAAATCGAGTCGATTTAAATCAAATCCACCCTGCTTCTAAGATTTAGATGCTGCCTTTTATCCATTACTTGAGATAGCCAAGGCAGGAATCTCCTTTCACTTCATCCATCCAAAACAACTCCAAACTGAGAGAGAATGAGTAAGCCAAAGTCAACCAATGAACTTCCATGGCTTAGGATGGACTTGAGCTTAGTTTAATACCTTAACTACTGTACTACACTGGCTCTCTTTGCCCTCTAGCTCTTAACTGTATGTTTCAATATATATTTTCTCTCTAGTAATTCAAGTATTTATAAAGTTTAATAATATTGCAATAAATCAGCCAATGAATTAAACCATCCTTAGGAACTCAAACAAAGTGAAATAACAGGTATTTAATACCAATCTCTATTGCAAGATGCGGTTTTGCTATGCAGAATTTTTTTATGAAGAGGGGATTGGCATTATACACCATTCCTAAAAGCCATGCGCTCTTATTTTGTTCTTGGCAGGAGGCATTCATGTACAAGCCCTAGACAAAAAAAAAATACCTAATTACAATATTCCTTTTGCACTTGTCTTTTAAAAGCAGTACAATCATTTTTGAGCTTAAGAGGATTCATCAGGAATATTTTGCCCTGTAGAAGCCTACAATCAACCAACTCACACACAAAAAAAAAACAGGCAAGAAAAGAATGCGTTAATTCATATGCATGGGGATACAATCAAAAAACCTAACTTCAAAAATTGAAAAGGAGTCAGAAAGGAATGGAATAACCACCATTAAAGTTTATTCTCTACCGAACGGAACCAAAATATTTTTAAAAAACTGATCAAGGATGGATCAACACACGTTGATGAGCTACATCGTTTTAATCTGCACACAGAATAATTAGGAGAGCTAGAGAGCCACTTCAATCCTCCGCCTCTATCCCGCTTCACTCACACGAGCCCCGCCCTCACTTCCGTATTTACAATCCTTCCTCTTCCCTCCAATTCCGTGCTTGCATTGTCAGCGCACAGAGAGCCGCCGCTCAATTCTTCCTCCATGCCTATTGGCCTGAAGGGGAACAGCCCCGCCCAACAAAGACTTCAGCATTCAGATTTCGAACATCCTTGGCAGACGATTGGCCAACGAGCCCGTCTCTCCCTCCCCTCACCCAGCGTACAGGGCTCCTGAGGGAGCTCCGCGCTTCCGCTATTTGGGGGGGGGAGAAGGGGGGGAATGGATTCGGTCTCCTCAATAAAAGATAATCGCACACCGTTCGCACCCCCACCCACGAGAGCCGGACTCCCGGCACCTGTTGCCCCTGACACCCCGTGGCCTCAGGCGGTTCCCACATCCTCCCCGTGAGAAACAAAAGTTTAGCAGGCGGGCAGGACCGGGGAGAGGAAGACTTCGAAGTCTCCGAAGCCCGCTCGCAGCGCCTCTTAATCATACACGGGAGGAAGGGGGGGGAGAGGAGGCTTCCGCCCAGGAGACGCTGCAAGGAAGGCGCCTTTCCACTCCTGAGCATCCTGGCGCGGAATTGCAAGCGCTGCTCTTCCTGGTTCAGGCTCGAAAGGCAGCAGCGGCGGCAACCCATACGCGCTCCCTTGCTTTGCCCCGACAAGCGGCGGCGGCGGCGCCCGCCCCAAACGCGCACGGACGCAAAGCCCCACATTGCGGGCGCAGCGCGGTCAGGTTGCTAACGCGGACAGCACGCCAAGGTGATCACTTCCTGGATTCGTCCTCCCTCCATTACTCGGGCGCTAGTGCCGCCCCCGAGAAGAGCCCGCCAGCAGCGTGCGCAACCTCCCTCTCCGCCTGGTCCACCCTTCGCCGCTTCTTTTCTTTTAGGCCGCCCTCCCCGCCGGAGAGCCCCGCCGGATCACGTCGCCGCTTACCGGCGCGGATGAGCAGATCGAGCTGATTCGTGGGCCCCTCATGCAGGGAAGTCGCCATGTTTATGCCGCTGGAGCGAGCGGCGGCGGCGGCTTCGCATTGACCCGCAGGGGCTTCCTGGCGCTCGGGCGCGCGCGCTCCGACGCGCAGCCCCGCTTAAAACGACGGACGCGCGCTTCCGCCGCCACACCAGAGTCACCGGGGGCCTCGCTCGGCCGGAGCTTCCTCTGCACGCTCGCTCCCGGCCAGCCACGCCGAAGCCAGCGCTCGGCTCGCTTCTCGCCCTCCCGCGTGGAGCGGCAAGCAAGGGCCCGCGGAAAAGCGCTTCCTCTCAGGCAGGGCGCACGCGATCCTTCCGCCGCCAGCCTCGCAGACAGGAAGTGTCGGGCGGGCGCTCAGCTCGCGCCCTCCCCTCCGGAGCCAGAAGCGGGGAACGAGCGCGGCGGGTCAGGCAGGCGAGGAGACGGCCCGCCAGCCTTTCCGCCTCCTCCGCTCACCGCCGCGGGAAGGGATCCACCTGCTCCCGAGGCTGCCCGGCTGAGCTTTCCATTTCAGGAGGTCCGGCGGAGCGCAAAGCACGGAGCTGCTCGCTTCTCCTTTACTTCTCGCATCTTCACGGATGGAGAAAGGACGACGACGTGGCCGCAGACGAAGAGCCAACTTTTCATTCTTTCTTCGGCGTGGACGCAGCTTCTTTGGCACGGTTGCCTCCTGCTCCTTCCCGTCTCTTTGCAAGGCGGCACTTGGCTCGCATCGTCGGCAGTTGTTCAAGCTTGCACCCCACGTTGTCCGGAGTTCTGGAATCCTGAAAGAGTCCGAATTCTGTTAAAGCGCTGCAGGCTGTGAATTCAGAGTTACATGACCGTGAAAGTGCCGTGCACTATTTTGTCTTAGTTGAGTCCCACGGTTCTGCAAGCTTACCACGACGAAGAAATCTCTTTTTTCCCCCAAGAACTGATGTTTCTTAAACCCATGATGTGAGCAATGGTAACGTACCCGTGAGGAGGAAGCATAGTTACAATACAGTATTACAAACTGTCAAGTACAACAAGCAATTTTCAAAGGTGGTTGTGCTACTCCACTTTTTTTAAGCATACTTCATCCACTTTGTGTTTATTCTCTCCATTGTTGACAACAGTTGCTGCCGAGTTTTTGTCTACATCAGCAGACAATCTGCACTTCATGCAAATTATTTGCATATTTTCTTACATGTAGCTTTTACCTATGACACAAAACTGATAGATGAAGTGAAATATTATGGAATTACATTCAAGAATGACTGTGGACCTGTTTCAAATTCAGCCACTAATGCAGTACAGCCCATAACATGATATTGTAAACAGTATAGTATACACAGGTTGCAAACATATCAGTCACATGTTTTCCTACTGCTGACTCTTCCAATTTATGGTTAAACATGAATATATATTTGCTTTAATGCATTTTTCCTTAATATTACTGCCAGAAGTCTTACGAGAATTAACAAAACTCTTACATCAAATGTTTTTCTTCATAGAATTTTACTACCTTTTTTTTTAACTATTCAATTATGTACATTAAAAGGCTATTGTCTGAAAAAGAAGCATCCACGGAGAAGGAAAGATAGCTGCTTCTACTCAGTTTGAATCCTTTGTAGCCAGTGAGTCATCAAAAGGTGTCCACACTTGTGTATTTTGTAGGTACCTCACTGACTACAGTGAGACTTAAAATCATTTGTGAACATGCATATTGTTCCACACAACTGATCTAGAAAAAAATTTAGATGTTCACAATTAGAATGCTTTTGAAAATCTCCTCCAATGGGACTTATACTCTCAATTACACAAGTACTGAATTTCAGCTTTAGTTTATAAAGATAATTTAGCTGTTTTTCAAAGCAATTTTATTTCAACAATTTCACTTCCAAAGTACAAATATCTACTAAATGCTTAAATCAAAAGATTGATTTCCTGGAATTGGCTTGGCTACTCCATAACTTTGCATGTAACTTTTAAAACATAGTACTTAGGCCAGTGGTGAAATCCTCCGTGGATTGCCACCGGTTCGCTGCATGCGCATGCGCAGTGCACACCAAAAGCACAATGCACGCGCATGCACAATTCACACCAAACGCGCTTCGCGCAGAAAAAGGAAACTTAACAAGATATGTAGAACAGTGAGGGGGGAACAGTTGTGCCACGTGGTTTAGATTTGCTGGAAAGCAGGATTTTCTGCTTTCTAGCGAATATAAATTGTGCAGGACAGCTGATCGTCGGAAATACTGGTTTGGATGAACCGGTAGCTTTTTTTTTTTTTACTACTGGTTCACCTAAATCGGTAGTTTTTATCACTACCGGTTCGCCCGAACCAAGTGCGAACCGGTAGCATGTCACCAGTGACTTAGGCCCATGTAAAGCAGTGAACTTGAGTATTTTATCCATTGTATTCCCTTTTGTGCAAAAGGAAAGATAGGTATCTGCAAAGAGGCAAAAGTAGCAAAAGACATCACATTTGTGTGATGCCACAATTTGTCTACTTTGTTAGATGTTTGATACACCTTAATTGTAGCATTGGTGTGATGGCCTCCCTTGTTGCAGATATTGCTGAAAGGGGTGAACTAGGATTTGGAGAAGAGGGTTGGGGAAGAGTCAGCAAGTTCAAATCAGCCTTGACTTTTTTTTTTCTCTTGCTAAATGCATAGAAAAAAAGAGAGGCATACTCAAGCTCAGTGCTTTGCAAAACCTTTTGTATGGGTCTCTTTCAAATCAAGCATAGTGACTACATGGGCATATCCACATGGGGTTTTGTAGCAAAAATACAGAAGTGGTTTGTCACTGGTTTCTAATAAAATAGTTTTTTCACTTCCCAGTCTGTTACAGCCCTAATATTCACCAAAGGTTCTCCATCCAGACTACTCAGGCAAAAACCTGCTTGGCTTCTGAGCTCAGACAAGGAAAGCAGTGTTGCTAAAACACTATCATTTTTTCCTTGCCACTGAATAAAAATTCCTTATTAAAGCTACCTGTCAGATCTAACTCAAAAATTAAAACTCAGATTAAATTATACTTTCAGAGAGATTCATCATTTCCCTATTAACAAATTTTAAAGCATACTGAGTTTATATATATTAGGAAAACATTTTGAATATTGTCATTAAACATCAATGATAAAACATTGTAATCTTACAATATTGCTATTTTACAAAACATCTTTTATGATTTGGAATCAAATTTAATATTCAGAAAAATAATTTACATAAAGTACAATTAATTTTAACAAGTTGAAAAATCCAGAGGAAGAATGAAATTTATGTTTAGGTCATTCATAAAAAGGAAATGCAAGTTTGGAGTAGTTACAGGATTTCTTTCCATAATAGTTTTAAGTAGTAAGCAGTCTGGGGGAAAAAAAGAAACTTGTTTTAGAATATATCTGAGAATTTCTTATTAATGGGAATAGTTTTTCTAAATATGTATGGTTATAGACAACTAGGAAAAAAATATACATACCAACACTGTTCCAGAGCAGTTTTTCTCCCCCCATAAGGTAAATGAAGGAGGATCTTTTTAATTATCCATGTTTTCATCAAGGTCTTCTACCTCCCTGTGGCAACAATATTTTAAAGTTAAAAAAAAAACTTTATTTGTGCCACAGGGAGGATTTCTGATGCAATATAAAGAATATAGAAAAGGAGACAAATGTTTAATACTATCATCAGATTAAAAAACATCTGTCTGGTGTCCTGAAAATAACAAATTCTGGAAGAATTAGTAGAAACTTTTACAATTCCATTTTATATGAAGTTCTTCAAACATCCATATTTTTCTTATTTAAGCTGTGCTTAAAAATAACATATATGTCAGTTTCAGTCCTGAATAAATTGTTTACACAGAAATTAAGAGAAATATTTCAAATGTATATTTCTTAAAACACACTGTTCATGGTGCAGTATAGTAGGTTGGATCCGTCTTGTCCCTATTTTGAAGAGATGGCATCTTGCTTTGTTGAAGGAACAATGGAAATAGCCCATTGGAGCAAAGTAGGAGACAATTTTTGGTCATTCATCTTTAGCCAGGGGTCTGTACCACCTTCCCTGTACTATTGCCTCTATAGGTTTAGGAGATTTCTCTCTCTTCTACAGAATAAGAGGAAGGAGAAATCAATAAAAAGAATTATCTTCTGAAAGAATTCTGGATCCAACTCACTAAAAAAGACTT
Organism: Pantherophis guttatus; assembly: GCF_059756535.1. NCBI lineage: Eukaryota > Metazoa > Chordata > Lepidosauria > Squamata > Colubridae > Pantherophis > Pantherophis guttatus. The sequence continues at coordinate 32,112,342 of NC_142070.1, read as the reverse complement.
CTATAAATGTTATTTTCACACAGTAAAATAAAGTACTAATATTTAGCAGGAAGTACTGTCTAATTGAAGTACTTTTATATAATTTACTTATTTAGTTTTATTCTTGATGAGATTATATAAAATCTAAGGGATCATGTAAAATAAACTTTGAAAATTCCTATACTAAAGAAGACAAGAATATTCATGAAGCTTTATAAGTCAGTAGGATTAATATCTACACTTATATTTACAAGAATTTTGTTCAAAGAATCGCAAGATGAAATTCTAAGTTATCTTAATTGAAATATCTCATTTTTTTAATACATCACAATTGTATCTAATTTTTAGCTAAGTAAAAGATACTGTAATTAATTTAAGCTGTTGCTTCTATCTAAAACCTAAACTTAATCTTAAAAGTCAACATTATTTACTCTTAAAGTTCTAATAGCAACAAATCTTTGGGGATGTTCTGCTAAATAAACATTGCTTACTGATTGCTTTGTGCAATGACTGTTTGAAGGTACAAAGATGCTGAAAAAATAATTTTGCAACCAAAGTGTTCACGACCTTTGCAGCATCTCTTATCATAGTCACATGTTCACCATTACAGTCAGTTAGTATGCATTGTCCTGTATCTGATGCATTTTTTCTTGTTTCTTGTTTTACTCACACAGAATGCCAAGATTGCTTAAACAATCACTTACTGAGCTGCTTTTTTGGGGAGCAAAGCTCTTCTCCCAAAGATGCTAACACCAAGCTCATGAGCTCAGATATGTGCCTTTAATTAGATGGCTGATAACTGCTTCCTATAACTGACAAGACTTTAATCACTTTCACACTTTCTGCTTTTGTTTGCCTCCTAAATAGCTTGTGGCTGGGAGAATTCTTTCTGAGCCTGCTTACTCTTGTAATCCCTTCCTCTGCAATGAATGTAAATACAAACATTAATTCCCTTCTTGTTAATTATCCCAGTGCTCGGTTGAGTATTCCAAAGGCCAGAGGAGTGGAGGGAAAGGAAAGTTGAAGTAAAATCATAAGCACAGTTGTGGTCACATGATTTTCCACTTAATGATTACATCATCTAGAAACTAAGTTGCCAGTCCCAAATGTGTTGCTAAATGAGTACTACCCATAACTCATGACATTAAACTACAGTTAACTAAACTTCAGTTTCATACAAGTCTTTTTTTTTTCAAAGCCTATTTTCGAAAAAAAAAAACTTCCATAATTACCCCAACACTAAATTTACATGGATGTAGATCAGAGATTTAGTCAGATAAATAGCTTTTTTAAAAAATTTAATAATATATAGGCCAACTGCCCAGCATCACTACCCTCATCTGTTCATGTCCCATAGGATTGTTGGTACTTCTCTTCAAGTAATTTTTGTATATAAATACTGATTACTGTATTTCCTAAGCAGTTTGCAATGTGACACAGAGCAGTGATATTTGAGAAGCCTCAAAGATATTTTGAATATTTTAATTTATCAGATTACTCATACAAAATCTTACACTAAGGAAATTTTTTTAAAGTTAAAGGTTTCCTCTGTCCAGTCATGATTGACTCTAGGGGCAGTGCTCATCTCCATTTCTTAACCAAGGGAGCGGCATTATCTGAAGACGCGTCTATAGTCATGTGGCCAGCCTGCCTATACAACCAGGGGTGAGATTCAGCCTATTCAGACTGGTTTGGGCAAACCGGTAGCTCTGATGATCAGCTGAGAGCGAACCGGTTCGCTCCGACAATCAGGTGGGCCCACCCACCCCTGCGCTATACTGACCTATATTTCCTTTGTTTGAAGCCCAGCTGATAGGCATGACAGAGCGGATTGCCATGCCTCAGCTGTTTTACTCACCCGGGGCTGCAGTAGAAGGTAAGTTTTGGAACTGTTTTCAAATGCACCACGCGCGCTCAGTGAACCGGTTGTTACACCAGTTGAATCCCACCACTGTATACAACGAGGCGCACAGACTTGTTACCTTCACACCAAACTGGTACCTATTTATCTACTTGCATTAGTATACTTTTGAACTGCTAGGTGAGCAAGAGCTGGGACATGTAATGGAAGTTCACCCCATCAAGCAGTGCTTGGGTCTCAAACCTGGGCTCTCAGTTTTCCAGTTAACAAAGTCAGCGTCTTTAATTGCTGAGCCATCACTTATTTTACCACAGTATCTTAAAATCCAAGCTTTTTGTGAACTTTAAGCTTAATTACATAATTACGGGTCTCCTTAAAATAGCAGAAGTACACTTTTGGAATATAAATATACTATTGAACTTGTTTGATCTTTCACAAAGAATTTTGTATATTACCCACTAAATTGAAATAGTCTGTTCCTAATTGCCAGGCCTTAAAGGAAGCTTTTTAAAATATATATTGCATTAGCACAGATTCAAATCCCATGAATGTCCATATATAATCTCACCATATTAAATCACAATATTTACTTTACAAGCCAGACAAACTTCCTATAAAACTCTTTATATATCTTATAAATCACAAAAAATAAATTTCCATAAATTGCATTATAACTTTCTTCTGTATAAAATTCAGTACAGCCTCAATTTAACATGCCATGGGGGGGGTTATTTACAGGTAGTTACCATTTCTTTACTGCTCGAAGTTACAATTGCACTAAAAAAAAGTGACTTATGACACTTTTTCACACTTAACCATTGCAGCATCCCCATGATCATGTGATCAAAATTCAGATGCTTGGCAACTGGCATGTATTTATGATGCAATTGCAATAACCCAGGATCATGTGATCACCTTTTGCGATCTCCTGATAAGCAAAGTCAATGGAGAAGCCAGATTCATTTAACAATCATGCTAGTAACTTAACAACTGCAGTGATTCACTTAATAACTCTAGCAATAAGGGCATAAAATGGAGCAAAACTCACATAACTGTTTTGCTTAGCAATGGAAATTTGGGGCTCAATTGTGATCGTAAGTGAAGGACTACCTATACTGTAAATCTAAACATCTGTTAAATCTGAATTTATGTTTTTTATATCAGCTTAGGACATTTGCATAGCTACAAAATTGATCTAACTCAGAGGTCCTCAAACTTGGCAGCTTTAAGACTTGTGGACTTCAACTCCCAGAATTCTCCAGCCAGCAGAGCTAGCTGGAGAATTCTGGGAGTTGAAGTCCACAAGTCTTAAAGCTGCCAAGTTTGAAGACCTCTGAAATTCTAACTAATGTAAAATAATTGCAATGTTTGCAATAAAACCTGACATTATTTTGTTAAATTATACAGTAATCCTTAATTTACAACAGTTTGTTTAGCGACCATTCAAAGTTACAATGGCACTGAAAAATGTGACTTATGACTGTTTTTCAAAATTACAAACTTTGTAGCATCCCTAGGATCATGTGTTCAAAATTCAGACGCTTGGCAACTGGTTTGTATTTATGACCATTGCTGTGTCCCAAGGTCATGTGAACACCTTTTGTGACCTTCTGACAAGCAAAGTCAATGGGGAAGCCAGATTCACTTAACAACTGGATTACTAATTTAACAACTGCAGTGATTCACTTAACAACTGTGGCAAGAAAGGTCATAAAATGAGGCAAAACTCAATAAATGTTTCACTTAACAACAGAAATTTTTGGCTCAATTGTGGCCGTAAGTCAAGGACTACCTGTACAGTATATTTAATGTTTATTTAACACAGTTCATTTAATGGTTTGTTTTGAGCTCTCATCAGCTATTCCTGCTAAAGTTAACAAATTCACAGATGCATGCACACATATCAGTGAGTGTACTGTAAAGCCTCAATTTATTAGATCTCAGTTTAATGGACCTCAGCAAAGGGAAACTTTTTTGTTCAGACTTCTCCATTTACAAGACTAGTGTCCATTAAATTGAGGGTTTCTCCATTATTATCAGGATTATAAATGGTTGTCAGATATGCCAGTGATATAATTGTGTAAATGATGTAAATTGACATCTTTTCAGATATAAAGAATACCTTCTGCCATGTTAAATTGAGGTTTTATTGTCATCTATCATTGATTTTGAGTACTGTAATGTATTGTACAATTCAGTGTGCAATATGAATCTAGTTACTATTCATCTATAAACTATAATGTATTACTTCCTGCAAGATGTACCCTCAGTTAATCATAACTTGTTCGAACCATAAGTAGTAATTAGTCAATACATTAATTGACTAACACCTTCCTTTAAGGTTTGCTTACACAGAGCAAAAACTAAATAAAGGGGTCTAACAAATCTTACCCCTTCATGGATCACTGCCTTGTTGTAGTGAAGGGACTTGTGTAGCTCAATGAAGCTATGAGCTATGTTGTGCAGGGCCACCCAAGACGGACAGGTCATAGCAGAGAGCTCTGACAAAACGTGATCTACTGGAGAAGGAAATGGCAACCCACTCCAGTATCTTTGCCATGAAAACCCCATGGACAGTACCAAAAGGCAAAAAGATATGATGCTGGAAGATAAGCCCTTCAGGTCGGAAGGTGTCCAATATGCTACTGGGGAAGGCTAGTACCAGTAGCGCCAGAAAGAATGAAGCGACTGGGCCAAAGCCGAAAGGACGCTCAGCTGTGGATGTATCTGGTGGTGAAAGGAAAGTCCGATGCTGTAAAGATCTATACTCCATAGGAACCTGGAATGTAAGATCCATGAATCAAGGTAAGCTGGACGTGGTCAAACTAGATGACAAGACTGAACATTGACATCTTAGGAATCAGCAAACTAAAATGGACAGGAATTTCAGATGACCATCAAGTATACTACTGCGAGCAAGAATCCCTCAGAAGAAATGGAATAGCCTTCAAAGTCAATAAAAGAGTAACAAAAGCGGTACTGGGATACAATCCCCAAAATGACAGAATGATCTCAGTTCGAATGGCAAACCATTCAGTAGTCCATGTCTATGCCCCAACCACTGGTGCTGAAGAGGATGAAGTTGACCGGTTCTATGAAGCCCTACACCACTTTACAGAATTAACACCAAAACATTATGTCCTTATCATCATGGGGGATTGGAATGCTAAAGTAGGAAGCGAAAAGATAACCGGAATGACAGGCAAGTTTGGCCTTGGAGTACAAAATGAAGCAGCGCACAGGCTGGTAGAATTTTGTCAAGAGACTACAATGGTCATAATAAACACTCTTTTCCAACAACCCAAGAGATGACTCTACACATGGACATCACCAGATGGTCAACACAGAAATCAGACTGACTATGTGCTCTCCAGCCAAAGATGGAGAAGCTCTATACAGTCAGTAAAAACAAGACCAGGAGCTGACTGTGGCTCAGAGCACGAGCTTCTCGTTGCAAAATTTAGGCTTAAATTGGAGAAAGTAGGGAAAAGCACTAGGCCACTCAGGTATGAATTAAATCATATTCCTGATGAATATACAGTAGAGGTGACAAATAGATTTAAGGAATTAGATCTGATAGACAGAGTGCCTGAAGAACTATGGACGGAAGTTCGCAACATTGTACAGGAGGTAGCAACTAAAACCATCCCAAAGAAAAAGAAATGCAAGAAAGCAAAATGGCTGTCTGAGGAAGCTTTGCAAATAGCTGAGGAAAGAAAGGGAGTGAAAGGCAAGGGAGAAAGAGAAAGATACACCCAATTGAATGAAGAATTCCAGAGAATAGCTAGAAGAGATAAGAATGCCTTCTTAAATGAACAGTGCAACAAAATAGAAGAAAACAATAGAATAGGAAGGACCAGAGATCTCTTCAAGAAAATTGGCAATATGAAGGGAACATTTTATGCAAAGATGAGCATGATAAAGGATAAAAATGGCAGGGACCTAACAGAGGCAGAAGAGATTAAGAAGTGATGGCAAAATTACACAGAAGAACTATACAAGAATGAGCTTAACATCCCTGATAACCACGATGGGGTGGTCACTGACCTCGAGCCAGACATCCTGGAATGTGAAGTCAAATGGGCCTTAAGAAGTCTGAGCAACAACAAAGCTAGTAGAAGTAACAGTATTCCAGCTGAGCTATTCAAAATCTTGAAAGACGATGCAGTAAAAGTGCTACACTCAATTTGCCAGCAAATTTGGAAAACTCAACAGTGGCCACTGGATTGGAAAAAGGTCAGTTTACATTACAATTCCAAAGAAGGGCAATGCCAAAGAATGTTCAAACTACCGGACCATTGTACTCATTTCACATGCTAGCTAAGTTATGCTCAAAATCCTACAAGCTAGGCTCCAGCAGTATGTGTACCGAGAACTACCAGAAATACAGGCAGGATTTCGAAGAGGCAGAGGAACTAGAGATCAAATTGCCAACATACGCTGGATCATGGAGTAAGCTAGGGAATTTCAGAAAAACATCTACTTCTGCTTCATTGACTATTTAAAGCTTTTGATTGTGTGGATCACAACAAATTATGGCAAAGAGATGGAAGTACCAGACCATTTTATTTGTCGTTTGAGAAACCTACAGCATATGTAGGTCAAGAAGCAACACTGAGAACTGGACACGGAATCACTGATTGGTTCAAAATTGGGAAAGGAGTTTGGCAAGGCTGTATACTGTTGCCCTGTCTATTTAACTTATATGCAGAGCACATCATGAGAAAGGCGGGGCTAGATGAATCAAAAGTTGGAATTAAGATTGTCTGGAAAAATATCAACAACCTCAGATATGCAGATGATACCACTCTAATGGCAGGAAATGAAGAGCAACTAAAGAGCCTCTTGATGCGGGTGAAAGAGAGTTCAAAAGTTGGCTTGAAACTCAACATTAAGAAAACTAAGATCATGGCATCCGGCCGTCTCAATTCCTGGCAAATAGATGGGAAGAAATGGAAGTAGTGACAGATTTTATTTTCCTGGGCTCCAAGGTCACCACAGATGGGGACTACAGCCAAGAAATTAAAAGATGCTTGCTCCTGGGGAGGAAAGCTATGGCAAATCTATACAGCATACTAAAAAGCGGACACATCACTCTGCCAACAAAAGTGCATATAGTCAAGGCTATGGTTTTCCCAGTTGCAATGTATGGCTGTGAAAGTTGGACCATGAGCCACGGTGGCACAGTGGTTAGAGTGCAGTACTGCAGACTACTACTGCTGATCACCAGCTGCCAGCAGTTTGGCAGATCAAATCTCACCAGGCTCTAGATTGACTCAGCCTTCCATCCTTCCGAGATCGGTAAAATGAGGACCCAGATTGTTGGGGGCAATATGCTGACTCTGTAAACTGCTTAGAGAAGGCTGTAAAGCACAATGAAGCAGTATATAAGTCTAAGTGCTATTGCTATAAGGAAGGCTGAGCACCAAAGAATTGAGGCCTTTGAACTATGGTGCTGGAGAAGACTCCTGCAAGTCCCTTAGACTGCAAGGCGATCAAACTGGTCAGTTCTAGAGGAGATCAAGCCTGACTGCTCTTTAGAAGGCCAGATCCTGAAGATGAAACTCAAATTCTTTGGCCAACTAATGAGAAGGGAGGACTCACTGGAGAAGAGTCTAATGCTGGGAACAATTGAGGGCAAAAGAAGAAAGGGATGATAGAGAATGAGGTGGCTGGATAGAGTCACTGAAGCAGTCAGTGTGAGCTTAACTGGACTACGGGGGATGGTAGAGGACAGGAAGGCCTGAAGGAACATTGTCCATGGGGTCACGATGGGTCGGACACAACTTCGCAACTAACAACAACAACAAATCTTGAAATTACAGTTTTTCTTTATGAAAATGCAGACTACAAGTTACAGATAGTCCTGAACTATTTGTTAAGCAACCTTTCAAAGTTACAACAGCACTGAAAAAAGTGACTTATGACTGGTCACAGCATCCCGAGTCTTATGACCCTAACCCTAACCCTAACCCAGTCAAAATTTCAGTAGCCAGCATACATTTATGATGGCTGCAGCACCCTGAGATCGTATGATCACCATCTGCAACCTTTTCAGCTGGTTTTTGACAAGCAAAGTCAATGTGGAATCTGGATTTGCTTAACAACCACTTAATTCAGTTAACAACTGCAGTGGCAAAAAAGTTTGCGAAACTGGGTGTGACTCACTTTACAGTCACCTTGCTAAACAATAAAAATTCTGGCCCCAAATGTGGTCAACTTACAATCACAATTGAGCCCAAAATTTATGTTAAGTGAAAAATGTGCTTTGTGAATTTCTCCTATTTTACAATTTTTCTTGCCACATTTGTTAAATGAATCACTGCAGTTGTTAAATTAGTACAATGTTAAATAAATCTGGCTTCTCCATTGATGTTGCTTGTCAGAAGGTCTCAAAATGACTCCTGAACATTGCAATCATCATAAATATGAGTCAGTTGCCAAGCATCTGAATGTAAATCATGTGACCATTGGAATGCTGTAATGGTCATAAGTGTGAAAAATGGTCATAAATCACTATTTTCAGTGCTGCTGTAACTTTGAAGAGTCACTAAATGAACTGCTGTAAGTTGAGGTCTACGTGTATTGTTTTAAAAAGGTAATATTTCATATTTCCTATCATACTACCAAGGACCGTGATGGCGAACCTATGGCACGCGTGCCACAGATGGCACGTAAGGTCCTCTCTGTGGGCACGTGAGCCGTTACCCCAGTTCAGCTCTGCCACACATGCGCGCGCAACTCCCACCGGCCAGCTGGTCATCGGGTCTCTGCCGCACATGAGCAGGTGGGCAAGTTGTATGCGGGGGGCTACGCATGCATGCGCGGGTGTGTGTGCGGGGGGCACACACACATTTTAGGGGTTCAGGTCGGCGTGTATGCAATTGCGCGCACGCATGCTTTGGGCACTCAGTCCGGAAAAGGTTACCCATCACTGATCTAAGAATACAAAGTAACTAGCATTATATTAAAATACCAAAATAATTTTACATCCAAATAAATTAGGATTGACTATATATTTAGTTTTTGCAAAATGCTATTACTGAAACAAAAACAGCAAGTATCTCAGATGTTATCTATATTTTGGAATACAAACTGAAAAATTACACAGGAAATAATTCAGCTGGTATGTGGTGCATCATATGTTAACAGTGAACTTATTAAGTTCTAGATTTCATAGGGTTTTGTTGGTTTTTACTTACTGCTCCTATTAAATGGAACAGGGCGAATTTTAATCTGTAATTAAAATGTTGAACAGACCAAATAAGTCATTTCTGGCAAAGTATTTAAAGGTCTACCTGTTTTCACAGTTTCAGTCTCGATTTCTTGTTCTTCTGCAACATCTTGTAGCAGGTAAGTTTCATCATCATAAACAAAAATCTGTGCAGCATATCCTTGTTCTACTCTGGCACATGGTACAGGCTCTACAATCACTGCTGGATATTCAGAAACTGCTTCATTCTCCTATGGAACACAGTGAGAAAGATGTGAATAATATCATCATCTCAATCCAAGCAACGTTTTCTGTTTGTAAAGCTATGTCTTTAATATCATTTTACAAATCAGTCTGGATATAAGGTATGAATTTGAGAAAATACACCAGTGTAAAAAACATGCAAGCATTATTAACTTCTCACCAGATGTGTACCAAGTCTTGGAAAAACATGTAATTTTAAATGTACTAGCATTTTATTTTCATAACTTGGAAGTGACTAGGTACATTAGTAAAAATAATCAGAATAGAAAAAATAGCATGGTTCAAATTTATACTATTAATATTTTTATATTATTATTTTAAAATACATTTTGTTCAACTCCTGTTGGTGAACATACTCCTGTCTCTTGTTTTCACCACAACAACCCTGTAAGGTGGATTGGGCCAAGAGAGAATTCTTTAATTTCAGTGAAATAATTAAATTTATTCAAGATTTTTGGTTTTTCATTAAATTATTTTTAGATTTATATCCTACCTCTCACTGGGAAATTCAAGGCAACATACCAAGTGCTCTGTCTTCTATTTTTTTCTCTGCAGAAGGAAGCCTGTGAGATTAGCTGGACTAAGTGGTACGGTAGTAATTGTCCCATGACTGAGGGTAGACTGCCCCACAGTTCTAGCCCAATATCTTAACTACTACTATCCATACATTTGATTTATCTTCTTTCCAAAATACATTTTGAATTTACATGAAGAACATACAGCTTCTCCTATTTTCTGACCTTGCCTTGAATCTGTACTCCATTGCTGTCAAATTCCAGGCTTGAGCTTCCATTGTGAACTATTGCTGATGTCATTGTACATTCCTTGGATGTATTGCAAGACTAACAGCAAAATAAGTCAATGTTTTCAAGAACCGCAATGTTGACAGTGTGAAGTATAAGAAATCCACAAACCAGGGGAAATATTTCCAAAATTCAATTTCTCAGTACTGGAATAAGAAATCCTGAGAGAAAACAAAGGCATTAGTTATTCAGTGTTTTATATGCTAATGCTTCTAAAAGGTATACAAGGTTACATTAAAATTGAGCAATACTAAATGGTATAATTTGCATTGCAAGTAGTCCTTGTTAAGTGGCCACAACTGAAACTGGAAACTTGGTTAAGAAAAGTGATCACTAAGTGAAGCCACAACTGTCCTTATAATCTTACTTCAACTGTCCTTCACTTTAAACATCTGGGAAATGACCAACCCAGTGAGGGTTGGTCGTAAAGTTACATTTTCATCACCACTCTGTGAAGGGTCACTAAACAACGCAATAGCACTTATACTTATATACCGCTTCATAGTGCTCTACAGTCCTCTCTAAGTGGTTTACAGAATCAGCATATTGCCCCCAAAAATCATTTTACCAACCTTGGAAGGATGGAAAACTGAGTCATCCTTGAGCCGGAGAGGATGAAACTGCTGGCAGACAGCAGAATTAGCCTGCAATACTGCATTCTAACCACTGAGTCACCGAGGCAATAGCTACATAAGGACTATCTTTATGTGAAAAATTATTGATTTGCCATCTCATCTGTTTGTTAAAGTTTGCACATCATCCACAAGTGTATGTACCTTATTTAAATTTTCAGCTACTTTAAAATCTTTTTAATATTACTTTCAGAAATTATATTACTATTCAAAAGTAATTAATTATATAAACTAAGATGAATTCAAAAAATAATCTAGAGATATTTAAATAAATTTAAAAATATTACTATTCATTGCTTATGAACTCAAGCATTTGCTGTAGTTATATATTTATATACAATGCTAAAGTAGCTCAATTCATAGTTTCTGTCACAATAATTCTCTAATGCCAACTGTAATATTAAATAATTAATTTTATTAACGAAGTACAAGAAATAAAGGAAATAATAGAGCATTCAGTCATTAACTCCATCATATTCTGAGCGCATCAGTAGAAACTATAATTTTGGGGGTTCTGGAGGTCGAACATAACAATTCACACATATATATGCATATAACAAAAAAGTTTTAAATCTCTCCTGGGAAACAGAGTAGAAACAAAGAATTGGTGAATTCTCATTCAATCCATCACAAAGCCAGTGGCCAGTTACACTCCCTCTGCCTTAGGAAACTATTTCTGAAAATATTGCCAAGAAAATAAATGGACTTGCCCAAGCAGTCGCGAGCAGTCAAGACTTCAAAGCACACACAGAGAAACACAGATACAGACAACATATACATGCACATATATAATAATATTAAAAGTATCAAACAGTTATAAGAGAGCCTGGTGGCACAGCAGACTAATAGCCTGTTATTAACATCCAGCTGCCTACAATTACTGCAAGTTTGAATCTCCCCAGGCTCAAGGTTGACTCAGCCTTCCATCCTTTCTAAGGTAGGTAAATTGAGGACCCAGTTTGTGGGGGCAATAAGCTGACTTTGTATAAATAAACAAAAGTATGAAGGTTATTACTTAACGCATTGTAAGCCGCCCTGAGTCTCCGGAGAAGGGCGGCATATAAATCAAATTTAAAAAAAAAAAAAAAAGGATGGTTGTTTCCAGTTGTTAATGTCAGTAAAAACAGCTTTCCTGTCTTCCTTTTGCCATGTCCGTGACTGGTAAAATGCTATTGGTCAACAGGATCCTGAGGATGTTAGCAGCCATTCTGACAGAATGCTACAACCATTCACAAGAATTCCTATAATGTATTAAAACTATACTTCTATCTTTGAGGTCTCTGGATGATCATGGGAAAACTAAGAACCTATAGTGATATTAGCAGAATCATTTTGATAACAATAAACTTGGGAAGGATTCGATAGTAGATAAAAATGTCAAATCCAGACTGAACATTTGTTTGACTGTGCAACAAACCATGATAATAATAATAGGCAATAAAACTATCACAATGTAGAATCACAGAGCTGGAAGAGACCATTTTGGCCACAGACTCCAATCATCTGCATAACACAGAAAATCAAAGTATTCCAAGATATACATTTTATAAAACAATTGCTTCAATAATCAGAAAAAAAAAAGAATCAGAAAAGGGCTAATTCAGTTTTTCTGTCTGTAAACTCTCTGCCCATACCAAAAGTTTTCATGTGAAGGGACTATTTCTGGGGGGGAAAGTCTCTACATGTGGCAATAATTTTCATAAAATATTTTATACATAAAACTATAAAAAAACAAATCAGAACTAATAATTACAATTCTTCAGATTTTCTTATTTGAAGAAGATCTAAATAGGGATTTCTACTATTCCTTCTTGTGTTTAATTCAATTACAGAAATATGGACAAATAGCCACATATCCAAATAATAAGTATACTGTGGTGTGGAAGTCTACCTAGACCATTTGTGATCTGGACAAAGTGAAACTGGATCCCTTTGGTGCTTCTGGTTGTCCTCTTAGACAAACAGGGAAAAGACTAGTACACATTTGCTTATTGCTCCTCCCTATCTTTCTTCCTCCCTCTTAGCTATGCCCAATGGTCTTGCCTTTTTCCCACTGTCTTCTATTCAGAATGGACCAAACACATACTTTGATCTGAATATGCACTTGAAACAGTGTTCTGTGTGTGGAACAACCTGTGCGCAGAACATTTTACACCTCTTTAGTGGCTAGCAACTATACAGTATATAAGTTGATCTAAAAGATAAGGGAAAGATAATAAGCTTTAAATAGGTTAGACATACTCAAAAAAAAATAGTCTTGCAATCATCACTGTACCTTTCTACCAGGGATCAACAGAAAACAAACAATAGGTTTTCAGACATTTTCTCTGTACAAGAGGGAATCTGACTGAACAGTTGCCATAGATGTAGCTAGGTAGCTGTCACCAGAAGACACCTGATGGCTTACCTCTGTTTCCTCAGAGAGTCTGTGGAAGTGCCACATAGTCAAAACAGAGATGGCGAAATAAATAACTTTCTATCTTGCTGTTACTCATCAACAACCAGATAAGAATAGATTACTTAAACTGACTAACTGGAAGAACTCAAAATATTACCTATTAAAATGGGCCTAACAGTAACTGATACAGTTCTTAGCTTTAATGATTTAAACAAGCATCATTTAGATTCTTAAACACCACAAACATGGGGGGGGAAATTCACTATATAACTAGCACTGGTAAAATAAAGAATATCCAGAAAACTCTAACCCATATAATTGTAGCATATAAACTGCTCGTAATTAATAGGTCAAAATTTCAGATGTTTAACCCTAACCCTAACCCTGGATACAGGAAAACTGGCTACTAGACAAGTCAATCAATTTCACTATGAAACTGCACAATGTTAGGATTTTGGGGGGTTAATATTTTAAAAATACTGTCTTCCTTCAACTTCAATCCATTTCAATTTCTGCTCTCTGGAACAACCGAAAACATTTCGTGACTTATTTGTCTGTGATATCAGTTCAGGTATTTTAGAGTACTATCATATCTCTCCACAGTATTTCCAATTATTCAATTGCTTCTTGTAGGACAAAGGAGAATAATCCCGATTATTCTCAGCATATGTCTATGAAATACTTTTTAATGCCCAGAAGTAAATATAATATTTGAAGTAGGGTATAACTGACACATAATAAAGAAAAGCTATTATTTCTTCTGATTTAGAAAATATTTCTTTCTCCTCATAAAAAGAGAAGACTGGTGATGGGTTAACAGTTGTTCATAATGACTGGCCATGGTGGTATTTTGAAGAGGTAGCATGCCATCTCCTCTTTCAAAACCATCAACCCTTCTCTCCAAGTTTCCTACTACCCTAATGTAATTTGTCAAACTAGCTCAATCTAGTCTGACAGACAAGAACAAATTTCAGACAGAAACCCATCTATAAACTCAGAGTTTAAATGTTCAGCCCCTAGTAGTTTACTGAAATTCTGCACAGCCAGCATCCAGGGTGGATTTGATTTAAATCGAGTTGATTTAAATCACAATTTAAATCATGATTTAAATCACTAGTAAAAAGGCTTGATTTAAATCAACTCGATTTAAATCATAATTTTTAAAGAGCAACTGTCATCTCTGCTACTCCTTTGACCCACTGTTGACTCACCGATAGTCCCAGTGTTGCAGAATATACAGCCTCATGCTACATAACTAAGCTCCATTTCATGCTGAATAAACTAAATTATTTATCTATCTTAAATAGAAAACTATCTTACGATAGATTTTTACCCCAAAAGTTTCTTATTAAAATAAATTCGATAAAAATAAAAAAAATCTGATTTAAATCAAAAAAATCTGATTTTTTTGATTTTTTTTTTAAAAAAACATTGATTTTTATCCACCCTACCAGCATCTAATTCCAAGCATATAGGATTTTGTCTGCAAAATTCTTAGTAAAAAAGTTATAGAAGCCAGTGGGAAGAAACAAGGACAACATATGTTACTCCATAAAAATGATGTAGGGCTGAATTTGTGCTCAATCATATTCACTTTTTATCTTACACCAGTGTCACTCCGGGCATCTCGATGTCATTTCTCAGAACTCCTCAATGATCCAAAGAGTACTCCAGAACTACTTACAGAGAGAAATCAGCAGCACAAGATGATCTGGAAATGATATGACCATAATAAAGGACTAAAGAACTCACCACCACCTGTAAAAACAAGATCCACCCCATGCAGAGTTAAAGATGGCCCATCACCTGACCCTGGGAGACCAAAAACCTAAAGCCAATCTATCTCACTAGGGTTGAATCAAAGTTGGTTCCTCTCTATCCAGACCTTCACAGCCTCTTAGCACTCAGTCAACACTGTGACACATCCCATTCCACCAAAGATGAAGATGTGTAACAGTAACATCAGAATACTGGCAAATGATCTTGCCCAGCATTCTTATGTAACACTTAAAATGGATTTTTAACTACTAACCTACCGGTAGCATGTCAAAAGCATGCAGATATGAGTAGATAAATAGGTACCACTTTGATGGGAAGGTAACAGCACTCCATTTGCCCCATGCTCTGCACTGCAGCGTGATGTCATGTTAGCCACATGACTGCGGATATATGTTGGCCCAACAGCCTAGAAATGGAGATGAGTATCATCCTCTAAAATCAGCTACGACTAACAGAGGACTCCTTTATCTTTACCTTAGAAAGGAAAGCAACCCAATCCCTGAGGGAACCTAGGGCCAATCTCTTCCCCTCCCCCAGCTCTGACTGAAACCAGCAAAAGAGAAAGGAGAACAACACAAAACATGTTCAACCCCCAAAGCTGTCTCAAAAGGATGCCATAGCAAATGTATCAAAACCACTGAGACATCCAAGGCGGCCAGGACTGCTGCAGCACCCGCATCCCAAGCCCTCCAGAAGTTATCTATAAGCATAACCAATGTAATTGTGCTACTCTACCCCAGTCTGAACCCAGACTGCAAAGGGAAAGGCTGGATTTTGGAAAAAAAATGTCTAAAATTGTGGGGTCGAAGGATAGCCTCTATAAAAGGGGGCTTACCATCACCTCCTTCAAGGCAGGCAGTGTCACCCTCACCCTCAAAAAAGGCATCTGGACGTTACCAGATGGATAATTTCAGAATAAAAGTGAAAACATCTATAGAAAATAAAATGACAGAATTGTCAAATATAGTCAACTAGGACTCATTCTGGTAGAGATGTGAAATCCCTAGATTTCCCAGGAAGTCAAAGGAGGAAACCCCCTAGGAACAAAGAGGTTGTACAGTACAATGAATGAATAAATGAATGAATAAAATTTCCAAGGTCAAGCAAGAAATAATAAATTGGAGAAAATAAATTGGAGAAAAAGGAAATTCAATAAGAATGAAATAGTATTCTGCATAATTATAGAAACTTTAATAGAGAGAATATACTCAGCAATCAATCACAGAGATGTGACAGACAATAGATCAGCTTTCATTTAGAGCAGATGAAATGCCAGCTATTGAATTGTTACAAAACTGCAGGAGAGATGACTGCTGTATATTAGCTAATACGAACCTAGAAATAAGATAAGTGAATATACCTACACTGAAGAAAAGATATATAAGACAAAGTAGAACTTATCGAACCATTGTACTAATTCTCACACGAGCGAGGGTTTGCTCAAGGTTTTGCAAAGATTAACACAACCGTACATGAAAAAATGTCAACTAAAGAAATAGGTTTTATAAAAAAACAGAGGGACATAAGATCAGATGGCTATCATAAGATAGATAATAAAAAGCAAGAAAATATAAGAAGCAGCTTCACCTTTGCTTCATTGACTATAATATGGTCTTTGTATAGATTATAACAGAATGTAGAACATATAGTGTTAATAGTAATGAATATGCCATAATGCCTGATTATTCTTGAGGAAGCTATATTATAAACAAACTACAGAAAAATGGAGAAATAGAATGTTTTAGAATAGTGAAGCAAGTAAAATAAGATATATATCTTCTCATATATATTTAACTTCCACTACAAATGCATTATAAGAACAGCCAGACAGGAAAAGATATGACAGCTGAAATCAAAATAAGAAACAGAAACAGTAAAACTGAGATAGACATATTTGGTTAGCTGCAAGTAAAGATTTATCAAAACGCATTACACAAGTAAAATTAGATGTGAAAAATCTGAAATAATGTTAAAAAGAAAAAAGTAATGAATGATCAACTGACCTGCACACTTAATGAATTTAAAAGTCAACAGCCAAAAAGTGAAGATGATAGATAACTCTACAGAAGAAAGCAGTACAAGTTTATACAAAATTATAGAGAGAATTCAAGGACAACAAAGATGAGAATGGTAAAAGTAATAGCGCTTCCATTAATAATATATGCCTGTGAAAACTGAACACTGAAAAAGATACATGCCTTCAAACTATGGGTGTGTGCAGTTTGATTGCTGTCGGTGCTACAGACTACAAAAAGAACCATTTAATCCCAGACCAAATAAAGAGTAATTGCTTTCTTAAGGCAGTGAACAATAAGCAGAAAGTCACATACTTTAGGCAGTTGATAGAGCAGAAAAACAAATACTTGAAGGTTGAGAAAAGTAGAAAGAGGGAAAGACTCCTAGAAAGTACTAGTTTCATATCTGTCTTCAATTTATCTCTAATTGAATACCATCTCATTCACCCAACCATCCAATAATTAAAATCTGGGCGCTGTTCTAAATCAACCACAGAAATGCAGAGCTGTCAATATATTACTGTAATGATAACTTAGTTTTATGGTTACAAAAGATACAAAACATGATTCAGCATCTGTAGTGATCCATCAGGAAAAATACAAATTATCAGAAATTAAAATCCATTCCTCCATTATGAACTGCAAAAAATGTTGCACTCAATCTGTATGTTACTTTCAATTCTGTGATCAAGTCATATGTCTAGGTTAAGCATAGTAAATATATTATGTCTATATAGAGATAAAGAGCAACTATAATTGCCTTCAAATCAGATTAATATTATCACTCCATGGAAAAATGAGGAAGTCCATCTTGCATCATTCACAGACTCAAGTGGTTTTTAAGTATTTTTGAGGATGAATTGAGCCAAGCAATTACTAGTGGCCAGTACCCAATTAGTAGCTACCTCAAAGCAGCCCACAACAATCACAATACCCTGGTAAGAAGATAGCCAGCAAAAGGAAACATTCAGTAATCACTTTTTCTATGTCAGGACTTCTATGTCTTTAAAACAAAAAATACATTCAACAGATGAAGCTTTCTTCCAGACAGAATTGCAATGACATTAAATATTTATCCTATTTTATCTTTGCTTAAAATCTCCCTCCCCTCCAAAACAGGAGGTATGTTGAATTTAATTGAAACAGTTGGTAATGTGGATAGATCGACAAAGAACAGAACAGCAGGGTTAACTCATGGATCATCCTCCAACAGAGATTATTTAATTGCTGAAACACCCTTTACCATGCAGGATAGTAAAATAGGATGTAATTCAATTAATGCAGTCAAGGTAAAAAAGAGGATTTGATTTCTACCATTATGGTTATCTCATAGGTCTGCAAATGGAATCTAAATTCACTCAGATTTAGTTGGAGTTGCTGGAGATCAATAGTCTAATTATTTCTCAACAGTTTTTACCAAATTAAAAGTAAAGTAATTTATCACTAATTAGACCATTCTAATGGATACCTTATCACTGTGACAATCCCAGAGAGAGACTGATCAAATAATGATCCAACCACAACATGATACTTAAATATATGCATAGGATTTTCAAAATTAACTTCTGTTTAGTAGTAGCAAGCTGACACTAAAAATGAGAAGAAAGGAAAATATGGCCTGCAAATAGAGGAAAAAGAATACTATCATATGAATTATTTTCACAGGGCAAGCCTATATCATGGGGGGGGGGGAGTCCTCTGACCTCTTACAGTACAAATCCCTCTATGCCTATCCTATGATCCACTTGAGTTCAGGAAGAAGCATTTTTAGTATTAACATTGTATTTTATTATGGCATAACTTATTGTGGATTTCAGCTCATTTTATCATATTCAATGAATATTATCCTAAAAGAATGAAGAAAAGGTGGGAAGAGTAACCCATACTATTATAGTAATTACATTTTGGAAATATTTTAGTTGCATGTTCTGTTTTTAAAGCTTTTTCTTCTATTTCTACAAAACACTGTTAAGGTCTACGCTATGGCCAAAGTAAAATATAACCTTTTTTATTTATTTACCATAAATATTAGTATGCCCATTTTCAATTTCAATTTGGCCCCATTTGTCATCAGGTTTCATCTGATGACAAATCAGATTAGACACCTTACATGGACATTTATATAAAAGCAACTCTCTTTTGTGTCTAATAACAAGTATAACAGATAGTCCTCAACTTACGACAATTGAGCCAAAAATCTATGTTATTAAGTGAGAAATTTCTTAATGAGTCTTGTCCCATTTTACAACTTTTCTTGTCACATTTATTAAGTCAATCACTGTTAAATTAGTAACACAGATGTTAAGTGAATCTTGTTTCCCCATTGACTTTGCTTGTCAGAAGGTTGCAAAGGTGATCACATGATCACAGGATACTGCAACAGTCATAAATGTGAATCAGTTGTCAAGCATTGAAATGTAAATCATGCAATCATGGGGATATTGCAACAGTCATCATAAGTGTGAAAAATGGCCATAAGTAACTTTTTTTATTGCCATTGTAACTTCAAATGGTCACTAAGTGAACTGTGGTAAGTCGAGGACTACCTATACTAACCAAACGATACATAGATTACATCTCACTAAATGTGTAGTTTGCTACAAATGTGAACTAAATAAAAGCTAAAGTACAATCCAAAGTTAAAGAACATTCAGAACTCACTCATATTAATTAAACCAAAAAGATTAAACCTTTATCCCTTTCAAATTTATGCTTTGCTTGATTTATATATCAAGCAAGACATATTACAGTATTTTTAATGTGAAAACTATTAAACTATGTTGAATGTCATGTCCTTAGATTGCGAGCGAATTTAGTGTTACTTATGACTTCTCATAAGAATCGGGTTCTTCCCTGATTCAAAATTCCCGAATAAGTCATTGCCAATAAATCGGATGCCATATACTAGGTTACTAAACAAAATAAAGCTATACTTATGAGCTAGATAAAAAGAAATCCCTCCCTAAAAATAGCTATCCTGCACATACAGGAAAAGTTATATGAGATGAGCAAGAGAAGTGACAGGATGGTTCAATATGAAATTATACTGACTCCTCTTAGTTTATACACAAGTTAATGATATAATATTAAAAAACTGAGACACTGACACTAAAAATGAGAAGAAAGGAAAATATGGCCTGCATATGGAAAACTGGATAAACATGGTAGAACCAGGAGACAGCAGAAGAGAAAGAACCAGAGATATTACAAAATGCAAAGGTGCAAACAGAAGTGGAAGTACTTTGGCAAAAGAAAGGTAAGATAATGCAAATAATAGGTACCTTGGTTGTAATCCCCAAACATGTGGAGCATCAATCAAATGCATTTTATCTTGTGACGATAACTTTAATACCATCAAACAACATTTGCCTATCCCAGGTCTTTGGGAAAAATTTGATAGATGGATAAAAATGCCAAATCCAGTTTAAAAACTGATGACTATTGGACATTGTCTATAATAATAGACAATGAAGAAGCTAAAGTGCTCTGGAACTTTATAATTCAAACAGACAAGCACCTGCTGCATAACACCCCAGATTTAACAACTGTCAATATTCTGAAAGAAAGAAAAGTCTGGAAAGTGGACAAAGTAGTATCCAGAGACAGCAGAATAGAAAAGAGAAAACTGGAGAAGATAACAAAATACAAAGACCTGCAAAAAGAAGTAGAATCACTGGGGCAAAATAAAGCAGAGATGGTACCAAATACTAATAGGTGCCTTAGATACAATCCCAAAACATATGGAGCCCCATTTGAACACCATCGGCACTGACAAAATCACCATCAGCCAACTGCAGAAGGCAGTTTTACTTGGAACATGACACTCACTTTTCAAATGTTTTCCCATGAGAATAACTCCGTCAAGTAGGTTGAGTAGAGAGATAAAAATTAACCTTAAAACCCCAGAACGTTTCTATACTTCTTGAGAGTTTCCCTCATCATAGTCTATTATTTTAATCATTATAATTTACTGATTTTGTAGCTATCTTAAGTCTACTTTATCTCAAAATATACATTCAAATATAAATGAATATATACAAATAAGTAACCTTTATATTACACTTCATAGATAATATTTTGAGAACAAAGCATATATGATTTTTTCTTATATACCTGTTCGGTCACAATTGGCTTCAATATATTTGGTACAATGGTACAATATATTTCAAATGCACAGATTATGCAAACAAAAGAATGGCCAGTATAGTCAAACGTTTTATATTTTCAACTAGAACTGGAGAGACCCTGGTTCAAATCCAGCGTAGCCTAAGATATGGAAACTTCCAGCCTGACTTCCTCCTCTCTCAGCCCAAACCACCTCACAAGGTTGTTGTTGAAGTAAGATGAAGGAAGATTTTCATGCAAGTGACTTGAGCTTCTATAAAGAAGACCTAACAATGCAAAAATAAATGTAAAAGGCAAACCCCCTTTTCAGAAAAAAATCAGCCACTGAGTCATTTTTTTTCATTATTTTTTTTTTTTACCAGTGCTGTTAGAAGGGTCATCATTCCATTCAGTTTTCTCATATTCCAAACAATCTGCAACATATCTTAAAAAAACAACACAGTAATACGGAGCCAGCAGTAAAGAGAAATTGGTCGGGAGGCAGTTACAACTTTCCTGTAGTGTATAACCTGTCTTGTAAGATGTCGCAAATATTACTAGGCCAGGCATATTCCATGGTTCCGATGTTGTTGTTTCGCAATTTAACGGGCGGGTGGAAGGGGGGGGGAGCCCTGTCACAACCACCAAGACGGTCCTAAGCAAGGCTTTCCCGAGTACGTGCGTATGCAATGCTCATCCGGGAAATAATACGAGAAACCGAAAGTAAAGGTTTGGAGGAGGAGGAGGGTGGGGGTGGAGGGAGAGCTAGGAGGCAAGTAATGTCATCCCAATTGACAAGGAGACCGGCCGAAGCGGCTTCATTTCCCGGCAACGAGGGCCTCGCTTACCCACTTGCACTTCCCCTTCCAAGATGATCAACAAAGCCGAGCCTGCACCGGGGGGGGGGAGGGGAACCGAAGATATTTTTCAAAAATTCCCCTTTGCGGCTGGAGGACAATTCCTCCCAGCTCTTCTGTTCCTCCTTCATTCTTTGCAAAATTTGTGTAAATATTCCGATTAAGCGGCGAAGGGCCGGTGAGCGCAGAGACCCCGCTTCCCTTCCACCCCAAACAAAAAAAAAAAACCTGACAGGCAAAAGCTTCGCTGGGTGAAACCCACAGTCAGAGCAGCTCAATCAGATTTTCCTGCCCGTCCCCGTCTTTCCTTCACTACACACACACACACCACATTCTTGTGTACAAGTTGCACAATCGTTTCACTGAGAAGGAAAATTACAGTTCAGCGGACCGGGCCGGGGGGGGGGGTGAGGGTGAGTTGGGGGGGGCACTTTTTCCAGAGGCAGTTGATGTCACTCTCCCTTAATCGCTCCCGTAACGAACATACACACCAGCACTCGTGTAAACCGATTAATACAAGGAAAGCTGGATTTCCCCCCCACACACACACACACACACACCTCCCTATCTGAGATTAACACACAAGCCCCGTGGGACCGCCTAGCTGAGACCAACCTCTCCCGGCCGCCCAGATCACACGCTCGCCAACGGACGGAGAGGGAACCGGGGCGGGGGTTCAGACGGAGATCGGCTCTTCTTCCCCGCGGCGATTCCTGTTAACGGAATCTTCCCCCCGATTCTCATTCACGGGCCGGCGGAAAGGGGAACCAAACTAAGCGAGAGGCCGTGGGAGGGGGGGGGGACTCGCCTTTCTCTGCCGCTGCTGCCAAGGCCGGCTTCAGCCCCCGAGAGCCGCTGCCATTTCTCTCTGGGCCGAAAGGCTTCGAGTGTCGCCTCCGACGGCGCGGACCGGGGCGCCGCGAGGGAGCCCCTCCCCTGCTCCGCCTGCCCTCCCCTTACCTTGTTTATGTGTCAAAGGGAAGCGTCGCCCTCTCGCAGCAGGCCGAGAGGCGGCGGGAGGCAAACAGCCGGTAGCGACCGCCGGGAGTGAAGCAGCTCCGGGCGGGGATGAGAAAGACGAGGGAGGGCTCCTCGCGAACAGCAGCGGCGAGAGTAGCAGCCGCCCAACGCGGGGGAGGAGACACTGGGGAGGGAGCTGGGCCCGTGCGACACAGCAGGCGGGCGGGCTGGCCTTTTTGCTTGCCTCATTCACCCGCCGCGCTGCCGAGAGAATTACGCGACTCCGGGCCTCGGTCCCCGTTTCTGCACATGCTCACGCACCTGAAGCGCTTTCGCTGAAGCGGGCACTGGCGCTCTCCGTTGCATAAAGAAGCGCCGCCGCCGCCGCTGCCGGAGGAGGGCAGCTAATATTAATATTATTGTGCTATGGGTTGAGGAATTGAACGTGAAAGGGCCGTCAATTTCTCTTCGCCGGGTGCTATAGAGGAGGGGAAGGAGGAGGAGGAGGAGGAGGTGGTGGTCGGTTCAGTTTAGTAATGGTAGAGAATCGATACTTTTCTTTTTCGGTTTCTTTTGGCAAGGCTTTTCTTATATTTCTATGCTCGCTTTCTCTAAGGTTGTGCAAAAAAATGGACGACCACTGGAGGGCTCCAGAGGATTTTTTCCCCCTGCATCTTTGCTGCATTTAGTGTTCATCGGGATTTTAGCAACCTAGAGATGTGCCTAAATTCATCTTTCATGTACTGTATTCTCACATTTCAGTGAAGTATTTGAATAGTCCTTGGCTTACGACCACAATTTAGCCCAACATTGTTGAGTTTTGCCCCTATTTCCCAACCTTTATAGTCACGATTGTTAAATAAATCCCTGGCAGTTATTAACTTAATAACTCGGTTGTTAAGTGAATCTGGCTTCCCCATTGACTTTGCTTGTCAAAAGGTTGCAAAAGGTGATCACATGATCATGGGGATGCTGCAAAGATTGTAACTGAAAAATGGTAGTCACTTTTTTCAGTTCCATTGTAACTTTAAACAGTCTCTAAATGAACTGTTGTAAATAAATGACTACCTGTATTGGGTTAACTGGCTGTGTGCATATTATGCACTCACTCACTGTGGGCTGCTTCCCACAGAGCCTTCCTCAACATTTTCAGTTGTCAAATAATGTAATGACATAATTTGCACTGCCTTGACTCACGTCTTTAATCTGCCTCAATAGGGGCCTTTCAAGTGATTTTGTTCTTTGACAAATTAAGGACAGATTTGGCAATATGTTGCTTTCCCCATTCCCAGTGTTAAGGGAATGGAGCAAGATAAAGAAGAGGAGATTTACCTTGTGTGATGAATTGAAGGAATATTCTCCCACTTCATCCTAGCCTACCCTTCACCCAGTAACCTGACAGTTACTTTTGGACAGAGGTTTATTCACTTGTCATTTATGCTAGAATAGGAAATTGACAATACTCTTTGTCAATTTCTCCCCAATTTTTAAATATTTAAAATGGGTAAGAACTGCAAGTCAAGACAGGGCAGGTAGTAAGTGGTCACCATCAGCAACACTTGGAAGCATCCTATGGAATATGTGTAATACTGTTATATAGTAAGTAAAGTGTCAATGCCTCCCACCCAAATAATAACAGTAGAAAGCATGGCATGGAAAACCCTCTTGGCAGGAGAATCAGGAAATCTTTAATGAATTTATCTGTGGGACAGGACCATCAACAAGAGCATTGTCAGTTAAACTGAACTAGCAACACTTTAAAATACAGGGGTGCGGGTATTTTGAAAGAATGTTGAGCATGTGTCAACACTATTGGCATTGTCTTCCAGATGATTGATATTCCAGTGTACATAAGAGATCCCATAACATTTGAATGGCACTTGCAATCATAGGCATTACAGTCTCCTTACATAGAAGGAACTTCACAGAAACCAAGTATCTACTTTCTTCTGCAATGTAAGCCAAAATAATTATAGAAAGCAAGGTTGCAGGGAGGCGACCTATGTACAGCAGCTTCAGCCACTCAATAGGAATTCAGGTGTTTGTGCATGGCTGCATCATAACCAAGATCATGTGACTGAGGCATTATAGATTATGCAAGTATGCCAAGACATGTGTCAGAAGAAGATTGAAAATCACCCTTCAAAGAGAGCTCAAGCTATTTTTTTATATTTGAGGAATCCTGCTAAAAAGATAAAGGCAAAAACAAGCATGAGATAAGTTTTTCTATTTGCCTTCACTTTCGTTCTGACCTTAGCAGTTACAGTTTTAAAATAGCATAATGAGGATAATGATATATGAAAATTGAAATATTTAAAAAATAGCAAGAACTCTGTATTATTGTATATTTTTTCAAAGCAATACATTCCTTTTTAAATCAATTCATTTCCTCCACTGAAAAATACATAAAACATGTGTTTTCTCATCTCTTGTTGAATGTCGGATCTATGGCTAGCTTATGAGTTTTATTTGATCGTTTCCATCAATCCTGAAGTCTTTGATTTAATGCCCTGATACAGAACTATGTCCTTTAATAAAAAAAGAATAAAGAAATATAAAATTGCAGGGGCTAACAAAAAAGCACGTAGGCAAAATGGGCTAGCAGATTTTATACCGTAAAGCATATATCTGAGTTGTTGTCACCTGCTGGCTTTTGCATCTTGGATTCTCAATTCTGCTAATCCAGGCTGGCTTGCTTTTCTGATGACATGTGATTTAGAATTGATTTCAGCTTGCTGTTTTAGAGGTATGAGTTTGCCTTGCACCTTTGTCCCTCTGGCTTTCAGACTGGAAAAGCTCAATTCTGCGAAGGTACATTCTCTTCACTCTGGGAAGGACTTAACGGGATGACCTTCACAAGAGCTGATTCCATCATGGGCAGCGCAAGGCAGTAACTTCAAGCAACAGAATTTAGGTCTCATTGAAAGGTCAAAAAGTCATGTCTGAACGTTTGAGTAATAAAACTTGAAGAAAATGACATTTCATTTCTCTTCAAAGGCTTTTGTATAAAATGGCCTTTTTCAACTTGGTGCCCTCTAGTGTTTTAGAATGCAGTTCCTCCTTCTAATCACTGTTAATGCTGGCTGAGGTCGCAGATAAGCTAGAGAGAACTAATATGTAACAGCAGTATTGTGAATATTTCGTAGCAAAGGAGAAGAGAAAGAAAAATGCAACCAATCTCATAAATTTCAAAGACACTTTTCATCTATTTTTCTCTCTCTTTTTCTCTTTGGAATCTGATGTGAACATCTGATATGCTATTTAGTCGGGATGAATACTCTTAATAAATGTTTGGGAATGTTATGGCAAAATCACAAACAATAATTACTAAAAATATAGCTACATCAGATCTCCCACATTTTATGCACCATGTCAGGTGAAAGTGCAGTTTGCTTGATGTGCCTTAGCATGTTATGTAAATATATACCAACTCAATTCTGGATTAACCAGTAGCAAAATAAGGGAAGAGACTTTTCCCCTTGGCTATCATGCCCTTAACTCTTTCACTGCCATACTTAACTTTATTTTTTTTCTTTTTGTAATTGTCCTTATTTTCCATGTTAAACAATCTGCATTGTTTTAAAAAATGTTTTCTTTGGCATGTTGAATGATTAAGGTTTAAGTTCGGTTTGGAAATGTTGGTAAGGTATATTTGTTTGCATCTCATGGTGTGAGAGTTTTGTTTCCATCACAAAGCACCATAGTTGGGCTCTGATTAGAGCATCAGTTGGCTTTAATCCAACCCTGAACTGATTTGTTCAACAACAAAATGTAAAGAAGTTTAATTTCTGATGACTACATGCAAACATCAACACAGTTTTCCTAGCTATGTTATAAATATACTGTAGCTTTGAGGCTATTATTGGATTTTCATCCTGCCTTTAATATACAGATAATCCTCGATTTACAATAGTTCATTTAGTGACGTTCAAAGTTACAATGGCACTTTAAAAAGTTACTTATGACTAATTTTTAACACAACCATTGCAGCATCCTCATTATCATGAGTTAAAAATTTGGATACTTAGCAAAGGATTCATATTTATGACAGTTGCAATGCCCCAGAGTCATGTGATCATCTTTTGCTACCTTCCGACAAACTAAGTCAATGGGGAAGCCATTCACTTAACAACCGTGTTACTAATTTAACAATTGCAGTGATTCACTTAACTGTGGCAAGAAAGATCATAAAATGGGACAAAATTCACTTAACAAATGTCTTGCTTAGCAACATAAATATGAAGCTTAATTGTGCGTAAATCAAAGACTATCTTTATAACTCAAGGCAGTGAACGTACTAATACCGAACTTCTTCCTATTTTCTCCACAATTATCTTGAGCTGCGCTAAGAGAATGACTGACCCAAAGTTACCCCAGGTTTTCATGCCTAGGGCACATCTAGAATTCAAAGTCTTCTAATTTCTAGGCCATCACCTTAGCCACTACACCAAACTAACTTTCTATATCTGTACACATTAACATCCCAATCTAGTTTATAACTCTGGAATTAACTGGTAATTTATTCAAGAACCAGTCAATCCAACACAATTTAGCTGCTAAACCCAGAGTTAGCCAGATGCTGCCATCCGGTGAGATATTAACAGGGATTGATCTACCTATCTTTAACAGAGAGGCAACAATAGTCATCATATGCCTTATTACTGCCTGCTTTGTCCTAACTATATTCTGACACATCTATAAAATATCCAATTGTTTAAAAAAGCCCATAGACAATAGATAGAAATGAAACTTCAAATATATATATTTTGTATTTCCAATGAAAATAAAGTCATTTTTATTCTACCCCCCCCCCAAAAAAAATAAACTTGGGCAAAGTGTTGGGATAGGCATTAATCTTCAAAATGTAGTAAATTATGAAATGAAACTATTTTATGTCCCATTTTTAAATATATAAAACAAGAATTCAACTTGTCAAAAGTTTTTATTGCTATTTTTATGTGGTAAGAAGAGCAAAGCTGTCATCTCATAAGTTCACAACAACTGTCCCAGAACAATGCATGTGGGAGGAAAAATGTACTTTGCCTAAAGTATAATAGCTGCATTTAAAAAGCAGTCACTGTGGACAATGAATACAACATGTTTATGAATTTCATGTTTCACTAAATTTATTTTATAAGCAACACCAACTATTAAGACATTCTTTCTAATACAGAATGTTAATATTATTACTGAAAATATTTCTTTATAAAACAGTAAAGCTAAAATAATAGCATATAACCAGCATAACACAGTTGGAATTTGCCTGGAGGTCTTCGACCAGGATGAACAAGTGCAACTTCTGTCATATCTTTGTTGACTGACAGTCCAATTTGATACTGTAATTGAAATAGTTTCCAACTATTTTCTTTTCAGTTCTGTTTTACTAAAACATAATAAAACATTTATCTCTAGATATGACTGTTGAATTGTCTGCATTTTTAAGAGAACCTAATTAAGTAAAATTGAAAGTGACTTCACTTCGGTTGTTCAAGACTAAAAAGTGGTTGATGTACAGGCAATATGCAAATTTTCAGATTCATAAAGTAGTTAAGATTTTTAAGCTATTGATGAGAAAACTTGATTCTCCAACTATTCCTGGACTATAAATCCCATCATCCCTGACCACCAGCCCATTCTTGTTTATGCTTATTGATAAGAGATTGCCCATATAGGTTTGCAAAAGCAAAGGGATCAATCCTGAAATAAAAATAGGGAGAACACTGTTTAAATTGCAAACAAATAGAATGCAGAATTTAGGCATTTCACCATTTGGATCAGCAGAAACTAAAAATGCCGTAAAATATAATTTCAACACAGAGATAGGAAAGAATATCTGTGATTAGCTATCAATAAATTGGTAGTCCAGGTGACCCCAAAACCATGTAGGTTCTCTTTCTTCCAGTCCCAGATTGAGAGGGACTAAAGTACTTTGGGACACGGTGGCTCAGTGGCTAAGATGCTGAGCTTGTTGATCGAAAGGTCAGCAGTTCGAATCCCTAGTGCCACATAACGAGGTGAGCTCCCGTTACTTGTCCCAGCTTCTGCCAACCTAGCAGCTCGAAAACATGTAAAAAATGCAAGTAGAAAAATAGGAGCCACCTTTGGTGGGAAGGTAACAGCGTTCCGTGCGCCTTTGGGGTTTAGTCATGCCGGCCACATGATCACAGAGACGTCTT
The DNA here is from genome assembly GCF_059756535.1 of Pantherophis guttatus. Classification (NCBI taxonomy): domain Eukaryota; kingdom Metazoa; phylum Chordata; class Lepidosauria; order Squamata; family Colubridae; genus Pantherophis; species Pantherophis guttatus. The sequence continues at coordinate 32,083,301 of NC_142070.1, read as the reverse complement.
TGGACAGCTCTGGCTCTTCGCTTTGAAACGGAGATGAGCACCGCCACTAGAGTCGGGAACAACTAGCATATACGTGTGAGGGGAACCTTTACCTTAAAGTAATTTAGCAGTACTAGAAACCTGGATCTAAGGACCTATAGTAAATCTTGAAATAGCTTTAATCCTCCCACAAATGATTAATGTAATATAATGTATAATGTAATATAATCTTGTTTAAAATTTATTAATTCTAAAGAAACATCAAATCTGTATTTCAGTATAATTTAAGATTACTGAACTTACCTAGACTTTTAAGATCTGCCCATTTCAATACCCAGCTATGTTTTGCCATGCACTAAAAACTTGAGGAAAGCAGAAGTGTATATCTAAAACAGGCATTTTAAAACCTTTTCATGTTAATTAAAAAAAATAATCCTGAAACCAGTTTGAAAAAAAACTGCTCTAAAATTTATAGCAATTCACTAACAATGCCAAGAGGCCTCAGCAAATGGCAAGATGACCCTGGCTGGTTTTTAAAGCTATGAAGAGCCCACCTTAATTAATACTTCGAAGGAGATTCACCTGAGAATTATTAGAGAATTCTAATAATTCAATAATTAGAATTATATATTCTAGTATAAAATGCTTTACAGAAGACAGCAAGAAGCGTTTCATGAAACACCTCTGCTTCGCAAACTACATTGGTTAACAGTTTGCTTCCAGGGTTAATTATTCAAGGTGCTTGTTGCTACTTATACATAGCTACAGTAAATGAACAAACCCACCTGCTCTTCTAGTCCTGTTTCTCTGCCTCCAGACTATCTCCCCCCCCCTTTTTTTTTGTCAAGCTAAGTGTTTTCCAACTTCAGCTGCTACAAACACCACTTCATTTTGTTATAGATAAATGTCTCCACTCCAGCTGACTACTGTGCACTGTGGCAAGAAACTCCCTATCTTCCAGCCACAAGTTGCTGCCCTCTTTCAACCTTCTGGTCACCTGCAGAAAAGAACCCACTCCTAGTGGCTGGTGTAACAATGGATGTTTTTAAACAAGCCCACCAATGGATACTGATGATGGGCCGTTAGAAAGGAAAGCAGTGAATCTGAAGAATTCTTCAGTTTTCTCTTTTAGCCCAAGTGATGCAAAGAATGATAAAACAGTTTTGTTCTTTTGTGAGGGCATCTAATCTCAAAGCCGGGTAATCCATCAGTGAGAGTCTGTGATAACCAGTATGCACATAACATCTGGCTAGCAACATTACCAGAATGGAAGAACAGATTGAAATTTGAACAGGAACTTTATAAGCAAGTTTCCTTTCCAACCAGTTTCACATGGCTTCCGACAAGAAACTTAAAGCTTCTTAAGGAAACAACTATCAGGCTGAAGTATGGCTCCATTCTTAATCTTTATTACTTATTTATTTCATATAGCAATACAGACAAATGAGGTTTCCAACAGATACATCTGCATTGAGAAATAGGTATTTTACTGCTTTTAAATACCTCCCCAATATACAGGCAAAAGTAAACAAATAACATCAATGTTTACTGTATATTACCATATTTATAATTGCATCCCATTGAGCATTTTATCTCTCAAAACAATAAATGTTCAGCAGAATAATTTTGTTCAGATAAAGGACAGATTGGCAAGCAAAATTAATGTTCAGTACTATTTATTAGATGGGTGATTACAAAGTGAAATAACAAACAAGTGCCTTTAAGTTTGCCTTTTATAGGATGCATTCAAAAAGAGTTATTTCTTAGCATTGGAGTAGTCTGATTGAAGAAATCTCACTATTGGATTGACTTTGGAAGGACATTTATTTTTTCTTTCTTTAATTCTGAAAATGCAAAAGTACAGAGAAAAAATTCAAACCAATTTTCTAGTATAGGAATAAAGATGATAACCCAACAAACCAATAAGCTGAATGGATGAGACACTGCTATATTCAGCTATATACTGAGAAGTCCCACTGAACTCATCAGGCATTGTTTCAATTCCAAAACTGCCATTTCGAGCCCTGAACTATAGTGTGTTTTCATAAACAACAACAAAAATTCTACAAAATTTCTGGAATGTCTCTGAATGTGATCAGAAGGAAATTATATGCTGATCTGATAATGTGTTCATTTATGTGTTCCATTCTTTTATAACCCTGCTGCTTTAGTTGCTAAAAAATCCTCCATACATCTCTACACCTTTAGATCTCACACAACAGCAATACTTTTGAAGCACAGAGCCTTGGAGTAAGAAGGCCTTCAGCACACTAATGAGAAGTAGTCATTGGTTTTTTTAAAAATTATGCCCATTTAGATTTGCTCAGACTCAAGAGAGAGACAAAAGCACTGAACTCTGGACAGATGGTTTCTTTACCTCTCCCTCTAATGATGGAGGATATGTTTGATTTTGCAAAAAAAACATATATAGGTGTGCTATGCGAATGCTTCCTATATTGTGTTCTATTGCTATCTCTATGTTATTACTATGACAATTATGACTTATTATTACTAAGACAATTACTATGTTTTACACTATTACTATTCATTCTGAACTTGAAGTGAGGGTATTCCATGCTCAGAGAGCATTAGTATTACTATTCAATCAATCAAATTGATTTCGGTCTTAGACTAGCATGTTACTAATAACATAATTATGCTAAAATAGAAATAAAAATAGATTCAAAATGATAGAATAAAAAGTGAAGATAAAATTAATGTAAAATTACAAAGTAGAGATATTAAAACACAAATGAATCCTATAAAATTACAATTATTTTTTTTGAAGAACAATCTAGCACAAGATTAGAAAGTGGAAGAACATGAGTTCCAGTCCTGCCTTAGCCATGAAAGTCAGCTGAGTGACCTTGGACCAATCACTCTCTCTCAGCCCAACTCATATTATAGGATTATTGTGGGCAAAATAAGAGGAGAAAGGTATGTTGGATATATAAATAAATACTATAAACTAAGACAATTATAAAAGGTAATGAATACTAGAATTTATAAAATACTATCAGAATGTAAGGCAATGCTAACATATCTTAAGTCTAATACTTGCTGAAGCCTTGTTAGGGTTTATTTGAATTAAAACCATAACATAATTTTATATAATTATAACAAAAAATAAAAATGTGTTGATGTTTAAAAGGAGAAAGAGGGGAAGGGGAAGAAGGAAATAGGGGAGGAAAGAAAAAACATATTATGCAGAATAATTCCTCCTAAAGAGGCTCTGGAGGCTGGGGACAGTAAAAAAAGTCACTTCCTGTCCAACCGGAAGTTGGGAAATGGGCCGTTTCTGGCGTCCGGAGGGCCTCTGAGGGGGTGGGGAAGGCTGTTTTTCCCTCCCTAGACTCAGAGAGGATCTGGACCCAGGTGAGAAAGAAAAATGGGCCTATAGGGCCATTGCGTGCCAGGAGTGGGAGGTTGCATGCACAGGGACGGGGTGCATAGAATTATGGGTGGGGCACATGCGCACATGAAGCTCTCCAGGCCCCCCCTCCTGGCATGCAATGGCAAAAAGGTTAGCCATCACTGCCCTATATAATTCCAAACAAGTTGCCGTCTAATGTCTTCTTAAAAATCTCCAGGGATAAGCACCCACAACCTCTGAAGGCAAGTTATTCCACTGATAGTTTTCACTGTCAGGAAATTTCTCCTCAGTTCTAGGTTGGATCTCCCTTTGATAAGTTTCCATCCATTGCTCTAGAATGGGTTATCTCCTTCTTTGTGACAGCCTCTCAAACTGTTACTCAAATACTGACCTTTTTATTTAGAGCAGGGGTGTCAAACTCGTGTTGTCATGGCAGTGTCACATGACATATCGGGACTTTTTTCCCCTTTGCTAAACTGGGCGTGGGAGTGACCAGCACATGACGCATCCGGCCCGTGGGCTTGGGGTTTGACAGCCCTGATTTAGAGGCTAAATTTGGTGCTTCTATGAGCTGCTAGACAGAAAAACAATTCCTAGACAATTCCCACCTTTCTCTAGGCATCCTTGCAAAGAAGCTGAAACTTGTTTTTCCTCAACATTGAGAAAGCAACTTGTGTATATAAACAGAGGCCAAACCCTTAAGCACCGATGATGTTACCTAGATTAATAATAAAACATCTACAAGGAAACAACCAAACTCAGGGAGCACCAAGGACCCCCCAGTTCAACCCTGAACTACAAATATTCTTTTAGAATTACTATGTATTTTAGAGCAGGGTTTTTCAAAATGATTTCCTAGGATTCCACAAGAATCCCAACTTGAATGGATTCTGTCCCTCCTTCATTCTAGTGACTAATTTTCTATCACCTTACCATCGCCTCTTGATCAGGGGTTCCAGAATTTTTTTAGCTGAAATGGAAGTGAATAAAAAAAAAAACTAATAGTTTACAATGGAACATTTTTAAAAAGTAACTGAAGATTTCTTTGGGCAAAGAAGAAACATCTACTGTTTCTTCTGCCTCTTTGCACAATCTGCAGTTTGAATCAGTTGATTCTTTTATGTTGTGACCTTCATTGCATTAGTTCAAGTAGCAGCCAAAATTCAACAGCGAAAATTAAGCCTTTTTTAAAATGTTTCACTTGTAACCCATTGCTAGGTTTTATCTTTATCAACTTTCCACTTGATCGTTTGTAGAAATTGACTGTATAATGCTATTTCATGATGGCATTTTGTTCTTGTTTTTATTACATTATTTTGATAGCCATGTTTTCTTTCCAGCCCATTCAGTAAGTTCCAATTTTTAACTTGCATTAATGCTTGTTCTTGGCTGTCTTTTATGTAATCAGTCAGTGCATGCTTTTCTTTGACAGTTTGTTTGGAGGTATAATTTATCATTATGGAAATGAGTAGTCATTAGTTTTCTGGGTTTCAGCTTGTGTTCAATTAATCATTCCAACAGTATATCGTATCACAGGTATGCCACAGATATTGATGGCTTTCACAGTATTTCCACCATTTTTGCCTTTAGCACTTTTCTGATTCTTTGGATGTGATTTACCAATCACATTTTTAACTTGCCATATTTGATGTTATCCGATGATAAAAATGCCCAGATACGTATAGGCTTCATTCTGATAACTTCTGATGGCAATGGTTCTGATCCATTCAAAATTTCAATTCCATTACAGCAATTTTATTCAAATGTATTTTTACTGCAGCATATTACTCTAGCTCAAATTTCATTGCCATATCTGTATTAGAAATTCTTACCATATTTGTCAATTGTTGTATTTCAATTTCTAATTTTCTGTAAAGCATCAGATCGCCCATATAAAGCAAATGTGACATTTTATTAGCATTTTTGCTGTTTGGTTGCCAAGATTCGTTTTCTTCAAAGTCACTGGAACTAGAATCATAGCAATGACAAATAATAAGAGTGATGTCACTTTAGAAGATGACTCTCCTAATGTTGACAACACCATATTTTTATTTCCAACAACCATTTCAGTCTTCCACTGCTTATTTTTTCTATAGATATATATATATTTCCAATTTATATTTTTGACACATTATTATTATGGTTCATCACAGTCAGCACATGTTCAAATTGGACTTGGCATTTTTATTCGCCTACAAAGTCCTTCCCAAGGACCTGGGATAGGCAGATGTTATTATGGTGGGTTACAGTCAGCCAGATGATTAGGCTAGATTTCACATTTATTCATGTATCAAGTTCCAAGGATCTGAGATAGACAGATGTTGTTTATGGTGTTAACAGTATCATCTCAGGATGTAAATTATTCTAAGTTGCTTTTTGCAATTGACTGGTAATGATTTTGTCAATAATTTTGTAATGATAATATATTTTACCCTGCCCTTTTATACATAACTCATAGCTTCTTTTCCCCATTTCAACAACCCAGTGAAGTGGATTAAGGTGTGAAACAGCGACTGGCCAAAGTCACCCAGCTGACATATAGCAATTTTCTATGATAAAACTTTTGCATAATCTGAATGTTTTATAACCTTTGCAAGAGGTCAAATGGAAAAAATATTTCAGTTACTTTCCATATTAGTCAGTGTTTTATTTCAGGAAGCTTAATATTAATTAGGAATAAATCCAGCTTTGATAATTTCACTGCAGACTATGTCTCAGCTATGTTATCTTCAATCTAGAAAAAATATTTTTTAAAATATTAATAATGCCACAATACAGTAGGCTCAGTCATATCCATCTATACAGTTTACTTATAAAGAAATGATAGTCTCAAAGATTTTGAATTAAATTATAGAATAATTATCTAGCTCTTGAAAAATCTTTGTAAATTTTCTATGTTGTGACAAAACAGTATACATTTTATAATTACAATTACTACTGTTAATCAGACAGACCATAATGTTAACTGAGTAACGTTGAATTAGAAATTAGTGTATTACCCTGTTTCCCCCAAAATAAGACATCCCCTGATAATAAGCCCAATCGGACTTTTGAGCGCATAGCAATAAGGCCAAGCGCTTATTTCAGGGTTCAAAAAAATATAAGACAGGGTCTTATTTTCAGAGAAACACCATATATGTGTATGTCCATATGTGTGCACATATGCAACTTCAGTTTTTTTACTCCTAGCAACTGTCTGGATTAATCCCTGAAGTTCTCTTGTCAAGATTTCAGTTGTTTACAATTGCCTACTTCCAGGGCCGAGAGTGAGAGTAACTGCCCAAGCTCATCCAGCTGGCTTGGTACCCAACACAGGATTAGAACCAACACTTTCCTGGTTTCAAACCTGGTGCCTTAAACACTAAACCAAACTGGTTATAGTGTAAGCTGAAATTACTCCAATCTAAAATCAGGAAGTTAATAGGAAAATAATGAGCCAATTATTCCTAGAATGGGTATATTATAGCAACAGGGTTTAATATTAAATGGGCCAGTGCTTTCAAAGTCTGCTACTATTTACAATGTTGGGTATCAGCATTCTTTAGAGAAACTATGCTAAATTAATGCGAAGCAATTTTTAGTACAAATAACTATGTGTACAAAAACTTGTGAAAACACTGTTATGAAAGCTGGCATTTGTAAAGTTCCACATTTAAGTCTAGTTGCTGTTATGGCTGTTCTCTCTTATGATTTTAGAAAATGTTGTTCAAGAAAATCAGTAGATGATGATCTAAACCAAAGCCAAGAACAAACTTTACTATCATTACTTAACAATTACTAATGTTGAGAAATCTACTTTCCCTTCTCCCCTTTCTCTTCTGCCGTTTATAATGGGAAATGGGAATTCTGAATGCTAACCAAAAATATACATAAAGACTGAGTTCAGATATAAGGGAGCTTACTCTTTATGAATATGAGCCAGCTTCTCTCCACTATAGATTTCTGAGTTCCTCAAAAATATCTGGCACAGTCTTTAGTTAATCAAAATTTTATTATATCAAATCTAAAACTATACCCAGACTCAATCACTATTGGTTGCAACAAGCCCATTTCATGATTTGAAGTTGGAGTTTTTCAATTATTAGTATTTAAAGTTAACCATTGTTCATATTCGAACACAGTGCTAATCGTGGTAATGCTAAAGTGGAAGTGAAAACACCATAGCTGTATTTCAATAATGTACTAAGTTTCCATAGCAGTTTAATAAATATGCATGCATTGCCATCTTCACCCTCTTATGTTTCTCCTTGAGCAGTGACAGAGTGAAGCAATTGCATTTTCAGTGTACAAGACTCAAAATTTGAAAACCAAGTGGACTAAAGAAGAATGAAGTGAAGTCTATCATACCAATATGGGGTATAGAACACTGAATTTCTTAGGGGCCTATATTTTGGCGATGGAAAAAGCTATAGAAAGCAACACAAGAGTTAAGAAGTATTTTTAAAATTTACAAGATGGAAAAAAATCAAACCATAAAAAGAGTAAAGATATAGAGGTTTAATTAAATACCTACCATAACAATCAGATTGGCATTAAGAATCTTGTTCTTTTTTTCTCCTTTCATATTCTGCCACTTCATAATCATGGTGTCTGATAAGCTAAAAGATAATCATAGATAAATATATCAAACATACAAGGTTAGCATGTTCTTATGAACTTCTATTATTTCATTATAGTGGCATGACTACAACTTATACATTTAAAATACATTTATTTTACTTAGAATATTAGAGTTTCTATATTGTGAAAATGATAGAATTCAAATGATAATTTCAATATCCTTTAAGAGTCTACATTAGTTGCAAATTATTCAAACTTGCCAATTTCCAGTCTGGGGCTACATTTATACACCATGTTAACCCATAACAAGTTTGCACTAAGCCAAAACGAAGAATATTATGCATAAACCAATAGTGTTCCCAGCTATTCCCAAAATAGTGACCAAAATAATCTTTGGAAACAATTCTAACAGTAGCTTCCTGTTTGGAAAGGTAATTTATTCATTTCTCTATTTTAAAAGAGAACTAGATAACATGTTTCCAACCTATACGCGTAATGCTTTTAAGAGAGAGAAAGCCTAGGGAAGGTTATCAGCTTCAATCTTATCCAAGATATGTGCTATATTCTGACATCACAGTCAATTGGGTACATAATGGTTAGTGTGCCACAAGTACAACTAAAGTCCAGTTCCACCATTCTATGCAAGCTAGGACATCTAATCTAGAACCGATATACTGTTTTCTATTGGTGACATTCCACCAATTAGGAAATACATGTCATATAGCTCCTTGAGGTACATTCATGTTCATATATAAGGACAACTATGGAAAATGATCCATATAAGTGGTCAATTGATTAAAACTCAGGAAAAAATGTAAAAAATCACTAATTAAAAGTTACTTTGCAAATATTAATTTCATACATATTATTCTTACCATAACCCATAATAGAACAGTTGAAGAAAGACTCAGGCCAACTCTTATCCAGTTAGGATTGTTTGAATCTTCCCTTCCTATTTGGAATACTGAACGAGACAATGCTAAAATAAAAAAGTTTCAAAATACATTAGTTCTGAAATGAATGCAAAATAGTTTTGGAAAATAATTCTTCAGTTATGGATTACGCACATTTTTCCCAATTAAACCCAAAAACAATTAAGTCACATTATGACGATTTATTATTTGAGCCACAAATTACATTATTTGTGTCACAGGTTATATTTTCATAAGACAGACAAGATAGAAATAGGAAACAATTTTAGCTGAAGTGTCATAGTTGTGAATAAGTATGCAGTTATTAGATGAAATTGGAATTTTGTAAAGATTAATTCTTTTCATATACTGCACGGTTAGTTATATCAGAAGAAAAGTATAATAGTTTATTGTAAAACACAACATTTAAGCAGAATATAACAAACGGGAAGAAGTAATGGTGTTTTAAATTTAAAATAATTTGTTTTTAAACAAATCTATACCCTATCTTTTTACTCCTTAAAGAAAATGATTTTTTCCCCTACACTCATGTATGATCCCGGGGAGAAAAATATTTAAGGAGGTTCCAATGATAAGACCTTTTCCCTTCCAATCACTGCAGAGCGCTAAAAACAGGTATCTTACACAAAGTAACCCATCAGGCTTTCGATGGAAGAAAAAAAGAGGAATGTAACGACCGTGCAGTAATATGCTCATATGTTCATCACTCTGATAAAGAGATGCCACTGATGCACAAATACACCCAACTCGCTGCCCTAATTTGACCACACGGGGCACCGCAAATCGTTGTATGCACAGAGGGCTCAGCAAGATGGTCAAATAAGACCTGCAAGCTGAAGGTTATACGTTCAGTCTAGGGCGCAATACTCACACATTCACTCAACATGGATCGGGCAACAGAACACTCATGCAAATTGAACGTTTTCCTCTCAATACCCAAGCCCGAAAAGAAAATAAATCCCACCCGAGACCATGCAACTCACGTGGAGTCACCTTCCTTGGAACCTGCAAAAACCACTTCGCAGCCCGCAAGGTCGCCGCCATGTTAACTTTCTTCTCTCGAGAGAAGCAATGAGACAAACGCACCAATCCAAGAGCAAGAGGGGCGGCTGCTAAAAAGATCTAAGGAAAGGATTTGGGGCGTCATCTATCGACAGCTCGGCAAACTCCTCAAGTCAGCCGTAATAGAAGCTCATCCCCACATTGACATTCGTTTTTAATTAGGGTTTGGGTGTTTTGTTTGTTTGATGCTGTGTTCTGCTGTGTTTTTTATTTCGGGAACTAAAATATACACAAAGCTTGTTTTTCAAGCTTTTCTTGAAATCACTGCTGTTGATAGCACTCTCCGTTCTGTTAAATTCTGTTAAAGTGGATTGTTGTAATCGGAATTACTACAAGTGGATTGTAGTAATCAAAAAAATAATATCATGATAAATGTTATTTTAATCTCGTTGTTTTCATAATTAAAAGGTTGCACTTTTAATTTTTTAAAAAAAATAATTAAAAGCATGAAAGTTCAGATAGCTGAAAATGAAATTTTGATAGTAAACATTATTAATTTATTAATTTATTATTTATTTATTTATTATTTGGATTTATATGCCGCCTATCTCCAAAAGGACTCAGGGCACCTCACAACAATAAAACCCACAAAGTTCTATTTTAAAAAAAAACACCCAATAAAACTATAAAAACCATTAAAATATTAATCTATTCAGAACAGAGTATTATAACACTTAAAGGGTTATGTTGTTGTTCAGTCACTAAGTTGCAACCCCATGGACCATAGCATAAAGGACTGTAATCAATGAGTGTTACCTCTGTCCTACGTGTATGTGTGTGTGTATGCACACGCACGTGCACATTTACCTGCAGGTAATCTTTAAAAAGTTGACTTCTGAATATGAAGTTTTCACATCATAAATTTCTGAAAATATTACTGAGTACAGAATAGATATAAAATTGGGCTTACATGCTTTCTAATGAAATAGAAAGGGTCAGTTACAAGATTACAATCCTTGTCAGCATCAAGTGTGTTTCTCAGTTTAAAAAGTGCTGATCATTTTGGAAACCATATACTATTAACTATAGTAATTCTGGGCTCCAATTTCAAACCTGAGGTTTCAGGAATGCTGCCTTACAGCTGGTTTTTCCAGTTTTTTGAGATTAATAATACAAGACTGTTGTAAGAAGTGGTAAAGACTCTGTCGTTATGAAGTTGATTGTATACCTTTATACTGGAGATGAAAAGAAACAGAAAATCTTAGAACGTCAAACTTGTTTTCCTACCCAATTTTTAATTGGAATTTTGTGCTACAGGTTCCAAAGTGACAACTATTGTCTTTTTAAATAACTAACATCCATTTATTTTTTATTTATTTGTCAAGCATATATAACAGGTAAAAGTGTAAACGTAATTTGAATATATGAAAAGAGTAATAGTAAAAAAGATTAGGACAGGGACGGTAGGCACGCTGGTGCTCTTATGCACGCCCCTTACAGACCTACTATAGATACTGTGATAGTGGAGATCTAGGTGTAGCTTTAAATGTAGAACGACATTAAATGCCAGATATTAAAGACATGACAGGCTATTTTCCTTATGCTTTGGGGGGGCTTCATACAGGCATCACGTGGGCGATTGCGAGGAATGGCTGTTTGCTCTGACCATGCACTTAGTTTGAATATTACAGTTTTAAGTTGTAATACTCTTTCTCCAGGACAATTCCAGCAATCTCCATAGCTCCTATGATTTTAGTCCTCCGGTTCGGTTTCCTTTTGTAAGAATGAGTCAAGCCTCATACATGTGTACAGTTCTAAAATCCTGAGGAAATTCAACAGCATTACTCGCACACGCTCATTTTCGCAGTTTCGGAGCTCAGTCAACGCGCAGGCGCAACACTTCCCCAAGACACTGCGAGAGATTTAAGATTGGTCCCATTTCCCGACTTCCCCTGTTGCTGCCATTTAAGTCTGTGGAGAAAAGACAGGAAGAAGGGAGGAGGGGGGGAAAGGGGGGTCATGACGCATGCGCGCAAGTCGTCATGACCCGGCTGGGGAAGCCCACACTGGCGGCCATTTTGGCGGCGCCTCCTCTCTCTGGCCTGCTCAGTTACCACGTGAACCGGCCTCCGCCTGGGGCTTGCTGCGGAGCAGGGGTAACCGGGCACAGGCATCCCGGCGGCAAGGGAAGCCGCACAGAGTTAGAAGGGGAAGTTGCCGTAGCAAACGACGGCAGTGCTGGTGGTAGCGACGCCCTGGCGTGGAGTCCCTCCTGAGAGGCGGCGGTAGGGGTGGTGATCAAGGGAGCAGGTTCACCGGCCCGGTCGTAGCAAGAAGGGCGGAGGCGGCGGCGGCGGCGGCGACAGCAATAGCAGGGACAATGCCGTCAGTGAGCCTCCCGCCGAAGGAAAACGCGCTCTTCAAGCGCATCCTGGTGAGTGAAAGAAGCCCTCGTCTAAGCCTGCCTACCTACCCGCCAGACGGAGTTTTTCCATGAAACTGGGGCCCCAAGGGATGCTTATCAGCAACTCCCGGGTCAGAAACAATGTCTCCCGTTTTCGTTTGGTTTGAGCTCTGCTGACAAATGCAACTTGGACTTTTAAAGGATCTCCCGGCCATGTCAGCGTTTCTTGTTCCAGAACTGCCCGTAGAATGTGTTGGCCATGCTTTACTTCATCACGCCCCGGGGCCAGCTTAGAAGGGATTTGGTTGCTGAGAATGGCTATTCTCTGGTTTTAGAAGCAAGTAATAGACAAGCCTTTGGTGGGCAAAACAATAGGAAGGACAGAGCAAAAAAAAAACAAGCAAAAACCGTTTGTTCAATGAGAGGCAGATTGCAAAAATAAAATCTGGGGTTTTGTGGTTCTTTTATTTAAAAGAGAGAATTAAAAGTCAGACCACTGTTATCTTGTTTTTTCATTGACCTGAGCCTGATTGTTTTGAAAACATCCTTTCAGTTATCAAAGATTATTTCAAACATAAATCAACTTTTTTCTATGTGTTATCTTGTAGTACTGTTGCATTGTGCTGATCTAAAAATAAGTTTGTCTAATGTAATAATAGTGAATTAAAATGTCCAGTTTTATTTTTAAAAAATAGATGAAGTTAAATTATTTTAAACCAACACTTTGAAATCTAGCAATTGGTGAAATGGATCAATTGTTAATGTTTGCTGTTTTAGCTACTTAGATAGGTTTCTGTCTTGAACATTTGTATAACGTGTATTTTTCTAGAAAGTTGTGGTTTAGTGTACAGTGATTGTTTGCATAAGGTTAAACCAAAACAGAGATATCACATTACACCATGTAACTCAAGCCCCTGTTAGACATCTAATGGTCATCTATTTTTAAGAACATAAATTTGTTCTTAGGAGGATATTATACCCAAAATATTGCAGTCATTTAGAATATGACAACTATAAATTACAGAATGAGTAATTGGGATTGCACAGAAATGATGAGGCGGTTAATATCCTCTTATATCTTGTAATACTTGTCTGAAACAATCTGTATAAAGAAATATTCAGAAAGAGAAGTTGTATCATTCTCAAATAGATTAAACATATATAATTATATCCATTTTATTTATAAAGTGGGTATAATTACCAAGCAAATAATTCAGCTATGGAGCAAATATTTAAGTCCAGTTGTCTTCACTGGAAGATACCTAAATATGCACAGTGCCTATATTTCTTTAATGTTTAGGTTTTATATTTGTGAGATCAACAGTTGATTTGCATGAATGCCGCATAATAATCTCCAAGAAAAACTTTATATGATACATTATGACTAAAATATTTTAGCTTCATCCTCACATCTTACAAAAGTGAAATATTAGAATATAGAATTTTATATATATATGACCTCCAATTTTACACGGAAGAAAACCCGAATAACCAAAGACCTACATTTACACACACACACACACACACACACACACACACACACACACGAAGTAATGTAGGATTTTTATGTATCCTTGTATTCTGTTTTGCCAAGTTTAGAGTAGATTACTTTGGAATGTTTGTAGTACCATTCAGGCTTTTACATTGGGCCTTATTTACTTAGTTCTGGTAAACATAGAATTCTGTCATAGTACTGTATGCATAAATGAATAGACAGAATAGCAATAGCACATAGACTTATATACTGTTTCATAGTGCTTTACAGTCCTCTCTAAGCAGTTTACAACATCAGCATATTGCCCCCAACTGTCTGAGTCCTCATTTTACCGACCTTGGAAGGATGGAAGGCTGAGGCAACTTGAGCCAGTGAGAATCGAACTGCTAGCAGCCCTCAGTCAGTAGAAGTAGCTTGCAGTACTGCATTCTCGCCAATGCGCCACCACTCAAAAGTCAGCGATTACTTAGTATTATATCCCAATAGATATATCTGCCCAAATATGCCAGGATCAGCAGTTTTAGATCATAAGTCATTGTTCGATTATGAATGTGTTTGTTTGAATATAACACTAAAATATCCTTAAGTTTTTTTGTTGACCAGAGAATATCTAAAGAAATTAAGTGAAGCCAAATGGATTGAATTCACATTGGAGTAAAATTTTGATATTCTGAGAAATCAGAATTCCTGACATATTTGAATGCAGCAATTTGTTTAGGTGGAACCAATTCCAAGCTGAATACTATCCTAAGAAATACATAAGATTCATAGTAAAAGTACTATACAGAGTAATTATCATTATAATATAGAAGTTGAGAACATGGTTTTGCAGCAGGCAGTTAGACTTAAGATAAGAAACTTGTTTTAGTGTTTCTTACTTGTCCCAACTTGATTTTCTATGTTTTAATGCTGTTATGCAAATAAACAGGTATTCAAACTGTGTTTATTAAGCACATGTAATAGATTCTCATTTTCCTGTGGAAAATGCTAAACATGTCTAATGACTTATCTGCACTTTGTAGAACTTTTAAAACTTTTAAAAATACAGAACTAAGTTTTGCTTGTCTTGACAACTAAATATAGTAGTACTTTCTATGAAACCTGTATCAGTACAAAATGTATAATGTATGAAAGGCGTGTGAAGTACAAAATGCTTTAAGTGTTAGACATGGGAAATAGAATATTTTAGATATGTATGAATAAGATTCATATTTTTTCTCCACCTATTTGCATGTGTACAGGTAGTACTTGACTTACAGCCATTCATTCAGTGACTCTTCAAAGTTACAGTAATGCTGAACTAAGGAACGTATGACCCTTCCTTGAAGTTACAACCATTGTAGTACCCCTGCAGTCATGTGATTATGAGCTGGGACCTTGGCAACTTTCTAGGTGCTTGACAACTGGTTGCCAAGCACCCATGATCATGTAAGCAACATTTGCACAGCTTCCCGGCCAGCTTCCCCAGAAGGTCAGTGGGGAAGCCAACAGGGAAGGTCGCAAGCCATTGCTGCCTGCCTAGAAGACTTCCTCTGGTAGTTGGCTGGAAAAGCTCCATGCTGAAATTCAAGCTTTGATATGGAGTACTTTCAGTCAGCCCCTCAAAGTCAAGAAGACTCTCCTCCTGAACTTTTTCAGTCATCCCCAAAGATGAGAGGAAGGAGTGGCAGCTTAGATTGCTTCATCGCTTTCTGCTTAGATGTCAGTGTGGATCTTTTTTAGCCAACCCCCAGGGATAAGAGAGAGACTTCCCAGTAAGGGGGCTGGCTGAAAACACTGGTGAAATCCGGGCAGAATTTTCATTCACAGAGGATTTTCAACCGCAGAATGTAGAGGCTTCAGAAATCTCTCGACTCTGGGGCTGAAAATCCAAGCAGGTATGAGGCCCTCACCCACCCTCTCTGATGCGTTCACTTACTTCCTTCACCACCTGGTTTGGCTTGGGGCTTGAAATGCAGCATCCCCACTGACTTGATTGTGGGAAACTTGCAGGAAGTTACTTTGGCTATGTAGCATCCCTATGGTCACATGATTTACATTTGGGTGCGTGACAACTGACTCACATGATGATTGCAGTATCCTGGAGTCATGTGATCCCCTTTTGCGGTCTTCTGACAAGCAAAGTCAATGGGGAAACCAGATTCACTTAACAACCATGTTACTAATTTAACAGCTGCAGTGATTCACTTAACAAACGTGTCAAAAAAAGTCATAAAATAGGGCAAAATTCACTTAACAAATTTCTCATTTAACAACATAAATTTTGGGTTCAAAATTGGGTTCAATTGTGGTTGTAAGTTGAGGACTACCTGTATATCTTTTTGGTATAATTGATAATAAATGTTATATAACGTAGAATAGAACCTGGTTTGATTTCTGATGCAGGATTTTCTCCAACTAGGATAAAAACAAAAGTTTTGTAAATAGTAGAAACTACCATTAAGTAAAGTTCATCAATAGGAGAGTCTATATTCCTATGTTTATTCATTTTACTTTTAATACATCTTTCCGTTTTCAAGTATGGATAACCCTTGTTTAAGGACTACAGTTGGAACTGGCTACTCAGTCATTAAGCAAAGCGGTCACTAAGTAAAACCACAAAAGTGCTTATGATCTTACTTCAGCTTTCTTTTCCTGTACAGACCTGCAGAGGTTATAAACGTTTGGTCATAAGCTTATTTTTTCATCTGTGTTATAACTGTGATGGTGGCTAAACAAGGCAGTTGCTAAAAAAAGGACTGCCTGTATGAATGAAATCTCTTGAGCTCTTGCTGTGCTCAGTAGGCTTAGTTGTTTTCTTGCGGACATTCATCATCCAACTACGTAACATCTTCAGTGCTAGTTAGCGGGGTTTGTTCTTTGTTTATATATAGTGGCTTGTCCTGTTAGTGGCATCTGGATATTTTGTCATCTTCTCTGATTCTCTCTCTAGCCCCTGGTATTGCCACATCAATTATCCACTCTTTCTTCTTTTCAACCACAGTTATATCCGGTGTGTTCTGAGACAAGACTTTATCGGTGCGTATTCAGATATCGCACAATACTTTAACCTGCTCATTTTCTATTATTTTTTTCAACTCTGTATTCCTATCAATATTTCATTACTGGCACAGTTGTGAATCATTTTGGCAAGTTTTATTATGACATTGTAAGTTTATGCAATTTTCATATACAAGTTGAGTGTATGAGCTACAATTTCGCTTTATGGCGAAGGTTGTTGAGAGTGTGGTCGCACGACAGTTTCCGCAATTCCTGGAGGAAACATCTTATCTAGATCCGTTCCAGTCGGGTTTCAGGTCTGGGCACAGCACGGAAACGGCATTGGTCGCGTTGGTTGATGATCTCTGGAGGGCTCGGGACAGGGGTTGCTCCTCTGTTCTGGTCCTGTTAGACCTCTCAGAGGCTTTTGATACCATCGACCATGGTATCATGCTGCACCGGCTGGAAGAGTTGGGGGTGGGAGGCACCATGTTACGGTGGTTCTCCTCCTTTCTCTCCGACCGGTCGCAGTTTGTGTTGGCAGGGGGGCAGAGGTCGACCTCGAGGCCTCTCATTTGTGGAGTGCCGCAGGGATCAGTCCTCTCGCCCCTTCTGTTCAACATTTATGTGAAGCCGCTGGGTGAGATCATCCGTGGCTTTGAGGTGAGATACCACCAGTACGCTGATGACACCCAGCTGTACATCTCCAGCCCAGGCCACCCCAACGATGCCCTTGAAGTGATGTCCCAGTGCCTGGAGGCTGTGCGGGTCTGGATGGGGAGGAACA
The DNA here is from genome assembly GCF_059756535.1 of Pantherophis guttatus. Lineage (NCBI taxonomy): Eukaryota > Metazoa > Chordata > Lepidosauria > Squamata > Colubridae > Pantherophis > Pantherophis guttatus. Next base: position 32,065,790 of record NC_142070.1, on the reverse strand, counting down.
GGCTCAAGCTCAACCCTTCCAAGACTGAGTGGCTGTGGCTCCCGGCATCCCGATATAGTCAGTTGACTCCATCACTGACTATTGGGGGCGAGTCATTGGCCCCCACAGAGAGGGCTCACAATCTGGGAGTCCTCCTGGATATGCAGCTGTCCTTGGAGGAACATCTGACGGCTGTAACCAGGAGGACCTTTTGTCAGGTTCGCCTGATTCGCCAGTTGCGGCCCTTTCTTGATCGGGATTCCCTGTGCACAGTCACTCATGCCCTCGTCACCTCTCGCCTTGACTACTGCAACGCTCTCTACATGGGGCTCCCCTTGAGGAGCACCCGGAGGCTCCAGCTGGTCCAGAACGCAGCAGTGTGGGTAGTGACGGGAGCAGCATGGCGCTCCCATGTAACACCGCTCCTGCGCGAGCTGCACTGGCTCCCGGTGGTCTTCCGGGTGTGCTTCAAGTTGTTGGTTATCACCTTCAAAGTGCTCCATGGCATAGGGCCTAGCTATCTTCGAGACCGCCTGCTGCTACCGACAACCTCCCATTGACCCGTGCACTCCCACAGAGAGGGCCTCCTCAGGGTGCCATCAGCCAGACAGTGTAGGCTGGTGACCCCCAGCGGGAGGGCCTTCTCTGTGGGGGCACCTACCCTCTGGAATCAGCTCCCCCCAGAGATAAGGAGAATCCAGGACCTCAGTGCCTTCCGTCGTGCCCTTAAAACCCATTTTTTCAAGCAAGCCGGGCTGGCTTAAGATGAAATTTTTAATTGTTTTTAAATGTTTTAAACGTTTTAATTGGTAATGAGTTTTAATTGGGCCAAATTTATATATCTTTTAATTGTTTTTTAATATTTGTCCTGCATGTTTTTTAATTTTGGCTGTACACCGCCCTGGGTCCTCAGGGAGAAGGGCGGTATAGAAATTCAATAATAAATAAATAAATAAATAAATAAATTTCTTCTGCCTCTGCACAGCATTTTTAATTATTTGATGATTTTTTTTCAACTCTGGCCTTTATTGTATTAGTTTAAATGGTTTGCTCTTGAGCTGCCCAAATCAAGTATCCAGTTTCTTTTTTTTTTTTTAATGTTCCAGTTGTTAGCCTTTGCCGTGTTTTATCTTTACACATTTTCCTCTCAATATTTTGTAAAAATGGACCATATAATGCTTTCCTTTGCTGGCATTCTGTTCATGTTTTTATTACATTATTTGAATATTAATGTTTTGTTTCCTGCACATTCAATATATTCCAATTTTTAACTTGCATCAATGCTTGTTCTTGACTATCTTTCACACAATCAGCCAATCTAAGCGTTTCTTTGACTGTTTGACTATCTCCATTTCTATGAGGCAAGAATAATCTAGTAATATCATTACAATATCATTACAAGGATGCAATGCATAATAAATAGCACAGTCCTTCCCAAGGACCTGAAATAGGTGACAAATGGTGGTCAAGTGGTGCTCCAGATGTTTTGGGTTTGTACCCCGGGTGCCTATCATTGGTACTATCTTGGTTTTCTTTTGCCATACTCATTCCTTTTGCTGTTTGTAGGTCTTTGTATCTTGTGATTTTCTCCACTGTCTTCTATTCTGCTATCTCCAGGTACTGCCATATCCACTCTCCAGACTTTTTGTCTTTCTTATCAACCACTGTTAAATCTGGAGAAAGTGGCAGGTGCTCGTCATTTTGAGTTCTAAAGTTCCAGAATACTTTAACTTCTTCATTTTCTATTATGTGGTCCCACCAATTGTTACTTGCAGGCAAATGGTATGTCTTAAGATATTCCAATGCACCATTGTTTCTACTTTGTCATGCCGTTGATGGTAGCCCGTGTGATCTTGCAGCAGCTAACTAGGTGGTCCACTGTTTCTTCAGCTTCTTTTCTGTCACTGCATTTGCTGTTTGTTTCTGTCTTCTTAATACTGATTTCGTACGCATTTGTTCTTAAGGCTGGGTCTTGTGCAGACAGAATTAGCCCATTTATATATTATATTTTGGTCACCTGGTATGCTTCCCTAAATCCTACCAATTATTTTACTACCTCCTATATCCAAAAAATAACTGCCAATGCCATTGACCTGTAATTGGGACTAGACTGAAAAACCTTGAATAAACATAAGCTTAGTTGCTACATTAAGGAAATGGTTGTCTTTCTTGATCATAGAAAAAGATATTTCTTGATCATAGAAAAAATAAATGGCAATGATATAGCACTGATTTGTATACATTTAACTGTTAAATAATTAAATTTTGTAAAATAACTACAAAGTTAATTTTATCATGTTCAGCTCAGAGGTATTAAATATTGTTACTATATAGTGAAACCATGACTATTTGCAATTACAATTTCGGAACTTAATAGATTTTATAATATCTAGATGCAAAGTTACATTTTCCATAAATTCAGAAAATTAATATGTAAATTAATATTCTATGTTTAACTAAGTATTCTTTGTTTATCAGATTTGCTGCAATGAATGTTGGGATTTTTTTTCTTGTTTTGAACATAAATTGCTTTTGATACAAATAAAAGTGTGATGCTGCAGTTTGTATGAAGAGTTCAATTTCCTCCTCTTTCAGGGTGAAACTTTATGATTTTTATTTCTTTTGGCCTTAATACTGGGAATTAAAAAATAAAGGCATACACCTGGAATGTTCAACATGTAAGTGCTCTAGAGCAATGGTCTCCATAGTGAGATGTATACATGACAGAACTATGCAACATGATTGTTTGGGGTGTGAGAAAACAATATTAGAATGTACATTTATATTTTTATCTTTAAAAATTAATTAGTATATAATATTTAATATACAGAATATACAAAACGTATGTTTTATAATGTACATATTGGCACCATGGTACGTTATATAATTTATAACATGATAAATTATACATATACATTGTGTGTATTGTATATTGGGTTGGATGCCACTTTACAACCGCATTGCTTAGTGATGGAAATTCTAGTCCCAATTGCCACTGTAACCCAAGAACCACTGTATCTTTACTTTAGTGTAATAGCAGAGGACCATTAAAAAATATTTTGTAAGCTTGACATTTGGAAAATTCAGAAGGTGCTGCTGGAAGATAAACAAGAGAGTTCAAGAAACTAAGCATCTAAACGGTCTAAGTTGGGCTGTACAACATATTCAGATGATGGTCTTCATCTTCTATGTTATCAATTATTTCCTATTAGGAACACTTCAGAAATACTTCTTATAATGCACAAATCAATGTGAATTTTAATATTTAAATATCACATAGTGTCTTACAGCGAAAATGTCTGTAGAATAGATACAACTCATCAAAACCCAGTAGTTCGGCTTTAGATCCCCATTAGATCTATAAGGATATTATTGTCACACTTTTAAAAACTTGATTGATGGTATAAATTGATGGTATAATGTGTTCAGAGAAGAGTTAATTGATAAGAATTTAGAGCATACACTTCTCTCCCCCCCCACCAGATGCTTAGCAGATATTTTATAAACAGCCACCTGATTTGTATCATATTGGTCTGGATTTACTTCTTAAATACAATTTTTAATTTATATGCTTCCATTTTTTTAAAGGTGGCTCTTAAATGACTTTGAAAACTAAGAGGACCTGCTGTTAGTAGAAAAGAATTTGATAAATGAATAAAATGAAAATTGAAATTATATTTGATATTTGGGGCAAATTTATCTGTGTTCTTTTACCTTTTTATTACCTAAAAAGTTTATAAACTTCATAAAGATAATCCCTTTGTGATGCTTTACTTCTTATATGGCTTGTCAGTTGTTTACCTCTGTGTTTTGTTTTGTTTTTCCATCTTGAGTGTACTATATATTTGAAAACATGCTATTGTTATTCCAGTTTAGCAGGATACTTTAAGGCACACCCTTCAAGAGTCATTGATAGAATCATGGCATAGTGGTAGAGTCAAAAGAATTTCAAAATGTCTTAACCTCCTTCAGGTTATTGCTGTTCTGGCATTTCAATCATAGGCTGTATGCAATGATGGATACAAACATGGAAGAAAGATAAGGAAAAATCGGGATACATTATTTTTCCCTTGTTGGGCATACTTGATATTAACCAAATTCATTTAAATTGTGAATCTGATTATTTCCCAGAAGACTTTTTCAAAAGGTTAAATCATGGCAACTGGAATAAAGTTTATTAATAAACATTGATCCAGTTGCCATGATTTAACCTTTTGAGATACTTTTGGTCCGGATGATTGAGTCTTCATTTACATGTCCGCAGAAGACTATTAAGAGCCTTGGTAGTACAGTGGTCTAAAGCACCCTGTTATTAAGAACAGCTGCCTGCAATTACTGCAGGTTCGAATCTCACCAGGGCTCAAGGTTGACTCAGCCTTCCATCCTTTCTAAGGTAGGTAAATTGAGGACCCAGTTCTGGGGGCAATAAGCTGACTTTGTATAAATATACAAAAGGATGAAGGCTATTGCTGAGCACATTGTAATCTGCCCTGAGTTTCCGGAGAAGGGCGGCATATAAATCAATTTTTAAAAAAAAAATATTTAAATAATTATTAGGAAGATCTCATTTAATTTTAATAAAGTATATTCTCATCAGATGATCTTTTTTCATATAAAGTAAAGAGTCACAAAAATCTCATAAAGTAGAAAGAATTGATTTATGATCTTGGCAATCTTCTCTTCCCATCTCATTCCAAAGTTGTAACTGTCTACATTTAATTTAGCACATAGGTTATTCTAGATTTTAAAGAAAATTAAAGGTGGATTTTTAAAAATAAATTAAGATTCTGATTAATTTTGTTAACATAAATAATTGCACTCAAAAGAATTTTTATGATTTCCAGAAAATGTCACTGTGTTCTTGATCACTGGTTTACTGAAATTAAATTTCATTTTTTCCAACATTTATATTTCTGCACATCAGGAAACGTGTATTAGAAATAATAGCTAGATATCAGTAAGTAGGTACATTAATGACTTTACCTGTTTTTTATGTTTGTGATATGAATTTAGAGTGTTTGGTTTTCTGTCTCTTTACAGAGGTGCTATGAACACAAACAGTACAGGAACGGTCTGAAATTTTGCAAACAAATACTTTCTAACCCAAAGTTTGCAGAACATGGGGGTAAGTTTTCAAATTTCTGCATAATGCTTAGAACTGTTGCTAAATTAGATTCTGAAACTGATATAATACTTCTATTACGTTTTATCCTGAAAGTTCAGCAATCATAAACAATATTTTAATATATATGTACTGTCACTGAATTTAAACATTTAATAAAAAGAGTTATAGCCATACGCACAACCACCATTTTATGCCATCCATCAACACCCACCTAAATATAAATGTAGGGGTTGATGTGTGGCATAATCATAAATATAAATGTTAGTTTAATTTTAAAAGCTTATCTGATTTTTAGGAAGGACAAAAAACAATTGGTTACTTTTAAGTGTATAAATTCCAAACGTAGCTGTGCTACGGAGAGGATAGTGTTACAAATAAAAGTATGTGATTATTGATTATTGATTTTAAATTATCTTGTTGGGCAGGTGGAGAATCGATTTACTTGTTCATGCATTGATTTCCTAAAGCCAATTGAGTACATTATTTCATTATTTACAGAGGATAAATAATTCAATAATAATGCTTTTCTTCCCTAGTTCAGCTTTCTTTTTAGAAAAAAGAAAATAACTTGAAGAACAAATCACAAATAGTTTCTATAATACTGAAAGAGATTTGACCTGTAGGTCCTGTACATACATATATGTTAAGTTCCATTCATAATTGCAGGTCAGGTGTAAAAGAAGAAATATAATTTAGATTTGTGGTATACTTTTATAAAATATGGTATTCATGTTTAAAAATTTGATGTTGTGTATTCTTACTGTGATATCAATACATTTAATTGGTGATACATAAGATTTAATTAATGTACATCATTTAAGTTAGGTGCCCTTTTTGGAATCTAAGTAAGTCTGTTTAAAAATAATATATTTAAACAAGTTGAAAACATTTTCTAAAGAACAAGATTTTGTTTTGAGCTAAGGAAACAAAGTATTTTATTTCCTACTTACAAATCAAATAAATATTTAACAGATTCTAAATAGAAACTATTTACCATTTATCTTTATGTTTTTGTTTTAGAAACCTTGGCTATGAAAGGATTGACATTAAACTGCTTAGGTAAAAAAGAGGAGGCATATGAACTGGTTCGAAGGGGGCTAAGAAATGATTTGAAGAGTCATGTCTGTATCCTTTTCAAGTTATAGATTAAATTTAATATAGATTAAATTTGCAAAAGAAAATATGCAAATATGACTGCTACTTAACTATTCTTTTTACATGAAGAATTAAAATACTTGTATTCTTCTAGAAAAGCAAAAGTGATTGTTGGATGGAGATGTGCTACTAGATCAAACTGAAGGTGACAATAACATTATTGTAAATGGGAAAGCAAGCAAATGGAGAGATCATAATCCTATTGCTATCTTGTTCTGGACAATTACTTTTAATTTGTTTTGCCACTACAAGTACTCGATTTTCAACCATTTTGGGACCAGAACTATCATTGCTAAGCAACACAGTTGTTCAGTGAGTTATGCCACATTTTACAACCTTTTGGCCACACTTATTAAGTGAATCTGGCTTCCCCCATTGACTTTGCTTGTCAGACATACACACACAAATGGAAAGGTTGTAAATGGCAATCATGTGACCCTGCTACCATTGTAAATATATGCCAGGTGCCAAGCTCCCAGATTTTGATCGCAGGACTACTGGGATGCTGCAACGGTATATGTGCAAGTTCTAGTTGTAAATCACTTTTTTCAGCACGTCATAATTTTGAACAGTCATTAAGTGGTTGTAATTCAAGGACTACCTGTACTTTTTCCTTCAAAGGGAAAAAAAACCCTCAATCTTTCTATTCTCAATTGTATATTATGGATATAGAGTTAGTACGCACAGACACCATTTAAAAGGTACAGAACAGATGTGTTAAAAATGTAAATTCATACGCTGGTAAATTTAATTATCAGAAATGATTCTGGGTGGCTATAAATGTTCTACAAATAGATATTTTCTAAATGGTGTTGAAGAAATAGCTGGTAACAATTTCTGTTTAAAATATAAGGCATCTTTCTTGAATTTCCCACAGAACGTTTATCCTTCCTTCTGATCTTTTCTATGTACCCTCTTTTACTCACACATAAAAACTTGATTCATGTAGGAATCATTTTGAATAATTTTCTTTGCGTCTCAAAATGTTATTGTTGATTATAGACATTTCCTTCTTGCTTTACAGGTCCTGTCTCTTCAGGGTCCTGACCCAGTTCCATGGAATAGGATTTGACCTATTCCTAATCATACTGCTTCCCATTTGCCACCTGATAATATAGAGTGCCTAGACTCAAGACAAACACAAAACTGCTGGAACTTGAATAGGTGGTTTCTTTTCATAAGTTTCCTATGTTCTATTGCAGGGGTATCAAACTCAATTTCATTGATGGCCGCATCAAGGTTGTGTTTGAACTTTGGGGGGTGGGGTGGGCGTGGCCAGCTCTACATCTCTCATGTTGGGGGCGACTATAAAGTAGGCTCCCAAGCTCCATTTCAGCTGTGACATACTCCTGTAACCCTCAGCCAGTAAAAATGGAGCTGGGGAGTGATGCCCACAGCCCTTGCAAGCTCTGTTTTCAGCTGCGATGGCCTCCTGCAACCCTCTGCCAGTGAAAACGGAGCTTGGGAGGGGCGCATGCAGCCCTCCCGAGTTCTTTTTTCGCTGGCAGAGGCACTGCAAGCTGGTCCTTTATTGTTTTCTGGACAGCCCCATGGGCCAGATCTAAGCACCCTGTGGGCCAGATCCGGCCCCCGGGCCTGGAGTTTGACACCCCTGTTCTATCTATCTATCTATCTATCTATCTATCTATCTATCTATCTATCTATCTATTTTATAAAATTTGCGTGCCGCTCTATCTCCAAGGACTCAGGGCGGCTCACAACAACAATCGATCAAGCGACTGTTAAAAACAACAAATATACACAAAAAAATTAAAAAGTTTTTTAAAAAGTTTAAAATATACTACCCCATCAGTCCAGGCCGGGGATCATAAATAGCCAGGTTTTCAATTCACGGCGGAAGGTGCGAAGGTCAGAGGCCAACCGGAGCCCCAATGGAAGTTGATTCCAAAGGGTGGGGGCGCTCACAGAGAAGGCTCTACCCCTGGAGGTCACCAGCCGACATTGTCTAGCCGACGGCACCCTGAGTAGGCCCTCTCTGTGAGAGCGCACCAGGCGATGGGAAGTTGACGCCGGTTGCTATATTGCTATCTCTATACTATTAATATGATAATTATTACAATTATTACTTTTTAATTGCTATTATTATTATCAAAATGTTTATACTATATACTATTGCTATTCCATTATTATTACTATAACCTATTACTCTATTACAATTACCCTATATGCTGTGCTCTATACTGCTACTGTTATGCATCAACATCTGCTATATTTTGCTTTGGAAAAAGTTCAGAGAAAAGCAATTAAAGGCCTGGAGACTAAAACATATGAAGAACGGTTGCAGAATTTGGGTTTGGCTAGTCTAGAGAAAAGAAGAACTAGGGATGACATGATAGTAGTATTCCAATATTTGAGGGGCTGCCGCAAAGAAGATGGGCTCAAATTATTCTCCAAAGCTCTAGAGGGCAGGACAAGAAATTATGGTTGGAAACTAATCAAGGAGAGAAGCAACTTGGAATTAAGAAGAAACTTCCTAACAGTGACAACAATTAACCAGTGGAATAATTTGCCTTCAGAAATTGTGGGCACTTCATCACTGGAGATTTTTAAGAAGAGACTGAACAGCCACTTGTCTGAAATGGTATAGGGTCTTCTGCTTGAGCAGGGGGCTGGACTAAAACACCTCCAAGGCCCCTTTCATATTCTATTCTATTCTATTCTATTCTATTCTATTCTATTCTTTGCTGGTAGCTGCAGAGCTCCAAAATACGCATCTCCTCCCTTGTCTTCCTGTCCTCCCCCCTCCCTATACCTTTATAAATGTTGCTGTACTGATGCTGGGGGGAATATTAAATGGGAGGGGAAGAAGGTAGTACAGGTGTCTGCTATTTTGCTAAGCAGATGGCTTTTCCATAGAGATATATTTTGTTATATTGTGCTTTGTTTTTGCTGAAAATGAGTTCAGTCACTTCTTGTAATTTCTTCAAAATGTAAGTCCTTAACTGAGTATCCAGGCTGGCATGTCTATGGTCTTCTTCAAAGATCAGACAAGAAATATGACGAAGCCATCAAATGTTACAGAAATGCACTGAAATGGGATAAGGACAATCTCCAAATCTTGAGGGACCTTTCACTGCTACAAATTCAAATGAGGGATCTAGAAGGTTACAGGGTGAGTGAAGAGTAAGCTTCAAGAACATTTTATAGGTTTCATAACAAATGGCTTTTCTCATTTATTTACTTACTCATCCACTCATCCAGCAATCATATTTACATAGTCAATCATCTCACAGAATTGTGACTTTATTATTTAAATAAGATGCAAAAAATTTTTTTGATAGAATTCTTGATTCAGTGGGACAGGAGGACCCTGTTACAGCATCCAGAATGAGATTTGATTATATAAATGTATGTATAATTTAGCATCTGGAAAAAAAAATTAGAACTTTGACACAAAAATGCCTCTTCATTTTCTACTTCTCCATTAAAGGAACTTATGTTCCGATTCCAGAGAATAATTTGTTAAGGGCTCTGATTGTTATAAACATAACATAACAACTGGTTGCTTAATGACCTTCAAAATTACAGTGGACTTCAAAAAAGCTATTTACAGTCTATACTCAAAGTTACAGTTGCTATGTATGCACACACACGTCATGTGATTGAATTTTATTTATTTATTTATTTATTGCGATTTATATGCCGCCTTTCTCCCTAGGGACTCAAGGCGGCTTACAAAATGACAACTTCAATACAAATCACAATACAATACCAAATTAAAATCATTAACCCAATTAAAAAATGATTTAAAATTATACCAGTGTACCCCCAAACGGATCAGTTTTGTGTGCTTGGCAACTGGCTCACATTCATGAATGGTTGCAGCATCCTGCAATTTGTGACATTTTTTGACATTTTCCAGCAGAAAAGAGTTTAGAATTTTTTTAAAAACAACACCCATTGTAGGGTGTTTTTCATTCAGTTCACATGATGACCCACTTAACAATTGCAGTGACTTAAGACCAAAATTCTGGGCTCAATTATGATCGTAAATCAAGCAATTTTTGCACAAGTAGTCCTCAGCCTATACCGTTATTTCAGCAGTTGTTCAAAATTATGATGGTGCTGAAAGAATTGTGGCTATTATTGATTTTTGGAGTTTTGCCTATCCTAGCACCCAGCGGTCACATGATTGTGATATGGACATTTGACAACTGGTTTACACTAATAACAGTTGCAGCACCCTGTAATCACTTGATTGGCATTTGCAATCTTCCCTGCTGGCTTCTCCAGAAAATCAGTGGGAGGCGGGCAGGAAAAGTTGCAACTCATTGGAGTAAATCTCCACCACCACGCACCCTGCCCAAGATCCTCTGCAATCAGGCCAGTCACTCATGCATCCTACCCCTCTCTCACATCCCTTCCTGACCCATGCCTCTTGCATATCCCCTTGCAGTCCCTCCCAACTCTCCCTTGCACTTTCACACACTATCCTTGACTCTCCCTTGTACACCCTCTTCAACCTATCTTTGCACATAAACTCCTCCCCCACCCCAGCAGCAGCCACCTACCTGCCTGCCTGCCTACTTGTTATCCACCTGGAAATTGCATTGCCATCCACCTTTAATCATTCTAGAGACTGTGTATGCATTAATTACCTTTCACATGCAAATGGGGATCTTATTTTATCCCCAACTCAAAAAATAAGTGTCTCGTTCTAAAGTGATCTTCTTCCCAAATCTACAAAGATGTCCATATACAAAGTCATAAATACCGGTATATATTCATTGGAGGATAGGATAAGCCTATCCTATTACAGCAACGTAACTTTGCTTTCAAATATCTAGTAGTTCTGTCACAAAAGTAAACATATTATATACCATTTTTAAAGAAAGCTTCATTCCCTTATTCTCTTGTCTCATTGTAATTCCAAACTTTTGAATGCTGATTCTTGTTTTTGACTCAAGTCCTGAATTCAGTTGACTAACTTCTAATTTTATCTCAGTCATAATCAGCTGTTTTCCACATCACAAAATCTGAATGCAAAATGGCTCTCTGCCTTGTCAAAAAAGTAAATCAAAATGTTGTATCCATTTTCTTACATAAAAATATTGAAATAATTACAGATAGTCCTCGACTTATGACACAATTGAGCCCAAGATTTCTGTTGTTAAGTGAGACATTTGTTAAATGAGTTTTGCCCCATTTTAAAACCTTTCTTGCCATAGTGGTTAAGTGAATCATTGCAGTTAAGTTAGTAACCCAATTGTTAAATGAATCTGGCTTCCCCATTGACTTTGCTTGTCAGAAGGTCACAAAAGAGGATCACGGTACCTTGGGACACTGCAACCATCATAAATACGAACCAGTTGCCAAGCATCTGAAACTTGATCACATGGGGATACTGCAAAGGTTGTACCTGGAAAACGGTCATAAGTCACATATTTTAGGGCCATTATAACTTTGGTCACTAAAAAAAACTTGTAAGCTGAGGACTACTCATAGTGAAATTAGAAGGTATTCTTTTTTAAAAACTGATACAACTCGTTTAACAACAGCAGTATGGATTTCTGATAGATATTGTGCAATTCAGTACAGACGGCTAGAATATGATTTTAATATTTATTATTGTTATACAGGAAACTAGGTATCAGTTACTTCAGCTGAGACCTGCACAGAGAGCATCATGGATTGGATATGCTATAGCTTATCATTTGCTGGAAGACTATGAAATGGCAGCAAAGATTTTGGAGGAATTTAGGAAGACCCAGCAGGTATTACATAGATTTATATGTAAGTCAATGAGTTGTTGATCAAACTGTAAATTTGTTGTTTTACTTTGACAGAAATTTGTATATTTCCAAGTACTGTAGGCAACTGAAAATCAAATGAAAAGTTCTTATTTAGGAATGTTGGACATAACTTTAGGCTGTATTAACATATCTGCATATCTGCAGAAAATGAAGAATGGTATCAGATGCTTTTACTTTACCACTTCCCATTCAGAAAGAAGCAGGACTATTTTGTGGATGGGGATCAGATCTGGCACAACTCACATATATGTTCAACATAATATAGATATCCCCTATTGGATTGAAGTTAATTTGTGAGTTAATTTCTTATTTGTGTTACTGAAATTAAAAATATGAGCAGTACTGAAGAACTGAAGAAGCTTCTTGGATGAGAAGCAAAACGTGTTCAAGGAAAAACAAAGTACAGTTGCCTTTTGAAAAAAGCACCTTTGGAATATGAGTAGTACAATTTTTTCTTGCCTTTGTAGACCTCTCCTGATAAAGTAGACTATGAGTATAGTGAGTTGCTATTGTATCAAAATCAAGTTCTCCGAGAAGCAGGACTTTATAAAGAAGCTTTGGATCATCTTGGAACCTATGAAAAGCAAATCTGTGACAAGTTAGCCGTTGAGGAAACTAAAGGTAACTGGGCTATTCAAATTCTCTTGCATCTAAATCTCTTTACAAATAAAAATGTTTTTGTGGTATGATTTATTTAAATGTCTGAGGAATAAAATCACTACCAATTCTCCATATAATCAGGGCTACTGATATGATTATATGCTGTTCCATGAGTAATAAAAATAATTGTTCTGACAAATTATTAATAGCTTGATAACTAGAAAGAATGAGGCTGGCAAGCACCTTTCTCAAATTTAAATATTATAATATAAAGTATGGTAGTTCAAATCTGAGTAATATTTTCCTAAGTAATATTTCATCAGTATGTATTCTGTAAATTGAACAGGACCTGACCCTTCAATTTGTCTTACCAATCAATCAGTTTTCTTAATTTCCTAACCTCCATACTTCCAGTATTTGTTTTCCTTGTATTCCTGGTACATATTTACAGGAACAGACATGTCTGGTTAAATGCTTTTAACCTGGCTTTCACTATCTTTGCCCAAAGTTGATTTTTTGTCCCCTTAGTAATTGCTATAGCTGTGGAAGAATTGAATAAAACTCATTTATTTAATATAAATTTCTGTGGACCTAATGTTCTTCAAAATGAATGGTGTTTCCTTTTTATCTAGTGGTGCACTCAAAGTTCCTCAAAAGTTGCTACCAAGTTGTAATTTGTAAAGTAATGGAAATGGGAAATTATTATAATAAATAATTAAATTCAGTTTTGTCTTAGGTCTGCTCACACCCCAGCAAGTTATTTAATTTGGATGACGAACTAAACTTAAGTGTGTTCTCCGACCAATAAATTTTGCTTTTTTTTTTAAAATTTGTTGACTAGATCAAGGTTTACTAGACTATTGATAGTTTTTGCCCTTCTGATAGTTTTTCAAGAAGATACCAGATAGATGTGCCAAATTTTCCGTGAATGAAGTATTCCAGAGAATTTCAGAACACGCTGTTTTGTCTCTGGACCACACATTTCTGGCTGTTTTGATTTAAGAAGGGTGGTTCAGTTTTTTGACAGCAAAGGATTATATTGAAACAACCTTCAGAACAGAGTTCAGAATGGCTTGTAGGAGAAATGAAACATTCTGGAATTCTTTAGCACATTCTTTTACCAAAAGAGTTAAAATTTGGGGCACATTTTGTCAGGGCGTTGATTAATCCCATTCTGCTTTTGGGATAATCGCACCTGATTACAAGGGGCGGATCGAGACCTTTTCTTGCAAGTATACTTTAAGAAAACAAAACCTGAAGATATAGTCTAAGAAAACTCATTTATTTGTTATAAAGAAAATAAAACAACTAACTGATCTAATTGGTTACATTTTGAAAAAGTTCGTGCCGGCTATTTCTCAGCTGGACCTTTCTGGCAAGAGAACAAAGGAAAGAGTGAAGTCGAAGAAAGGAATGTGGGTGGAGACGCATGCGCAGTTTAGCTTACTGATAACAATTCTTGGCATGCTACGGAAAGTCTGATAGTCCAGAAATAATGAGCTCTGCTGGTAAATACAAAAACGCAGTGACACATTTAGTCTATTGTATACAGTTACATAAGAACAAGAAATTGGTGAAAATTGTCTTGTTCCTATTTTATATGGTGAACATCCCCTAAGCGGAGGTGTGATTGCTGTTGATTAAACTTAACTTTACTAAATTAGATACCGTAGTGAATGTAAAACTAGAAAACATCCCAGCTACTATGTGATACCGGGTAGTTTTTGGAAAGTTCAGTGAAATGTTAACCATTAACATTTTGAATTTTTTAAAAGAAAAACACTGATGCTTATATTTGTTAGATTTTTTTTCTGTTTCATTCAAGAGCTCAAGGTAGCATACATAATGTTTCCTTTTCCTATTTTATCATACAACAACAACCCTGAGATGTGGATTATATGGAAAGAGAACATTGATTACATTGGTAAATATTAACAATACTCTATCATGGTTGATTGATAACTCTGCATTTTTAACAGGAGAACTTCTGTTACAACTCTGCAGGCTGGAAGAGGCAGCTGAGATTTATAGAGGATTGCAAGAAAGAAATCCTGAAAATTGGGCTTATTATAAAGGTTTAGAAAAAGCACTTAAACCAGGTAATGATAAGCTTTAGTTTATATAGGTGTGAATATTTTTTTTATATGTAAAAAATTCAGAATAAGTAAAAATAAAACGTGTTACTATTTTTTCACAATTTGAAAAATTATAAAGTTTGAAAAAAATATTGACTATAATGAATGAGGTTCATATGAATTGGAATACATATTTACCTGTCTCCTGGGAGCATGGCAGTGCAGATTCTTATAGTGTTGTGATCTGGAAAAATATGAAATATGATGAAAAGTTTGTTATTGTATTGATGTATTATTGTTTTTATTGTTTATTTTATTCTATTATTTTACTTCCATTTTGTTTATACGCTTTTCATTCATTCCTTTTCATTATTATAAGCTGTCGAATAGTTCCATAGCAAGATAGATGGCAAATAAATTTAAGAAATAAATTTTAAAAAGGGATGCAGTTATATGTGCCCTTTTGCATTCCAAAATGCGGAGTTTGACATAAATGTCAGCTATTTATTTCAAGGGTGGATCGACTAATCCTAATAAATAGCAATGAAAACAAGCCTCAAACTTACACGTTACTTTTTTATTTGAGTTTGAATCAAAGGTGATTCTAGTTGGAAAATACTTCAGTAAAAATATCACTATTGTGGATATGGCAGAAAACCTGATATAACACTGCTAAAGGTTGCACCTTAGAGCCACTTCAAGGTGACATGAGAACAAGGCCACATCCTCTAGTAGTATTGTATATGGAGGCATTTCTATAAAGCAGTTTATAGTTACTCACGTGGAAGAGTCAGGATAAGACGTGGAAGAGGCAGAGGTGTTTAAGCTTCATGTCATCTCATCTGCTAATTAAAAGTGGAGCGATGGGAAATCATAGCCAAAGTTAGTTGCCATCCTGACGGATATGCCCAGAATGATTAGAGGATGGTATTAAGTTTCATACTGGTCTACAGATGTTTAACTTATTCAGAATTGATAGTTTACTGACATAAGGTAAACCATATCTCAGGGATAATTCTGCTAGATTAGTGTTTATTTAGACAAAGATGAAACTATATATCTTTAAAAGAGTTGCCCCCTATTTGTTTTGTATCCTCAAAATTAAATTAGAGGGATTTTCTGTGCCTTTCCAAAGCAAAATACCTTGGGATACAGATGATCTATGTTTTCAGAGCAGTTCTCTCTATCCTAGAAACCTTGGGTTCTTACCTCAACCACAATTTCATTTCTTGCAAGTGAGTAGTAAGATACCAAGAATTCCTGACAGTTTTCTCTGCTTTGATGCTGGACTGAAACATTCCATGTAAAGATATCCTTTTAAAGGTTTTTAAATGGCATGTTACATCGTCATTTATAGAAACAATCAGGTGTCACAGTGATACTGGGAAATAGATTTGGCTCTGGCAGACAAATCTGGTCAAAACAAATGAGATTAAAATATTTAGGAATACTCCCTCCCTTCCAGCAGCTATGCCAGCTCTCAGGCTTTGGGCAGTGGTTAGCTCCCTGAATGCCCGCAGAATCCAAAATGAAACAGAGCAATCATGACTTGTTTTGATAGTGGATGAAAAAGCTAATAAGTAATTTACCTTTAGACCAAGTCTATTATTGTAAAGCAAATTCCTTGATGTAAGCTCTTCCTTCATTTTATACATTTTAGTATTTACTCATTGCATTTAATTTTGAAGAAAAGGCAAGTAATTACAATGCTTAAAACAGTAAAACTTGAAACCATAATGAATACTAATAGAATATCCACTTTTTTCATTTCTTTTATCTACATTTATTACTCCAAGGTACATAATAGAATATTAAGAACCTAAGCACATTGTAAAAATATATCAAAATATTGTACTAAAAATGAGAAGATGGAATCATATCTGGCTTATATAGCTAGGTGTATGCATGTCAGAAGCACCTACAAAGCTATCCAAAGGGTGCTTGTGGATTGAAAGGATTTGCTGGTGATAACACCTTTGCCAGGAACACCTGTTTGCCAAAAGCACAGATGTCAAACTTGATGGCTTCACGTGAGATATCGCAACGTTTTTTGTGTTTGCGGAGCCGGGGTGGGTTGGCCCACATGATGCATCCGGCCCGTGGGCCACCAGTTTGACAGGCCTGGCCAAAAGTAATGCAATCTTCAAGGAGGCTCCTTTCATGTCTCTCAGGTTTAATAAAAGATTGAGGTAGTTCTGTATTAACATTTTACAGAGACACTTTTAGATTCTACAAATATCATTCACCTTTGCAAATATACCTTTGGTTGAACTTTATCATATTTTTTGGTTGTTAGGTGTACATCTGTGTGTGCGTGATTTTTAAAAAGAGAGAGAAAGCTAGCTTGACTTGTGTAACAAAGTAGGGGATATAGGAAAACTGGGGTAACAAGCCAATGAAAGGTAGGCAGGTGGCATGTCTGTGATCAATAAGAACAATGTTTTGCTTAATATGATATTGCTGCGACAATTGGTTCAAATGCATAGGATCCAGCTTTTAAAATTTTGCTTACAATTTGGCCCGAGGGACTGCTGTTTAAGAAACAAAATGATCATTTTGCCAAAGTCCTAGTCATGCTGAAGGGTACTCTAGAATTGTCACTTTGATATTTAGCCAAATTAATTCTGTTTTGATTCTATAGCTTCTGTTATATTTTAAAATCTGTGGCAGTTAATGTAAGATTTGATTGGCAGCTTAGGTTGGATGTGAGTATAACAACATGATTTTGTTACCCTAGCTAATATGTTAGAGAGGTTCAAAATCTATGAAGAGGCCTGGACTAAATACCCAAGGGGACTAGTTCCAAGACGACTGCCATTAAACTTTTTATCGGGTAAGTTTTGTTTGGATACTTCAACCTATCTGTAAAAGAGGCAGAGAGGATTACTTTGGTATTATATCTTTTATCATTATCTTCATTTCTAAAATGTCAGAAATGTTTTATTTAACCTGGCATAGACATTATAAAATACCAAGCCAGCTATGCTAGCCAGATATAGAATGGTATAGAATTCTAATTCAATACATCTAATTCTTAGTGTTTATCATTGGAGAAGAATAAGCATTTGTTTGGTTTGAAGCAACATGCTTGCAGCAGAATTCACACATATTTTTCTTTAGGTGACAAGTTCAAGGAGTGTTTGGACAAATTTCTGAGGATGAATTTCAGCAAAGGCTGCCCGCCAGTTTTCAATACATTACGGTCGCTATACAAGGATAAAGAAAAGGTTTGTGCATGTATTTTAATGAATGGACTGTTTCCTAATACAATTTTCAACCCAACAGTATGCCCACTGTACAGGTAGTCTTCGAGTTACGAATGTAATGGAGCCTGCCAATTCCATTGATGGAGAGAATCTGGTACCTTGAACGGGATCACTCCCTCCTTTAGCCCACGCATTTGCTAATCGAATGCGAGGCTCGTTAAGTGACATGAGGTATTTCAGGGTAGGGAAGGCCATGGGGCGGCCTACTGATGGAACATCTTAAGACCACCAAGGCCTCCCCACCCCACTGAAATACCTCATTCTCCCCCTAATTGCTTTCTTCCCCCCCCCAACTGCCACACCGGGTCACTTACCTTGTGAAGATCTAGCAAGCAGTCTCCTCTCCAGCCTTGTGTGCCCCTCTGCAGTTCTGTTCGGGCCTCCTCAGGCCTCACACGGCAGGTTGCTGGCCAAAATGAAGCTTCTGAGGGGCGAATCTGGCCCACCGATGCTCCGTTCGCCCCTCCCCTGGCCCATTGCAGGCTGAAATGGAGCCCCTGGAGACTCGGATCCTGCCCACGGAGGCTCCATTTCAGCCTGCAATGGGCCAGGGCTGAACCGGGCTTCTGATGGGAGGATCCTTTGTTTGTTTGTTTGATTGTTTGTGCAATCTCTGCCTTGCTAGAGGGCAGAAAAAGGAGGGGGAAATAGTCAGGCACAGGACAT
This sequence comes from Pantherophis guttatus, assembly GCF_059756535.1. Taxonomy (NCBI): domain Eukaryota; kingdom Metazoa; phylum Chordata; class Lepidosauria; order Squamata; family Colubridae; genus Pantherophis; species Pantherophis guttatus. Next base: position 32,047,150 of record NC_142070.1, on the reverse strand, counting down.
TGCAAGAAACAACTTATCTGAATGAAACTGCAACAACTAGTCATCTTCACACTATCTCTGTATCTGTCAGTCACATATTCACTTAGCAGCCAGTTTGGTTAATGACTGAAATGTTGGAATCCATTGCAGTCACTAAACAAGAATTACCTGCAATGTTTGATAGACCTGAGATAAATAGATGACTGAATGGATAGACAGAGAGACAAGATATAAACAGATTGTAGAGAATGGATTTTGAGGTCTGTCATGGCTGCAGTTTTGCTGGTGTGAGCCAGACAAGGGAGTAAAGAAAAGGAGAAAAAAAACCCCAGCTCAGTTGTGGTCTTGAGAGCCAGCTGCCAGGAGGCCTGTTTAATTGACCTGGCTACTAGCCAGGATTTTGTGGGTGGCTTCTGCATGAGAAGTCCCATTGGTAGACTGAGGTATATAGGTATTGGGAACTAGACCCTGGGAGAACACCTACCTTCTCAGTTGCTGTGAATGTGTTCCAGAATAACCCAAAACTGGAGAGAGAAGGAGAAGAATAAAGAGTCAAAGTTTGTTGCTGGACTGGAAGGAGATACTGGAGAAGAGATGGAAGATGGAGTGAGGTGAACAGGACAAATGTCCTGTTTGATGTAAGAAGACCAAGTGGGATGAACTCCACCCAAGATTTCAGATCATTAAGGACCAGAGAGGATAGAAAGGGAAATTGGCTGCCAGAACAGTAACCCTGGTATTGGGGAAACACTGGGCAGAAGACTCAAAAAAGTGTTCTTCCTGCAACGCAGAAGCAGATGGGGATTCAGTTGAGCCGGAAAGAGAATCAAGCAATGATGAGCACATTCCAGGAATCCCAGCCCTTTTGTTTCCTTTCTGTCTCTTATCAAGTCTAGAAAGGGAAGAGGGAACATTAAGAAAAGGAAGCAGGAGAAGTAGAGGGGGAAAAGTTGCTAGTAGGGAGCATAAGAAGTAGCATTATTCACCCTGTTGTAAATATCTTTTGTATATAGTAAAGAAAGAGTAAAAAGTTCCCAGTTGTGTGTTACTGTCCATTGCCACCTTTACTTAATACACACGTGGTCCAAAAATGAACCCCATCACATTGTGACACAAATACATTAAGAATCATATTTGTTTTTAGATTTCTAATGAATAAAGAATGCATTTGTTCTACAATCCATTGAACTAAAATGTATATATTTATTTTTTTTACACATAGGTGGCAATCATAGAGGAACTGGTGGTGGGTTATGAAACTTCTCTGAAAGGTTGCAGGCTGTTTAACCCAAATGGTAAGTACTATGGCACTTTGGTATTCTTATTGACAATAATCACTATTTCATGAAGAAAATACTCGTGCTGATTTGGATCATCAAGCAGTTTTTGCAGTTATAATGTGTAATTTTGATCTCCTCATTTCCATTGCTTATTCCCATAAACTGCAGATATATTCAGGGCCAGGATTAACTTGAATGTAGGATATGTTCTATCTGGTACCCTTGTATAAGATGGTTGGGGCAAGTTTGGATTATCAATATTATTTTAGCCATAGATGAACTAATCACTCAGATGGTCAGATCTGGTCTCCATTTTCATTTTAGTAGCTGCGGCCTTGAAGTGTTTTCCCAAATTATATTAAAATAAGTTTTGATATATACTTTTCATGAAATATAAAATCAGCAGAAATATACAGCACATTTTCCATGAAATATTATTCAAAGAGAAAATAGAATATGTCTTGTTTAGTTAACTTTATGTAATCACCTCATACTTTTATAAGTGATCATAAACAATATTAGTTATACAGCTCAGTTTAAAAAAACTGTAACATTTTGTCCAAATAGATGATGGTAAAGAAGAACCTCCAACTACTTTACTCTGGGTCCAGTACTACTTGGCACAGCATTATGACAAAATTGGGCAGCCATCCATAGCTCTAGACTATATAAATGCTGCAATAGAAAGCACACCTACCTTGATAGAACTGTTCCTTGTGAAAGCTAAAATCTATAAGGTAAATGTTCGTTGTTATACCATTGTGTTGGAAATCAGCTACCTTTGTAACTTTACATTTTAGAGAACTTAAACAATATTTGTGAAGAATTACAAAATTATAAAGAAAATGTTTCTAAAATTATTCAGGTTACAAATTATGTATATTTGCTAGGGAGTAAATCATGTTTTGAACTATAGGACTTGCTTTTGAGTAAATACATTTTATGCTTAATTTTCGAAAGAATAATTTATGAGGTGACATAATATTGTCACTATCTTTTTTCTCCTGACATTTTTATAACATATAAAAAAATGATGTGCCAAACTGTAGTTAATGTCATATATCTAACTTGTTTCCCTCCTGTCATTTAAGCATGCTGGAAACATAAAAGAAGCTGCAAGGTGGATGGATGAGGCTCAGGCACTGGACACAGCAGATAGATTTATCAACTCCAAATGTGCAAAGTACATGTTAAAAGCCAGCTTGATAAAAGAAGCTGAAGAAATGTGTTCTAAATTTACAAGGGTTTGTTCAGCTCATATTTTTTTACTGTTATACATGGCAATTAGAGTGTCAACCATTACGTTGGGCAGTACTGTGCATTATTGTCTTTTAAAGTATTTTTTGGATGCTAAAACCTGATATAAACATGAAAAGGACTGTTCTAGTCTGTCAATTATTTTATTTTATATTAGAGCTATTTAATTTCATCTTCTATTTCTATAGCAGTGGAAGTACCCGGGCAAAATATGAATCATTAAACCCTTTTGCTCTTATTGCCCAGCAATAAGTTTTGAGAAATGTATGAGCCCCTCTATGAGGGAGGGAGATGGGCGATTAAAATGCTCCATATGTAGCATTTTATCTCCATGAATTTCTAATCCACTTTTAAAGTCATTCAACTAGTTTCATATCAGTACATCTTGCAATAGTGCACATCATATGTTCCATGCTTTGTTAAAAAAAAAGTAATTTTAATATCTCTTGTGACTTTTCCATATAATCCAGTGTCTGGGGGAGACCAATTGTGGGGTTTCTTGGATCATATTATGTCTATGATCTTCCCTTATATTTTTCTAAGCTAAGAACTCCAGATGTACTCTTTTCACTTAAGAGGTTGCTGCAGTCATTTCCAAGTTTTGGTTGCTTGTGACATTATTTGGCTTTCTATTTTCTATTCCAGTATGGAATTAATTTTTTAAGAGCTGTTAACATTGCATTTTCACAAAGCAACGTTCTTTGTTAGTTGCAGCCACTTCTTGCCTGATCAATCTATGTCTGATGTTTTTATGAGGAAATACCTCTGCTCTCAGCTGCTAATGGGAATGAAACATATAGAATTCTGAATCTTTTGCATTTGGTTCTATGGGTGTATATGGCTCCATTTCACAGCAGCATATTTTTCTTGTGCTAAGAGCTGCTCATAATCATCATCTTCAGAATAAAAAATAATGATCTCCAGAGTTTCCTTTTTTAATATAAGCAAATTATAGTAGCAAAGGGTCATGCCTGACATTTCTATTTTTTTCTTTTTAGGAAGGAACATCAGCTGTGGAAAACCTGAATGAAATGCAGTGTATGTGGTTCCAGACAGAATATGCCCAAGCTTATAAAACAATGAATAAATTTGGAGAAGCACTTAAAAAATGTCATGAAATTGAGAGAGTATGTATTTAATGGCTTCACATTAATACTTATTGTCTTATTTGTCAGAGATAAGGTTTGAGACAGTATTTTAGTTACAAGGGCTTATTTGTGTTACATGGTATATTTTTGTTTTCATTGATATTATTTAATAATGGGGAATACGTTTTTGTTGTTGTTTTTTGTTGTTGTTGTTGTTTTGTAAGATCACATATTTCTGTGTTTCTCTATCTAAATTCTACCAAGCCCTGTAGGGGTGTGGAGAGAAAAATTCTGTAGGCAGTCTCTCCTTTCCTCCTCCTCTGACTGCAGAGTAGAGATTGGAGAGAAGGAGATTTCAAGTGATTACTATGAGTCATTTGGCAACATGCGCTTTCCAGCCCTAGACTGCTAACACAAATCACATGGATTTTTGAAAAACAACCAGCTTACTCGCTTGAAATCCTTCCCCAGTTTTTCTGCTCTGCAGGAGTGGGAAGACTCAGACAAAAGAGAAATTGTCTACCAAAGTTGCTTACTGTTTTTCTTCCACAACACCCCTGTAAAGCAGAGAGATTGGAGAGAAAGATTTCAAGAGAGTAAACTGTTTATGGATTGAGAGCAGTGTGATTCTCCAGGAGAAGGAAAGGGGCAGACAAAGGATGGACAAATTTGCTTTTCTCCTTCCTCCCAGAGTAGACAGATTGAAGTGAAAGGGACTCCAGGACAGTACTATGAACTGTGTGGTGCACTTATGGCTCCCAGACCTAGGCTTCTAGTGCGGTTTCAGTGTTTTCAATGTTTAGAAGAGCAAACAGTTACTTTCTTGCAAAAAGTTTCTCTCCAATCAATCTGCTCTGCATGGGGGTGAGGGTGAGGGTGGGAACACAGGTCAGGCACATACAAGATATATTCACTGTAATGACTATCATATCCAGAATGCAGCCGGTCCAGAATGCAGCCGTGCGGGTGATTATGGGTGCAACCCGTTGCGCTCATGTAACACCTCTCCTGCGCGAGCTGCACTGGCTCCCAGTGGTCTTCCGGGTGCGATTCAAGGTGTTGGTTACCACCTTTAAAGCACTCCATGGCTCAGGACCTCGGTACTTACGAGACCGCCTTCTGCCACCGATAGCCTCCCACCGACCAGTTCACTCCCACAGAGAGGGACTCCTCAGGGTGCCATCAGCCAAACTATGTCGGCTGGCGACACCCGGGGGAGAGCCTTCTCTGTGGGAGCTCCTGCCCTTTGGAACGAACTGCCCCCGGAAATACGCACAATCTCTGACCTCCGAGTTTTTCGCTGTGCCCTCAAGACCCTGCTCTTCCGACAGGCAGGGCTATCTTTGTAAAGGAGTTTTAAATTTGGAGTTTTAAATTTTGGGGTTTTTAACGAATCTTGGCCGTAAATGTAATAATTTTAATAATTTTTAAATTTAATTGGGATTTGTATTGTGTTTTTTACTTGGCTGTGCACCACCCCGAGTCCTTCGGGAGAGGGGCGGTATAGAAATAAAATTATCTATCTATCTATCTATATCATGAAGGACACTGAAAAGATTATAAATTGTCATAAATGGGCCATAAAGTTATTTTTTCAGCACCATTGTAACTTTGAATGGTCTGTAACTATGTGTATCCTCTCATAATTGCCATGCCAATTTTTAAAACTTGGTCTTGGCCCTCATGACTTGACTGGTGGGTTTAACTTTTAGGCAGAGACTTCTGTCCTTCTATGCTATCTGATATCCTTCTAAACTACAAATTTCAAGGACTGGATCTGATGCTTATCTGTTTCTGTGTTAAATGCTAAACTTTGGGTGCTGTTGCTTATGTGTGCTTGTATTAACAGCATCCATCTTTATGGTGCTAAATTCAGTTTTAAAACCTCAGTAGTCATTTCTAAGTTAAGTGTGTACTATTGTCATATTGGATGCTTGCTAGATAATTACATATTATGTTAGCATTTTGTAGAAATCACAGATGACCAGTTTGACTTCCACACATACTGTATGAGGAAAATTACACTTCGGTCATATGTAGACTTGTTAAAACTAGAAGATGTACTTCGACAGCACCCATTTTATTTTAAAGCTGCAAGAATTGCCATAGAAATATACTTGAAGCTCCATGATAACCCTCTGACGGATGAAAATAAAGAACATGAAACTGATACAGGTATAAACATACAGCCTCTTCTGCATGTATGTTGCATAACATTTTCGGATTGCTATTGCTGGTGTTTTAAGAGGCAAAATTGTTGAATACAATACAGGTAGTCCTCGACTTACAACCACAATTGAGCCCAAAATTTATGTTGTTAAACGAAACATTTGTTAGTGAGTTTTGCTCCATTTTAGGACCTTTCTTGCCACAGTTGTAAAGTGAATCACTGGGCATTGTTAAGTTAGTGACACAATTGTAAATTGAACCTGGTTTCCCAGTTGACTTTGCTTGTAGCAAAGGCCACAAAAGGTGATCATGTGACCCCAGGATAACTCTAATCATTAATATGAGTCAGTTGCCAAGCATTTTAATTTTGATCATGTGACCATGGTGATGCTTCAACGTTCATAAGTGTGAAAAATGTTCATAAGTCACTTTTTTTCAATGCCGTTGTAATTTTGAACAGTCATTAAATGAAGTCGAGGACAACCTGTATTCTTAAAAACCGTATACTTCATTGTTTTTCAAATCAGCTATAAACTCTCAAAAACTATACATATAACATTTTCAAGAATTGCACTACTATACTGGACAGCTCAGAGCAAACATTCATAAAATAGCACTTTAGTTGATGTGACAGCACAAAGCTTAAAAGTAGAAATTCGTAAATTTATTAAATTTCTAAGGTCTAACGTTTCTAACTTCATAATGACCCTGGATGATATACAGTAATAAAACAGATTCAGAACAATATAACAAAATGTTTTAAGATGTCAAAAAAAGCAATAAAACCAACTGGACATAAAACATTCCTATAAGAAGCATGCTACTATCCTACCCCAAATCCTGGAGCAAGAGACAGGTTTTTAGGGGCCTTTTAAAGGGTAGGCAGCTATAGAAATCTTTTTAGCAGGATGGGAGCGCTGTTCATTCTCTGCAACAAAGAAGAGTTTCTTCTTATTTCCCATTATATTATTCTATTATTTATTAAGTAGAAGAAAGCATTAAATAGACCCCCAAAACATGGCAAGTTCATCCAGTTGTACGGAATGGGCAGGCCCTATGCAACAAAAGGCTTTATAGGTAATAACTACACTTTGAATTACACCTGGAAGCCAACTGATAATCAGTACAGCTTATGAAATAGATGCATTATGTAAGCATGTTATAGCATCCCCTCAACTGCTTATGCTTTTGCATAACTGCTGTTGAAGACCAGCCCCATGTAGAATATATTGCAGTAGTTCATCTATGAAGTGATCAAGGGATGACTGTCTAAAAGGCCTCATAGGCTAGGAACAGGTCCAGATGGTGTAGAAGATGAATCTGTGGAAGTGCTATCCCAGCTACAGCTGCCACTTGCTCCTTGAGTAGGAGCTGCAAATCCAAAAGAAAACCCAAATTGTGCACTGATCTCTAATAAGGAAATAAGCCCCATTCAGGACTAAAGATGGAAAATCTCTGGACTTGTTACAAATATTCACAACCACTTTATTTTAAGAATAGTTAACATCAATTGTCTGGGGTCATCATCAGCCTACTCATGATACCCGACTTGACTGATAACCTTGCCCACGGGGGTCATGTAAATATTAAACAGGAGGTCAAGAGTTCCATGGAATTACATACAGTAGAGGCCCTGGGCTTGCTCTGCCAACCCTCCCTCCTCAGTGAAAACTGACTGAAATTAATTAAGAGAAAGAAGGAGAACCACTATAATACAATGTTGAGTTCTATAATGACTTCTAGAAAAAGAGGTCTATTTTTGCTTCCTTCATTATAGGCAGAACCATTCTTCTCTCAGAGTCTTGACACTAGAGGGCAACAATATAAATGCTTTGGAGAAGATCAAATTAGGGAGTTTGTTTTATGGACTTAGAAGTCACTTAATTTTGAGCTAGAAAAAATAGAACTAGAAAACTTATAGATGCTTAATTTGAAAATGAAATAAAAAGTGGGTTTTCTAATATACAACCAAATGTGTTTTTCTACAAAGCAAATATGTCTGATAAAGAGTTAAAGAAGCTACGCAATAAACAGAGGAGAGCTCAGAAAAAAGCTCAACTGGAAGAAGAAAAAAAGAATGCTGAAAAAGAGAAGCAGCAACGAAATCAGAAAAAGAAAAAAGATGATGATGATGAAGAGATTGGAGGGCCAAAGGAAGAGCTTATTCCTGAGAAATTGGCAAAGGTATCAGATTACAGTATATTAAATGGCTTCACATGTGTTTCTATACAGCTCTATCTAAATCTCATGTTAAAAACTAATTATGGGTTATTTGCAGATATCTGTTAAATATGAAAGTGAGTCATTGCAGTGATTTACATGAGAAGTCCCCAATCTCCGGTTCGCAGACCAGTACTGCAAATTTGTTTTGTTGTATCTGTATCTGCTAAATTAAAGTTTCACTATACTAAAAATATTACTTCGCAATATATTTCATTTTAAGAGCGACTCTTCAATAAACTTTTGAATGGCCACTCAGCTAGAGTTAATAATTTCAGTATATATCTTGACACATGGTTTTGCAGCAAGGCATATCGGAGATTTTGTAGAATCTGATATAGTTTTCTAGTATTACTGAGATACTTAACAAGTTAAGTTATTAACTGAAGAGTAGCAGTTCTGAATATTCATATAAAAATATTTGGCCAATATAAGGATAGGCCAAAGTTTGTCCTTCACTAATTTTTATATTTTTATATTGAGGTTGAAATAAAGGACTGTGGGACCTCAAGACAAAAAGATAGACTTACCTTCTAATAGCATGCTATATTTAACAGAAGCTACTGAGTTTCTTTGAATAATGGTTCAAGACAGAGTCATTTCTTTGACTTGTCAGATGATTAGATATATGCAATTTTTAAAAGAACTTGCTAATTTTTAAAACAATTATACCATAATTAATTTGTAATTACATACTTCATTTTGGAGAGTTAAGAAACTTTCTGTTTAGAAGATAGATTTATTTTTCATTGATCTTGCAGATTGATAATCCAACACTAGAATGTTGGCTTCCAAGAATAGAACAATAGTTGGTAGAATGGTGAAATATCTTCAGCTGGAAGCTTCTTACTACAGTACTTGCTATGGCAATGAAAATAATGTCATCTTGAAATTTTTGGGTCATCACATTTTGCTTTTTTTTTTTTCTCCCAACATGGGCTTGAAGTAACATGGAAGAAGAAAGATACCCGTGTGTTAAATAATTATTATAACAAGAGAGAACTTTGAGAACACCTAACAAGCTCTTGTCAGTTAATTGTTTATTTATTTATGAATCTTACATGGCTGCCGATCAATGTACCTTAACTCTGGGCAGCTCACAAGAACAATAAAAACATAAAAGAAGTAGTAAAAATCAACGTCTCCCCCCCCCCACCCCAATAACACTAAAACAATATTCCCCAGTACATAAAATCATCACAATCACTGGGCTCCAGCCTCAACCTACCCCTATGTTTGGGGCAAGAGTCAGATTGTCAGAAGATTAGAAGGGTAAGGACTTGCCTTCCACTAGCCTGCTTTTTCATTTTAATTTTTGAAAGAGAATGTATTGAAAGCCAATAGAAATCTAAACAGGATTGATTTCACTTTTCTGCCTCTTTCAGATTGTTAAGATAGACATTTTTATTAATGGCCTCAGTGTGAACTGGCATGATGGACGTTAATTCTCTGGAGTACTTAAACAGCTAATGCTTTCCCAACCAAACTTTGGTTCTTTCCTGGGCCTAAACATAGTATTGTAATATCTATGTGATTTGATTGTTTTTTATAAAAGTAATCTCTATTCTTACAGCTATATAATTTACTGGAGAGAGAAACACTAACGTTTGCACTGTATATGCACAATGCTGATAATATGAGAGAAAATAGTATATGTTATAAATATTATAAATCTTCTCATCTGTTACACATTTGTGGAAATCCTATAATAGGATAAACTATCCTATAAATGATGGTGGCAACCAACCATTATCATCATCATCATTATTATTATTATTATTATTATTATTATTATTATTATTATTAGTTAATCTTTCGTGAGATTTACAGCCTTTGAGGCTGGTTAATAGCTCAGCAGCTCGAGTCCTAACCAAGGACCTAGGAACTGTTAAGGTATCGTCGGAGGATGTAAGATGTTCCGAGTAAGGTGGTATTATTATTATTATTATTACTACTACTACTACTACTACTACTACTACTACTACTATTATGAGGGCCTCTTAAATTCACACCTGATATCAGCTCACTGATTGGTGTATTTGACACAACTTTCACTCCTAAAAAGAGCCAGTTATCTTTGGGCTTTATCATTTTTTTCCAGTAGATAATGGATATTGGTGCAAGATATTCAGTAAAACCATGATACAGTGTATTGTGTTTTATGCATTGTTTTACGTGATGTACTTAGTAATAGGATATTAAACTCTAGTCACATTGTAAGTCACTATACTGCAGGACCAAAAATAGTGCTAAAGGATTTACAAATTTTCCCTTATCATACTACTTATTCCTAATAGTAATGAAAGACAGTTATCACTTAAAAGGAAGAAGGGGGTAGACTTGAGCTGTGACTAAGTCTATTTCTTCAGCTTGGTGACATTAGGTATTAAGAGGCTCTAGGATTTTTTCTTTTCTTTTCTTTTTCTTTGGCATATATTTAATAGAATAATCGTTCATCTCCAGTAAGTATTTCGATCTCCTTGAATTTTTTTTTAACTTTGCAAGATTTCCCCCCACCAATTTTAGGTTGAAGCACCTTTGGAAGAAGCTATTAAGTTTTTAACTCCGTTGAAGAATTTGGTGAAGAACAAAATAGAAACCCATCTTTTTGCCTTTGAAATTTACTTCAGGAAAGGTAAATGAAAAAATACTGTAGCATATGAATGAGCTGTGGTATATTTTCAGGTGTAAGGTCATCTTTCTAAAGAGATATATGCAGAATCTGGAAAGAACATGAATCTATCCATTTTCTTTACTTTCTTGTTTGCCTTGAGTGAGTGATATATTGACACTTGTACAGTAGTCAAACCTTTCTGAACTATTACATTCAGTTTTAAAATATTGTAATTAAATAATATCTGTATTTTATTATATTATTATTTAAGCATTTTTATGTCCTTTAGTCAACACAGCTTAAGCAGGAATCAGCAATTTTCACAAGTAAAAAAAAAATCAAAATAGGAAAATCAAATAGGAAAATTAGTCTAAGTCTGACTAGCCAAATAAAAACACCTAAAATCCTGTAATGTTTGATGGACTCTTTAAGATTTTGATAATATTAAAAACATTTAATGTTAATATTTCAATTTAAAGATGTGTTTTATTGATTCAATCTGAGATATCAATGCCTGCTGAGCTATTTGAATAAAGATTCCCTTAACTTTGCCTCGGTTAAAACTAAAGTGCTAATAGTAAGAGTGTACCTGTCAGTTAAGTACGTTTTGGCCAATATGCCATACCTACAAAGTCCAGTTTTACCATATGCAGGTTCGCCTTATTCTGTGCAAGCCAAGAGCTCTGCAGAGACAACCTTATAAGTTGTCCAAATCTCACCAGCTATGAGATTTATGATCTGTACTGTACTGCAACATAGTCAGGATGTATATGCTTATTCTAATTGTAATTTCAAATTGTATTTATACTTGTAAAGCATAATTGGGTGTTCTGTTTGCATTCCTGATTATGGAAATTATTTTGCAATTTTGTCTCATACAGAAAAATTTCTTCTTATGCTACAATCTGTGAAGAGAGCATTTGCTATTGATCCTAATCATCCATGGCTTCATGAGTGTATGATACATCTCTTCAGCAGTGGTATGAAGCTACCTTATATGATCTAGTAGTCAAACTTCCAGAAGGGACATAATTAGCTCTTGCTAATAAAGGAAATGAATGATTTATACATACGATTTCTTTTCACTAATTATTGAGTTATTTAAAATGATAGGGTTTGCACAGTATGATAAAATATACTTTAGGCTATTAAAAATGTTATTGAATTTATCCTTTGAAATGAAGAATTATGTGATAATTTTTTTAAAAAAATCTATTTTTATATCTGCAAATTCATTGGTTTATAAATTCAGGTAAGCAGTACTTAACAGTTTACTAAACTAAAATATTTGATGAAATGCAGAAATATTAACAGAAAGAACAATTGGACTGAGTTTAGGTAGTTGCAAAGGTAGATTGCTAGAAAGTACTTTTTACTATGCCTTTTGAGTTCTCAATTTAAAAGATTCTAACTACTCCCAAATGTCAACGTTCTTTCTTATACATTATATTTCCTTTTTCAATTATATATCAATATTTTTATCCTCACTAAATATGCAGTTTTCCCCAGCACTCTCCATGTCTGAAAATCTATCACAATCACTTTGAAATTTATATTCGGTAGCAAATGTTGTCTCCTGTTTAAGATACTATATCCTGAGTTGCAAGCAAACATAACATTCGGGCAATCCAATTCTTTTCAGAATAAACAATATTGGGCTAACAGCTAAATGAATGACATGCCTCATTGTAGTCTAGTTTTATGCTAATATCATAATTATCAACATAAAGCCAGCCTACTTAATGTGGTCTTGTATTCTGTTATGTATGTATAGGGTTATTTGGCACAACAGAACAATCAGGATTACAGGAGAAACAGCAAAACATAATAAATCTTAAGCTATTAAAGCCCAATAGATTCTTCTGAAATTAATTCTATGTTCTTAATACTATAGTTTCTGAAAGTAAAGATCTACAAGAAACGGTCAGGACAGTGTTGAATCAAGAAATGAATCGACTTTTTGGGGCAACTAATCCAAAGAACTTCAATGAAACTTTCCTTAAACAGCACTATAATTCTTTACCACATAGATTGTCTGGTATGTAGTTTACTCTATTTAAATTGATTTTTGGGTTTTTAGAATGATTTGCTCTTATCTTGCACATCTGTTGGGTTGGTACCTTTAATCATTGTTCTTCCTAGTATTTCTCCAGTGTGGTTGCAGGGTCTGATTATTTTTGTACTGTGCTCATTTAGTTCTGATAGTAATGCTGTCATTACATGGCTTGATGAGGGATTTTGCTTATCAGAAGGTTTGCTGCAGAGCCTGACACTTAATTTAGTCCAGAAAAGAAGTGACTGGCCCAGAGTCAGCTGGCTTCCATGCTTGAGGGAGAACTAAAAGGAGTGGATCCAGCAGCTTCAGGTGCTTTAAACAGTATCATAATCGTATTCTTTATTATTATTGTTATTATCATCATCATCTCTTTTATTCATTAAACATGAAACACGGGCAACTGAACATTTAAAAATGTGTCACAAATATGAGTGACTGGTGCTAATGGTTGATACGGGTTGCTGCCAGCATCCTAGGTATCAACAAAGTATTTTCTTAAAATACATGATGTTCCGAGTAGTGCAGTTTTTTGCAGTTCCGCTGGTGTTATTGCAGGAAGCTGCATTTTCTTTATGTATTTTGTAAAATTCTTGGACATGGTACCAAGTGCCCCGATGACAATGGGTATCACTGTTAAATGTTGTTGTTGTTATTACAAAACATACATCATATGATTATCAATTTTGCATACTTTGGTAAGTATTCTTTTGAGTGCAAATGAAGAATCAAGTGTTTGAATGCTGTCTCAAATTTAACATATTTCTCTGCAAAGACGTTACCCAGTGTTTTGGTCACATGTCTGTTCTTAATATTAGAATGGATTCTTTGAAATCCTCAAAGACATATAGCCTCATAACTTGATTCAAAAATAGCAAAATTAAAGAACTGTTTTTAGAAATAGCCTGTCAAATACTACATAGTTTTAGCAGAGGGTATTCTGAAGTCAGAAATGTGAAATTTCAGTTGAAGTATTAAAACAATATTTCTGTTAAATCATTTATAATCAACTTTCCTCACAGCTAACTTTCCAAAGAGACTGTAAGAGAAAGTATAACTTTCCAGAGGCTGGAATAAACCTCAAAATGTACACTTGTATATAATAAGTTCAGAGTAAATAATTTTGTGGAGTGTTTGTAATTAGTGAAAATTAAAAATAACCTTTACCAAAGAAATAGTGAATAGCTATGCTTTGTAGCTATAAGGGACGCAGTGGCTCAGTGGCTAAGACGCTGAATTTGTCAATTGAAAGGTTGGCAGTTCAGCGGTTCGAATCCCTAGTGCCGCATAACGGGGTGAGCTCCCGTTACTTGTCCCAGCTTCTGCCAACCTAGCAGTTCGGAAGCCCATAAAAAATGCAAGTAGAAAAATAGGGACCACCTTTGGTGGGAAGGTAACGGCATTCTGTGCGCCTTTGGCGTTTAGTCATGCCAGCCACATGACCACAGAGATGTCTTCAGACAACACTGTCTTTTCGGCTTTGAAACAGAGATGAGCACCGCCCCCTAGAGTCAGGAACGACTAACACATATGTGCGGGGGGAACCTTTACCTTTATGCTTTGTTCTCCCAGCTATATAGCGCTAATAATAATTCGGGAATTGTTTTACAGTCATGTTATAAATAATACTGATTTCTGTATCAATTTACATTTCTGATAGAGTACAAAGTGACTGACTATTTTTTAAGTAGATGCTTACATTGGCTTCTAAGGTGATTTAATTTACCACAAGAAACAGATTCTTACTACAAGGATGACTTTATTCTTTTCATCAAAGCAAAGAACTATTCTTTGTATCCTTGCAAAAATCAGATTTTCCATGTGCATTGAACCATTTTCCAGATTTTGAGATAAGATAGCAGTAATAGTCAATGTAGAAAGTCACGCATATACAAAGGAATGGGACATTGATTTGCTGCTGTTCCTGCCATACTGTATGTGTTACACATGCAACTATACAATCCCACCCTAACAGTCATGTGATTGCAATATGAGTGCTTGGCAACCTGTTTACACTCATGACAAGTGCCCCATGATTACACAATCACCATTTGCAATCTTCTCTGCCAACCTCCCCAAAACATTGGGGAAACCAGCAGGGATTACAAGCTGCCACCGCCTGCCAAGAGGATTTCTTCTGACCTGTGAAAGAACTGACTGCTAATCCACACCTGCTTGGATCTCCACAGCTGAAATCTAAACAGGCACAGAGCTTAAAAACCTTCACTCCCTGCCTCTGCAGAGCTCTCCATTGGTGGTGGTGGTGGAAACGGGGAGGGAGAGATAGACCTTAAGCTGCTTATATGTCTGGATCCTGGCTACCAAAATTTAAGCTCTAAATCCCTTTATCAAAGATGAGAAGGATTCTGTGCATATCTGGATCCTGGCTGCTCATATCCAAATAAAGTTAGCCCTCAACTTACAACCACAATTGAGCCCAAAATTTTTGTTAATAAGTGAGATGTTTGTTAAGTGAGTTTTGCCCACTTTATGACCTTGTCACAGTTAAGTGAATCACTGCATGTGTTAAATTAGTAGCACAGTTCTTAAGTGAATCTGGTTTCCCCATTGACTTTGCTTGTCAGGTTACAAAAGGGGATCACATAAGTATAGCCTTTACTGTCATTGTACATCATGTAGTCAACAAAATTGGTTAATGACCCCCAGATACTGACCCCAAGACACTGCAGCCACCATAAACATGAGTCAGTTGCCAAGCATTTGAATTTTAATCACATGACCATGGGGATGCTATAATGGTTGCAAGTGTGGAAAATTGTCATAAGTCACTTTTTTCAGTGATGTTGTAACTTTGAAAGGTCACTAAACAAACTGTTGTAAGTCGAGGACTGCCTGCAGCATGGAGCTTTTAAAATTACTCTTCACCTGTCTGTGCAAAGTTCTACATAGCGGTGGGGAAAGAAGGATTTAGGACTGTGCATGCCTGGCCCTCAGCAGCTGAAATCCAAACATGCACAGATCCAGAGAGCCTCACAGAAACAGGGAGAGAAGGACTTCAAACTTTGTGTCCACTTGGATTTCAGCAGCTACAACAGGGAGTGCTGGCATTGCAGTTGTTGAATGAAGTGGTCAGCTAGGTGTCTTGTATTATGACCACTTTGCTGAACGACCAAGGCTGTGATCACTATTAAGGTCATTGAAGACTACCTGTATTGCCCTCTCAAAATAGGCCATAAAATGCATTTTTGATTAGGCATTTAATTAAATATTATAAATTTGTTTTAATTTTTTATTGATTTATTCAATTTCTATAGACACTCAACTCAAACAAGGAAATCTTGGCAACGAACAATCATGAAACAATTAAAAATAGTAATAGTACAGTATAAAATATATATGACAGCCAAGAAAAAATACCCTAGTCTTTTTATGTATTTATTGCAAACTCTTGACAGAATTTGGGTACTCAAGAATATAATAGGTATATTCTGATTTGTAATTATCACAATGATATATGCATTATATGAAAAGGTGAGTATTGGGTTTTACCCCAAAGTACTTTCACTGAACTCATTGGATATTTTTGCTTGCAAAAGGGAGTGTCATTCCTCATCCATTTTTCCTTAATGCCGCAGAACCTGCACTCCAAATCTGCTCTGGAAGGTTGCAGGATCTCCTGAAAAACATGGAGGTGGTAATTGAACAAACACTGTCTGCCTCAGCTCTAACAATGGGAGCTGCAATGAATTAAAGCTCTTCTATTCCCAGAAAATGACATTGTTTTCTACATCTAACCTTTATAAATAGGGGCGAAGGGAAAAATTAGTCGACACTTCTTTTCTTGTGTATTATCGAGTTTTGTAATTCCTCTGTTGATCTTAAACAGATTGGTATTATGAACTGATCTATGTGCTTAGAGCCTATAGTTGGTGAAAACATAGATAGAGGAGGCCCAAATATAAAAGTAAATGTTTAATATTATCTAAATGTGTCTGGACGAGCATTTTTGTTTCTGTTTTTAGCTGCCAAAATGGTATACTATTTGGATTCTACAAGCCAGAAAAGAGCTGTGGAACTGGCAACTTCACTTGATGAATCTCTAGCAGACAGAAATCTTCAGGTAAATTTGATATAAAAACTTATATATTGTCTTCCTATCAGGCAGCCTTTTCAAATTTCAAACAAAATAGGCCAGCAAACTATACTACTAACATTTAGTAATTTTCTAAGGAACAGAATGTTTAAGCCTTACATATAGCAATATACACAAACATCTTAACAGAATTGTATCAATTGTTAAAATACAGGATCTTTTAAAACACATTTTTTTTCTTTTAGACATGCATGGAGGTATTGGAAGCATTGAATGACGGTAGCCTTGGAGACTGTAAAGAGGCAGCTGAAGTGTACAGAGCAAATTGTCATAAGCTTTTCCCATATGCTTTGGCTTTTATGCCCCCTGGATATGAAGAAGATATGAAGATCACAGTTAATGGAGACATATCTGCAGAAACTGAAGAATTGGCCAATGAAATATGAACTTTAAAAGGAGTGGAATGATTTTGGACTGTATCTGGTGTATAATATTTTTGTCACGCACCTGCTGAATTGTTCTAACTTACAGAGAATGGAAGGAGAAAAAAAGTTGCCTTCAAAGTTTTACTTTTTTTTATCCTGCTGACGAAGTATATAATATAAAGTAACGTATTGCTGGAAATAGATGGCTCAATTAAAGAAAATTAAAGAAAAGCTAAGCACTGCTAAAATTGAAAAGTATCCCTTATCTACATACCCGGTTTTTAAACTAATTTATATGGAATCTGAAGGCTTAACACCCCATTGGAGCAGGTGTGTGGCAGAAATATTACTTTAAATTTGTCTTGTTGAGATAAGTATCTCAGACAGCAAAAAATGCTGTTTTAGCACTGGATCCTTTTCACTGAGCACAAAAAGTTGTTGGGGCTTTAGCATCTGACTGATTTTGATACAGAGATGATTCTACCCTTTGGAAGTATGCAATGTGAATCACTATTTGCAAACAAACCTGCAACACATATTTAATGTTGTTGTAGAGACTGGGACTTAAAATATGAAGCAAAATAACGAAACATAAGGTGTTCAGAAAGCTTGTTGTGTCTCCGAAATTCACTGCACGTGATCAGTTTGGTGTTCTTGCACCACAGTTTTTAAATGAAGGAACTGGTTAGAATATATTTTTTTTAATTCAGTTTTGAAAAAAAAATAATTGATGTTTAGGAGATGTGAATGACAACAATGTTGGCTAATTTTTTTAAAAAAACTGTAATGCAAGAACAAATGAATTATGCACTGTGATGTGGCACCAACTCATTAGAAAGACAGCATGTAGTTTTCACGTACAGTGAAAATATAAATGATATTCATTCAACTATGGATTGAAATTTTTAAGAGATGAACTCCTGACTATGAATTTGACTGATTGAGAGACTAATTGTTTAAAACCTCAGCAGGCCTTGTTCACGTTATGCAGGAAAAAAAAGTGCTGCAGTTTAGATACCTCTGAAACTTTTCCACAGTGTCACAGGTTTGTAATACTTGAAGCCCTACATTTCTAAGAATATATTTCTTGCTCAGTTATTTCAGGCAAGCCCATGACTTTGTAACTTTTAAGGGGCCCAAGATTTTTTTTCAATAACAGACCAGCTTCTTATCCCTGCAGTTACAGATGTAATTTCCTTTGTCAAACATAAGGTACCAAATATAATGCAATAAAATGTTTTGAAAAAGAGTTGTGTGACTATAGAATTTGAAAACTGCTGTCAGGAGATGTAGTGCAAGTTCAGCGTAACATCATAAAAGATTTATATTAGTGTTGGTGAAATCCCACAATGCATAATGCGACAGTGTTTGGAGACACTACTCCCCCGTCCCCCCTCTCCTTCAGTAAAGCTAACCATAATGACTGCCACTGTGAATAATGATTTGCAATTTGGCAATCATGGGTGCTCAAATTAGTAAATACCTCTGTGAAATATATCCCCACAAAGATAATGCGAATTTATATGAATTAGAAAATTTGCAATCAGAAATTGAAAGTACAGTGTAGAAAATGCTAAAAACAAATGCCAGTATGAAAAAAATCAAAACAACTAACACTTTGTGATTTTCATTGTTGTACATCTCTTTAGAGATATCATTACTCTTTCTGTGATAAGAACAATTTAAAAGTATTGACTGATCATTCGTCTAGAACCTTCATCTTTTGATATACGTGCATCTAACAAAATTGTGTGGACCCTGTGGTTAATCTCTCCCTCATTTCATGGGCCCAATATATCTGAGAAAATCTTTCCTGTGATTAACCCAAAGATACTGTATTAATTATATTAATACAAAATGAGAAAGGGTAAAGCCTCTCAGTTCAAAAATCTTCGTAACTTTATTATGATTGGCTGGTGATACAAATTTGTTTCTGACTGTTAATGCACAGTAACAAATACTGCTGGTAGCCATGAAACTACACTGCAATCATTCTGCATTTTTAGCTAAAAACCATACTGACAAAGGATAAGGTTTTACATGAGGGTTAATTTGAACCCTCTTTCTTCCTCCAATGATAGTTGATAATTTAAAATGATCAGATATCAGAAATTCTGTAGCAACTCTTTCCAAGCTGTCATTTTCTTTATACTTACAATAAAGGGTATATTATAGCCCAGGCTTTTTACAGCCTACAATTTCATCAAGGCAGACAAATTTGCCAGTAAGTTTTAAACTGTCCTCAATATTGTCTTAAATTTGTAAAAAGGAAAAAGGGTCCTTAAAGCGTCATAACGTTTTTTATAAAACTACAGAAAGAGGTACAAAAAATATGTTGTGTTTCCTCCCATTTTGCAGAAACAAATACTGAATATTAGTAGTACCGTTTTTTGAAATTAGATTTCCCAAAGTAATTTCAAATGAGATGAACATCTCATATAACTATTTATATTCCTGGGAAGCAGGGATAGAATAAAATTCAAGGTTATCAGATAAATAAGATATATCTCATTAGGTAAATAAGGTATATAGAGGGAAAATTCCATTCTTGATAATGCTGATATATGTAGTCATCTTCATAGGGAAAATAAACCCTAGTTTAAAGTTAACTTTTTTCATGGATGAATATAAAGTGTAGTGGAAGGTTCTAGTGCTCAAATATAAAATCCTTTTCTAAAGTTTTAGATTCTTGCACTACAGCTCTGATAAATACAAATATTGCCATTGTGCAAATCATAATGAAAAGATTAAGACTTAAGCTTTGAATAATGAAAAGGCTTCCTGTCCATCCAGGTGGTAGTACCTATCCAATCTTGGAAGATCTCAAGCTGGGTCAGAGTTGTGGTCACTACACCAATAAAGCCCATCAGGAAATCACTGTAAAGTATGGTAAATTCGGTATTCAGAGGAGTGTCCCAGAAGGACTACCTTGTTGCCAAGAAACATTTAAGTTGCCAGGAATTAAGCTTAATTTAAAGGAAATCCATTTTTACTTACAAGATTTACTATTTCATGTTAAAGTTGCATATTATAATTGGAAGGAGGAATCTTGTTTTTGCTCTTTCTGCAATGAAACAAATGGAATGAGAGGAAAAAATGCAAGGACTAATTTATCATTATAGAGGCCGATTGTGGTCCTCTATAATGTGATAGATAGATAGATAGATAGATAGATAGATAGATAGATGATAGATAGATAGATAGATAGATAGATAGATAGATAGATAGATAATCTGTCTTCTTAAGTTTTCGCGGGTGTGTGTATGTAAAAAGTTAAAATCTCGGGTGTTTTCCCGTGTCATAAGTTTGTTAGTTAAAATGTTTAAAATCCTGGCTAAGATCACAGCTCAGAATCCTCTAAATTCCCAAACAAAAACCTTTTTAAGGTCTTTCAAAAAACTCTGGCTGAAATCCTAACCAACACTTTAAGGTTAGGCAACGTTTCGACAAGCTCTCTACCTTGTCATCTTCGGGCCTTTATTATCAGTTTAGAAGCTGTGGGTCATGCTTCATTATACTAGCTGCAGTTGACAGTTGGTAATAGGGAGCCAGAGAAAACTGGACCGTTAACACACATTCAGGCTGCAGCTAGTATAATGAAGCATGACCCACAGCTTCTAAACTGATAATAAAGGCCCGAAGATGACAAGGTAGAGAGCTTGTCGAAACGTTGCCTAACCTTAAAGTGTTGGTTAGGATTTCAGCCAGAGTGTTTTGAAAGACCTTGCCGGCTGACAGCTGATATTCGAGGCTAGATGTAACCACTATGAAGCACTCCGTACTAAAAAAAAAGTGCCCCTCTCCAAGATCACTTAAATCTCAGCCCCCAAAGTCTCCCAACAGATTTATTTCCTTGCACCCGTTTATTGCTTCCCCAAATTCAAGGCAAGCGTTTACTACAGTAGTGTTGCTCTACAGGAGGGGTTCCCCAACACCCCATGGGGTGGGCTTGAAACCGGGCCGCAAACGCAGCAGCCGCGCTTGCTTGCACGCGCAGCTCCATTTGCGCCAGTGGCAAGAGACATGCGCGCTTGCCTGCAGCTGACAGAATTGTTTCCTTTTTTTTTTTAAACCTTCCATGACCCGGAAAGGTTGGGAACCCCTGCTCTCCAGCACCAGATGGGGAAAGGGAGCCAAATCTCTCTACAACCTGCGTCTCACCGCCAGGGATTTGCCCCCGAAGCGCCCCCACCTTCCTGACGAAAGATGTCTCTCCCCCACCCCCACCCCACAACTTCGGCCCGTCCTCCCACTCTCGCGGTATCTTCAGCCAAGTCGCGCCCGCTTTTCCTATCAGGAGGAGGGAAGGGGCGCCTCTGGTGCCTGGAGCGTCGGGGCCTTGCCCCGCCCATCCCTCGTCGCCCCGCCCCTGAGTGGCTCTGTGGATGCCGGTGGCGGCAATCGCGCCAGGCGCTTCGCGCTGAGGAAAGCTTTTGAGCCACGGGCCGAGTTCCTTTCGCCGCCCGCTTTCCCCCCTCTGCTGGGCGGGCCTGAGGGCCTCGCAGAGGGAGGAGGAGGAGGCGGCAGCGGCGTCCGATGGCGGCCGACGTGGAGTCGTCTCTGGAGCTGAGTCTGTCGAGCAGCTACGCGGGGCCCGGGTCTTTGCCGCCCGCGCGTTCCCGCATTTTCAAGATCATCGTGATCGGAGACTCCAACGTGGGGAAAACGTGCCTCACCTACCGCTTCTGCGCGGGGCGCTTTCCCGAGCGCACCGAAGCCACTATCGGGGTAGACTTCCGCGAGCGAGCCGTCGACATCGACGACGAGAGAATCAAGGTGAGCAAAACCTGCGACCGCTTCTGGTTCTCTCCAGGTGGACTCCGGCCCCTTCTTTCCCTCGCCCTCCTCTGGGCTCGCTAGGCCGGATGAAAGTCGGGGCGGGAAAAGTTACGGTGGGCCGGGAGACCCTTCCCCACCCCCCTTGGGCAATGACGGAGGCAAAATTGCCTAATGCGGTGGTTCTCGGCCGATGGTGCCTTAAACGTGGCACCCCTGTTCCATCGCCCAGCAATGTATTTGCCCCAAGAATGCCCAGCAGCAGTGGGTTGAATTACTAGATAAAAGGGGATTTATAAGGACTGACAACCTAAGAAAATCGTTTCTTGACAAAAAGACAACGTTTTGCAATTACAAATTCAGTCAAAGGTATTAATAGATCAGCAATTTCCAATTTTTAAAATTTACTATTATGCATTATTTGTTTTTATTTCATTTATACAGTTAATTATCTCACAAACATGACCCTGGCTCATAAAATTTATAAATTCTAACAACAGTGGCCTGGCCAGTTCCTGGTAAGATCACTGCAGTGTGCTCTAATGGAGTTTCCTCTTTTTTTTTTTTTTTTTTGAGTTTCCAAACAGTCCAAATAATACAGCAGGTTATTTGTTGGCAGGAAGAACTTGAGATTCTAATGTAAACCCAGCATTGCAGGCTCTGCATTGGCTACAGTTAAGACTTCTACAATTCAGAATGCTAATTTAATCTGGTTTTGTATCCTGCTTGTTGCAGGAACACATATTATAATTAAATCCTACCCATTCAATGTGTCTGCCTTAAGTTGGGATGCTAGAGTTTCCTCTGCCAGAGATGCTCTGGAAAGCCCCTTACCAGAATTCCAGACAATTCCATCATTCAAGATCTTTAGAAAATATTAAAAACATACAACGGTAATAGAAATTATATTGAAAATATGTTTTTATTTAGGCAGGTACTATAAATATGCTATCACTTATCCATTTGAAGTTTGCATTGATTAATTGATAAGTATGTATGTATGTATGGTCTTATTCTTATTCACGTTTCTTCATTTCCCACCTCTAGATCCAGCTCTGGGATACAGCAGGACAAGAACGTTTTAGGAAGAGCATGGTGCAGCATTATTATAGGAACGTACATGCAGTTGTGTTTGTATATGATATGACAAATATTGCTAGCTTTCACAGTATGCCACTGTGGATTGAAGAGTGCAAGCAACACTTGCTCACCAATGAAATACCCCGGATTTTGGTTGGAAACAAATGCGATCTAAGGAATGCAATTCAGGTGCCTACAGACGTGGCTCAGAAATTTGCTGACACTCATGGTATGCCACTGTTTGAAACTTCTGCTAAAAACCCAAATGACAATGATCATGTGGAAGCCATATTTATGACATTGGCTCATAAGCTAAAGAGCCACAAACCACTCATGCTTAGTCAGTTACCAGATAATACAATTCACTTGAAACCAGCATCAAAACCTACTATGACATGTTGGTGTTAATTTACAGTACATTTGGATTCAACATTGTATTATTCTCTTTGCCAGTGCTTTAAGAATGTGCAATGTTTTGATTTAATAAGAATTATCTTCTGCTGTGCACTTTATTCAGTCGTTTTATATGTAGAAGTTTAGTATGTGCACTTGGTAAACTGTAGCATCTAAATAATGATAATGTTTAGGGAATTATTTTTGTTTTAGGGAATTTTTTAATCTGCAAATATATTGTTTTACAGAAAACTTGGTCTCAGTTTTGAGAGCTTTTCTCCAATACAATGTGGATATTTTAAAAATGTATTAAGTCAACTCTTTGCCTTTATTGTTCAGTGTAAGAATACTATTTTTCTAAGGAGGCCCAAAAATCAGTTTAAAATTATAATCCTAGTTATTTGGTACACAGTTTTATGAAAATAAAATGGAAGAAAGGCTCAATATGAATAAAGTATTCAAAAATTTTGCCCTTAATTTCTTTCCATTTAAATTTTTCATTAATTAAGTTCATTAATTTTAAAAATAAATTATGTACACTGACTTTTTTCTATTTTAATTTCTGGTTGTATTGCTTTTGTTGAATATTCTGAAAACTTTCTCTCTGAGTGTGTGTGTGAACAAATGATGTTTATTTTCATAGTGTTCCACATAACTTACATTTTTCAAGGTAAGAGGAAAAGAATGTGAATCTCCTGCATATTATTGGAAATAATACTGGAAATTGCAACTTATTTTTCTTGTAAGTTGGTTACATTGCTCTAGACTAGAGGCACAGCTACTAGTAGGGATTCCACTAGGTGCAATAAAGGTTTTAATTAGATCACTCAACTTTGCTTCACTGGCCTTTTGCCTTTTTTCTCCCCAAACCTTCTGTGGAGCAAAACTGGAAGCTAGAAGAATGAAGTAAAAAGTAAGCAATCCACACTTTGAAAAAGCCTTAAAATACTATCTTTTCTCTATTTAATTGACTTTGTATTACAAACTTTTTGCAGTATTAGTGGTAGACATATTATGTGCATCCATCCTCTTAACAAGCCAAAACATGAACCTTTATTTGAAGATGAAAAACTTCAAAATTAAAGGATTTAACACTGCAGAATCCATAGCACATTGAATGAATCATAAATAAGTGCTAGCCAATATTGTCTGGTTTCCTTCCATTTGTTATTTGTTGTAGTTGAAATATCAACATCATACAAAGATACTGCTGCTTATATAATTTAACAATTAAAATATGGAAGAGACAGCATAAAATGGGGAGTTTATGTAAAATTGGTGCTCAGAAATTGCTGAAAGGGCTCTTTAAAACTTTTATGATATTGTTTTAAGGGGTTTCAATGATTTTGCACATAAACACTCCTAGCAAATATTGAAGACATGAGCAGGCATTCTGATGATCATTGCATAAGTTGCACAACTTTAAAGATATTTTTTTTTGGCAGGCAGAGATCATGGTGCATACTTTCAGCTCATTGCTTAAGCAGAGCTTTAGATTTTTATATAGGTCATAAGTAGATATCGACAACTTTCTGTTAAAGTAGTCATTTGTATAAGTTTTTATTGGTTAGTTAGATTTATTTATGTATATTTTTGTACAGTCATAAAACAGTTCTAGGAAAAAGACATTCTCTTTTGGATGAAATCCAACAATGCCCAGACAGTTTCTTGCTGTTCCTAGACATTCAGTAGGCTTGTGCAGGACACGTGCAAATGAAAGGTCCAACTCATCTCAACAACTATACTAGACACTGCTGCCCTTTGTAGGAATATATGATTGAATTTCATTGTTGTTTATGATACCTCACTAACACACTGTGCTTGACTCTTAGGAAAACAAAAAACCATTTATACATCATTATGCATTTGTACTTTTCTTTAATTCAAAAGGAAAACCAAAGCTAATAATAATTGGAGTAGTGCTTATTATCTGAACTGTTAACATGTACAGCATTAGAAATTTGGCCCAAGGAGAAGAGCTATTCTTTTAAACAAAATGTTGTTGATTAATTAGTTACGATTATGTTTTATTAATTGGTCCATCTGTAAGTGAATTGTGTAGGGATTTATTCCTGTCCATTCAATATGTTTAATGGGTATTATATTTAAACTTAATAGAACTGATGTTCTGTTTGTCCTGTGTGTTCAATTTTGGGTTAGATTAATGTTTTGGGAGCATAAGCCATGAGACTAAGGGATTTTAATAAAAGAAAATGGTATCGATATTATTTATTAATGCTTAGAAGAACAATGGCCTAATTATCACTAACTTGTAATGTGTGTTCCTCAAAAATGAACATTCTTAAAAGTGTTTTATCTTTCGTATTCATTACGGTAACTGCAAAATTTAAATATAGTTATACTATTAAGTAAATGTCAAATTATATGTATTCTATTGCAAGTTAATATACTGTTGTATACAATTGTAACATTTTAGATTAAAAATATGTTAATTGCACCTTAAAACAGAATAAAATACAGAGAATGCAGTACATTTGCATGATTGGCCAAATGTGTAAATGGATTGTGTTCAGAATGTTTAGATTTTTTCCCCAGTCATTTGTGTATTGTTTATTTGCATAGCAAATATGGAAGGCTGTTTATGCTTGAAATAAGGGATTTTTGTAATAATCACTTTAAGCCTTAATTATAATTTTTATTTACATACTGTCCATGAATAATCTTTTTTAAGAGTTTTATTTAATGAAATGTTCTTAAAATAGTTTTCAAATGAGATTACACTTTCGAGAATTTACTTGCTTACTTCATATGCATAATCCATGTTTTTAAAAAGTGTAGAAGATTCACTAATGATGTAAGAGCTTCATTATTTCTTATTAGTAAAAACCTTTGAACTAATATAAATAACAGTATCGTAATATTGATACAGTTCAGCTTTATAACATTGTTTCAGCACAATTTATTTTTATAGGATTACCATACAGATAACTATTTTTAATGCAAAGTGCTTTTTAGTTTATTTTTCTCTAATATAATTTGCTTTACCTTCCCCTTCAAATGAAGGATCGTCATCTGTCAAACTAGTAGAGCATTTTAAATGAATAAATGCTACCAAATAAAATTCCTTTTCTGTAGTCTGTTTTCACAATGTTTGATTCCAAATAAGCTGAGTTTGTTACACTACTAGTGAATACAGATAGTCCTCAACTTACGACCACAATTGAGTCCAGAAGTTATGTTGCTAAGCAAGAAATTTGTCAAGTGAGTTTTGTCCCATTTTACAACTCTTCTTGACACATTTCTTAAGTGAATCACTCCAGTTATTAAATTAGTAACACGGTTGTTAAGTGAATCTGGCTTCCCCATTGACTTTGCTTCTCAGAAGGTCATAAAAGATGATCACATGACCCTGGGACACTGCAACCATCATAAATATGAACCTGTTCTGCATCTGAATGTACGGTAAATCACATGACGGTGGGGATGCTGCAATGGTCTTAAATGAAAAATAGTAATGTCACTTTTTTCAGTGATGTAATTTCAAACAATCATTAAATGAACTTGTAAATTGAGGACCACCTGCATTAGAGACTATCTTGAACCTTCCATTTTTGAAGTGACTGTCTGATCTTTCTATGAATTATAATTTTTTTTGAGGGGGGGAACTTTGTTTTGAGTTTGGAACAAAATTTAGCTGTTTCAAAAAGCTTGCAACTGGGTTGCTTTTTTAAAAAAATCAGACTTTCCAGTGTAATCGGTATAAAGCAGCAGCCATCAATTACATCTCTGCCTCATGTTTGGACCAGACTGTGCAACTTGTAGATGGGGAATGGCCACATGATAAATTGCAAAAACCACATAGGCTAAAAAGAAATACCTGGCACACCAAATAACTGTCCAGTCAACTATGTGGTGGCTCTTACAGCACATGCTGTGGAATGGAAGCACTGAAGTTGGTGGGATGGTTAAGGCTTGGAGGCACTCTGCAACCCCTCATTCGATTTTGATTGAATTTTCAGCATACAGGTTAAATAATTGAAGACTATGTTGCTTTGTATGTTAGTGAGTTACCCATCCTCTTATGCAGCTGAACATGTATGCTTTGCTGTTTCAAGCTGTGTGTGCACATGTGTGCATACATATGTATGTTATGTAACGTTTCTTTGCCTGCTATAAGCTTTTCAGAATATGTTTGCTATGCTGATTGTCGAGCAAGGGATTTTGTTTATTTTTTCCCCTATTTTTTACTCTGTGCAGTAATGTTAACAATGCTTCATAAACTATAACCATGATGGCGAACCTATCGCATGTATGCCAGAGGTGGCATATAGAGCCCTCTCTGTGGGCACACGCGCCATTGCCCCAGCTCAGCCAGCTGGTTGTCGGGTTTCTGACGCGCACATGCACACTGGCCAGCTGGTCATCGGATTTCTGGTGCTCTGGCACATGCATGTACACGCCTTCTAGTTTGGGCACTCTGTGCCTAAAGGGTTCACCATCACTGAACTATAACAACAGAAAAAGTCTTCGTAGTGAAGAGCCTAATTTGTACTGGCTGAGTAGGTTTTTCTTGTTCTTTCTGAAGACTTGATTTCCTGTTTCTGGGATAAGAGGTCAGTGCCTGTTTGAACTTCTAAGGAGGCACTAATGAAAAGAATTGGAGAGTAGTCACTTTGATTTCTCTGTCTCAGCTAAGTGCCTCAAGAAGCAATTAAAAACATCTCACTGCTGCGAACCCTGGAAAGAAAGTTCTATCCCGTGAGGATTTTTAAAAAAAAAAAATACTCCAAAATGTTTTTAAAATATTTGGATGGCTTGTTTTTATACACATTGGCTGGCTGGTAGCAGTCAGCATGGATTTCACTTGCTTCACCTGCTCTTGTGCTGCCAGAGTGACAAGCAAAAGTCTAATATCCAGTTCCTCTGTCTGATGCAATGTTATGAGAGCCTGGCCCTCTTTCCCTGCTATGATCTTAAAATATAACAATCTTAAACCCCCAACTCCCCTGAGAAGGGATATTCCAGAAAAGCTAGGAGAGGCAGGCAGTACGTAAGATTCGCTTGTCATATGTCAGGTCTTATACTTTCTCTCAACTCAAGGACACTTATTTCACAAGAGTTGTTTACATGTTTTTTCAGAGAAGAAATGCTACTACTTTGCTCTGAAAAGAAAACTGCTGGGCATGGGAGACTATTCAGAACACCTGTTGTGCTTAAAGAGTTGGGGCCAAGAGCAAGTGTCAAGTACTTTTCATCTGTCGGGTCTGTTGAAAGGCTAGGACAATTTCTCTGGATTTTATGTCATCACATTATATTTCAAAGATATTCAATCATTTGGGTATCATGGATGTCTTTACCAAGAAGATTCATTTGTTTCTTGCCAGAGGCTGCGACACTCGGGAGATTGCACAGCATGTTCTGGACCCCCTGTTTATATACAAACTAGTCAGAAAATCTTGGGTTGTGACTCTGAATTTACATCCAATTTTTGGAAGCATCGTTTCTACTGAGAATTTATATTCATTTTTCTTCATCTGGAATGTAATGGGCAATTGGAGAAGATGAATTATTTGAACATTATTTTGCTGTGATTGTATTTGCAGGACAAACATAAGTTACAAAGTTATGGAGGTACTTAACGCCTGGTCCCTAAAGTCACAGCCATTGTGATGGCCCTGTGGTCACGTGATCAAAATTCAGTCACTTGGTAGCCCGCCAGCGCTTATAACAGCAGGGGTCTTCAACTCTCCCCACCCTCTTGAACTCCTCCCACTCGTCTACCTCCCCCTCTCCAATCTCTTTTTGGTCACTCTGTACAGAAGCCTTCCTCAGCAGTGGTGGCAGCACTGGGGCTGAAGAAGATGTCTGAGGACAGCAGCAGGCGACTGAGACTGAAGACCCCAGGACTCTGCTTCAGCTCCAGTGCCATCACTGCTGCCACTGCCACCAAAGAGTGCCAATGTGCTCAGGGTAGTCAAAAGGGCAAAAATGGAAGGGCAGGGGAGATAGGTTCATGGTAGGAGTCCAAAAAGAAGGCAGCCCTTTGTCAAGACTCAGGACAGGAAACAATGAAACCAAGAATGGCTTGGATCAGGAAATTGGATTAACAATGGCAATGAGACTGTATTGCTATCGCTAAACAATGCGATCATGTAATGTTTCACTTCACATAATTTATTGCCAATTACCATCATTCATAACCCATGGACCAGCTGTAAACCAAATGGCTGCCTCTTGCAGAATTTGCCTCTAACAAGCCCTCTTCCATCTGAAATTCCCACAAAAGCCTCATTCCCAGGAACTGCCTCCAGCATTGCCAGATAATGACTTCCAGAATGATTCTTTGCTTCTTGACATTGGGGGCCTCTAATGGGGAGGGGACACTTTTCTGCTCCATAGCTCAACGTTTTCCAACCTAGACAGCTGAGATTTGTGGATTTTAGCACCCAAAATCTTAGCAATGATAAAATTGGGAAACATCAGTCTAGGTTTTCCATACCAGAGTTGTTAAATGGAGAGCTTTTTGTAAGCTCTCTGCTGAAAAAGAAATGAAGCTTGCCATAGAATCTGCTTTCCAATGATGCAGCCAATTTTCACTACAGAAAAGAAATCTTTTTGGGAAGGCATCTTCAGAGTTTCAGTGTTTCTAACTCAAGAAATTTAAATACAATTTTTATTCACTTTTGTAATAAAATATTTTTGTACATAAGTAAATTCATATATTTTCAGGATCTGTTGAAGAGAGTCTTTTTCAATTTCTTTAATAATTGTACGCATTTCATACTTTTTAAAAAATTATAAAGGGTCTGTTCATGAAATCCTTGTAGAATTTGTTTCTAAGTCAGCCTGATGTATGGAGGAGGGTCACTTATTTCATAATCTGTTTCTGTGTTCGGTTGGGGAAGTCTTACTGGACAATTAAAAATTCTGTCCTCTTGATCTATAATGGTAGAATATAATAAATCCGTCACATATGGCAAAGTCAAACATTTCTTGCACTTTTAATATAATTTAACACTGACGTTCTAAAAAGAAGACGACCCTACATACCACGTGAAAGGCAGACTAATTCTGTAGTTTGTAACTGGTCGTCATTATTTTTTAGATGCTCCTAAGAATGAGAATGTGAAAATATTAAAACAGGCTTGCATATGGATCAAACTGATATCAGAATTTAGCCATAAATTATTATATTGCACACTTCACTTAATAAAAAAGTAGTTGAACAATATGCTGTAAGAAAACTATTATTCAAAATAAAATAACAACATGGGAATCATATACAAACTGTTGCTAATCTTTAAAGATCTTAAACACGAGGCCTAATAAAATTAGACAAAGAGAAGAAATGTTCAGGGTAGCCTGTCAGTTTTGGAATATAAGATAGAATCTGCTTAGAAGCTTTTCAGGGCAAAATGTTATTTGCTCAGGTATTTTAAATATATGTATTTGGTTATGCCATTGTGCAATTGTACACAATCCTAAAATTAAATAGTGATATTGCATATATTTAAATATCCAAATCCAATTTCATCTAGGATTAGCCCTAGCTCTGCCAACTCACCTGGGGATTGCAGAAAAACATGCAACCTTGAGGTCGGTTAGCATCTTGAAGGATCTCTCCCACCTTTTAAATGTATTTATTCCTGTATATATTTATAAATAACAATATTTATGTGGGTTTTATGTTTAATTGGACACCACACAAAGTTTCTCCGTGACTCTGTGATATGTGAGCAAATAAATATATATCATATTTCGCATCATATTTAATTAATTTACAGATGGCATACTGACATGATTAATCAGAGTATTTTTGTAAACCCTTCTTGTGAAAAACCTGATAACAAGCTGTGCAAAAGAATTCCTTCCAGAAAAGGAATGCACAATGAAACAATAAGGAATATTGTTCAAATCTGTACACAAGCTTCTATTTACAGGAAACTGCAATATATCCCATAAAAGGGCATCCTTGGAACTGAATTAGGCCTTTTTAATCAACAAACCTTAAAATCAGAACTGTAGTTATTTTTTTTCTAAACACAAGTAGTCCGTGAAAAATGTATCTTGCATACGCAGAGGAAAAATAAATCTCTTTTTATATATGTATTATCCATTGTTTGGAAAGATCACAATAATTTATAGGAGATACAAGCTTTCTCCATCTAAGGACTGATTGAAATCTATGGTTGTTTAATTTGAATGGTGCTACAGTGTGATGCATTCATGACTGAGCACACCCTCCTTAATGATGTTGCTACTTACAAGTCCAGTGATACTGTCATAGCAGGAACAACATGGAAGACTTCGGCAGCTGACATACACAATCACCAGCACAATAAATATACTAAAAATTGATGAAATCATCATTGTGATGTTAGCTCCTTGAACCAGTTTACCCAGCACCAATACCTGCAGTTCAAAATACAGAAAATTCACATGCATGTTTTATCAAAATAAAAGGAAACAATACAAGTACTCTATATATTTATTTATGCTCTGGGACATCTTCCTCACATTCCTTCCTCAGACTTTTGGAGGTTTCTCACCACTCTCAATAAGATATGGGAATATGTGGGAGAGGGGGAATCTTTTCTACTAATGCTGTGAAAGCTACAAATGAATGAAATGGATATATCTGAAATTCTTAGATGCTTTTTTTAAAAATGCAATAAAGGTTTTCAAGCAGGCTGAATCCCCATCTATTGGAGATAGAATATTTGAATCGCATTCTGGTCATAAGTCATGCCAGTTGTTAAAGCGGAACATCAAATATTAAAATGTGTTTTGCAGTGGTTAAGTGAACACTGCAATCATTAATTTAATTTAATTTAATTAATTAAATTTATATGCCGCCCCTCTCCAAAGACTCAGGGCGGTTCACAATACATTTTAAAAAATAATTATAAAAAAACATTGAAAAATTAAAAACATTAAAAACATTAAAAACTCATTCACGTCATTCATGGCCAGATCTCGCCAGATCACAAGAGCGATCAACGGCCCCAGGCCTGCCGGAAAAACCAGGTCTTCACCGCTTTTCAGAAGGCCACTAGGGTGGGGGCAGTCCAGACCTCAGGATGTAACTGGTTCCAGAGAGCTGGGGCAGCCACAGAGAAGGCCCTCCCCCGCGGGCCCGCCAGCCAGCATTGTTTAGCTGACGGGACCTGGAGGAGACCAACTCTGTGGGATCTTACCGGTCGCTGGGAGTTATGCGGCAGAAGGCGGTCTCGAAGATAACCTGGCCCTGAGCCATGTAGAGCTTTAAAGGTAATAACCAACACCTTGAATTGTGACTGGAGACCAATAGGTAATTAAGTAAACCTATTGTCCACAATGGGCATTTTTTTGCTGGAAACTGGAACTAAACTCTTGTTTCAGCAAAATAATATACATTGCATCATGTAACCTCAGGATGCTTCAAACTGTTGCAAATGTGTGCCAGTTGCCAAGCACCCAAAATGTGATCTCATGACTGTGGGGGGAATGACTGGCCACCAAAACTTCAAATTCAGGTCATTAAGTAGTCCGGAGAAAGTCCATCATAACTTTGAATTGTCGCTAAGCGACTGGGCATAAGTCAAGGACATTGTGGATTTTTAGCATTGCTTTCAGTTGTGCTCTATGTGCCTGAATTCTCAGAATTCACATCTAATATGCAAGCTTTACATTTACTTCTGTCTAGATCAGTCGTGATGAATAGAGACAATTAGATACAGCTTCTTATTTATTATGCAATTAATAGTGGAGAGTGGAGAAAATCACATTATAACTACAGGTAGTCCTCAACCTAAGATTTTAATTAAGCCCTGAATTACAGTCATAAGTCATGCTGGTCGTTAAACAGATCATCATGTGACTGCACCTGATTTTATGACCTTTTTGTGGTGATCATTAAGCAAATCCATTGTTTGTAATGGGTGTTTTTTTTTTACTAGAAACCAGAAATATACAAAAATGTTGTATAAAGAATGTTGTAAAACATAGTCATTGGACCACAAGCTGCTGCAAACAACCATAAATGCAATCACATGACTGGGGCAGCATCGGTCAGAACTTAAAATCTGGGTCATAAGTAACCCTGGGGAAGTCCACTGTAAGTTTGAACAGTCGCTAAGTCACCAGTTATGCTGAAGAGTACCTGTACCATTTGGTAGCACAATATAATGCTACTATTTGTATTTGCATTATAAACCACAGAGTTTAAAGGAGACCTTCCAAACTAATAGATTTCATTGTTTATCATGCATTAGCTGTACATTACAGGATCTGTAGTTCAGATAATCTAAAGAAACCAGAGTAAGACTCAATATTAATCTTTGCATTCAGATTGGCACTAGGAGCATGAATTAGAATAGTATACAAGGTTTATGAAAGAACAGGAATTTAATAGAGAATACTGGACACAAAATATGCTACTTACGATTTCTGGGTGGTTATACGACACGTTATTAGACTCATGTTTTTCACCATACTCTAATGTCATAGAAGCATAAATTATTACAGTTAAAGTGGTGAAACAGGAAAATATTGAAGCAATTATTGTGGCATTCACCTGTATAAGGAATACAGAAAACTTAAGATTTGATTTGGTTATTTATTTTCTCAGGGAAGACAAAATGTTTCTTCATACCATAACTGAATATCTCAATATGAATCGATTCTATGTGAAAATACACAGAGGAATCAAATCTAAAGTTGTTTAGGGAAAGTTAACCACTAACCCACATACTAAAAATGCCAAATGGCTTTTTGCCCAGTCCTAGAGGGAGTGAGAGTGAGACCCCTTCATTGTATGTGTCATTTTTTATCTTTGTCTTTTACATTTTAATGATTTGATTGTAATTTCTTTTATTGTTGTGAGTCACCCAGAATCATTCAGAATTGGCTGGCATACAAGTTTAATATATTATTATTATTATTATTATTATTATTATTATTATTATTATTATTATTATTATACGTTCATTGTGTTTTGAAATCTGCTCTTAAACAATATTAAAAAACCCACTCGGAACTCACCAGAATTGGATTCTTCCTCTGAGATGAATTTAAAGCCATAATTCCAGGAATGCTCATAAACTAAAACACAGGATAGAATAAATAACATAGCAAAAAAACAACAACATAAATGTGAAGTTATATTATGGTTACGTTTAATATCAAAAAAGTCAATCTTTAGTGCCCCCAAAATATAGCCAGCCAGATACATTCTTTATGAGCTATTATATACAGTGATGAAAAGTCCTAATTTTTTTACTTAGCCCTTCAAAGTTCTTTTTCACCCATGGAGCCTACTTTATCAGCAAAGGCAACTATAAACAATTTCCATATTTAGAATTATCTATAGCCTGCTTGGCTAGTTGGACTAGGTAATTCCATGGATAGAGGTCCCAGCATCTTGAGGCCCTTCTTTGGGCACAGAAGTTAAGAGGGGTCATGCTTGGTTAGTAATCTGGTTGGATGGACTGCTACAAGATAGATTGGAAATTGGAAAAAAATATATGGAAGAAGCTAACCAAAAAAAATATTCTATATTCTTGCCAAGAAAATTTCATGGCCATGTAAATGAATTCTCTAGGAGTCAAAGCTTGATTCAAAAGAAACTTTAGCTTTATATATAGGATATTACTGTTAAAAAATCAGATACTGCGATGAATTGCAGCAAACCTTATTAGTCTCCTGTCCTAATTTTAAGCCGCTCTTTTACATTTAAGGAGCTGGGAAAAATGATAAGCATTTAGTCAGGGAAATACCTTAAGAACACAGACTAGGATAGAGGCAGGCAGTGAATTCAAACACAAATACCCACAAATCAATCCTCATTAAAGATAAATGCTATTGAATCAAATTATCTTTGCTGACACTGAAAAATAACACTATTTTCTGATGCCCATTCAGAGTTCACTTTTCATATACGGCTCAGAAATCAAAACTAAGAAGTGATTTCAATGGGCAAATTCCAACAGCTGAAATGTAGCAGGCACCATGCTCCACATTAGCTACCAGAGTTTTGCTAATAGGGGACGGTTGGGATAGTTTTAAAAGGACCTTGAATAGGTTCATGGAGGATCAGACTGTCATTTTTTTAAATTACTGTTTACTCCCACCTGTATCATAAGCAAAATGTCATAATTGTTGGAAAGCAGTAGTGGAAGAAATCCTTCACACAGTCCTGTTCAAACTCCCCAAATTTATTCAAAGGGTCATTCTGCTGCACAAAATTTAGGACTAGATGGCCCTAAAACTGGATTCAGTAGAGCTTTTCACACACATTCTTTTTTTTAATCAACTACTTTTAAAGGCACATATTATATTAGTGAATTCAGTAATCTAGGCAGCAAAGTTATCGGGGAGAGATGTTGGTATAAGCATCCCACTTGGCAAGATTTGTATTATATAAAAAAACCCTCTACAATACAACAAGCAGATTTTGGAGCCCAGAAAGCAACAACCTGCCACTCCAAAGGAAGTGGAAATTTTTTGACTGAATTTTTCTTCTTTATAGTTATCACCATGAAATGCTATGTACCTAGTCATACTTTTTCCTATGAAATCTAGGTCTTATTTTCCTGAATGCGAAGTAAGAAACAGCAAGTTCCCTGGAACTAACAATACATTCTTAATATATTCTGGAAAGAAAGATAGAAAATATAGCTTACCACTCCAGCCCAGATAGGTATCTTAGTTTTACTCAATTCTGATTCCTTTCTGAAAACACCATCTATTAATCCACTGATGACACAAACTGTAGCACAAGCTATCTCAAGTAGCCCTAATATCAACATGCTTCTCTGGTTGAAGATGAAATATCTGTAGCGATCCATTCCACTGTAAACAAATACACACATGTATTCAAGTCAGAAAGAAGCACAGAGATTATTAAAAATAAGACAGCCCTATAATCTGTCCTGAATAGAGATGCTTGCAAAATGTCCATTAGCATTTCTACAAACTTTAGGTGACACACTGATATTTCTAAAATAAACAAACTGGATTGCTTTATACTAAAGCAAAACAAAAAAAAATTAAGTAATTTTGTCAGATGTCTTTGAATTTTATTCTGCAGGATTCAATTCTTCATATATTTTTATTTTTTTGCAATTATTATCAGTTCACACGGTTTGAAATGGGTTGAAATTGCCTTCTCACTTCCTTTTAACAAAGCTAGGCTTCAGATTTTTTTTTATTACAGGTTGTCCTCACTTAAGAATAATTGGGGCCAGAATTTACATCACTAAGCAATGCAGTCACAAAGTGCAATGTCACGTCATTGCATTGCTTAGTAATGGCAATTCTGACAATTCCCATTGCCATTGTTACATGAGGATCATGGGTCATTAAACAAGGACCTCATGTGACCATAATTTGTGACTTTCTTCCAGTTTCCAATGAGCAAAATCATTGGGGAAGCCAGCAGGAAATGGCAAGCTCTGATTACCACAAACCTTTCCTTAGGCGGCTTTTGCAAGCAGGCCAGTAGGTGGGTAAGTCTACAGAATGCAGGCAGACAGGGGGCAGATGCTGCAGTGTGGTACAGCTTGAATGCAGTTGAGCAAAGAAGTGCTCCTACAGCCCAGCACTTTTCCACACTGAGGATCTTGGATCTACATTCTCAAGGTCCACATCTCATCAGCACTCTTGAGAGTCTTGTTCTGGACTCTCTTGCTTATGGGAAACCAAGGTTCAATTCCATAGCTCAGAGATTCTTTATCAATGAGATTGATAAAGATATAAATTTAATTAATTAATCATGTGTAGGATTGCACTAAACCATGTTGTATCATCACTGGAATATTATCATTATCATAAGTTTCTGCTCACAGAGCATTTAACAATTTCTCATTATTTGGGCAACTGGTGGCCTACAACCATGATTAAAACCATTTAACCATATACAGGAAAGAAAAGTCTGTGATCTAAAATATCAGGAACTACAGGTTCTGTAAAGGGCATTAGTAACGGGAGAGGATGGATCCAAATACAGTAATGAATGCAGCTTTTCTGGTCTAAGAGTCAAATGTAACTGGAATTCTTTTATTTGTCATGTTCAGCTTCCTTCCATAACAGAGAAGCTCTGTGGAATCCAGGCCTGCTAAAAGAATTGAAAGAGCCGCTAAGGTATTGTCCCAAAGGTGCTTCTTTTTTCAGGAGCCAACAAGACTTTCTTGGTTTTTCTTTGAAGACATTTTTCCAGAGGAAAAAAAATAATTGCAGACTACAGGAACCAGGAGCACTACTCAGGTGACCCTTGGGACACAGATAAACCTCCATGTGCTTCAACACCCTCTAAAAGGATGCAAATGACCAGCTGTCTGCAAGGAATATAAATCCTTCCATTCCCCACCATCCAGTCAGAGCTGAAGAAGCTTCTTGGATGAGAAGCGAAACGTCTTCAAAGGAAAAACAAAAAGTCCAGTTGCCTCCTTAAAAAAAGTACCTTTGAGACAACCATGACCTGGATGACTGAGATTCTCTACAGACTGCTGAACTATTGCATGTTCTTTCAGCTCTTGTCTCTGTTTTATTATTTATAAGACTGTATTATTCTTCTCATCCTTCCTATTACCTACAGTATCTCCTCCCACTTATGACTATAACCTTGTTGCTTGTATCTCTACAATTTATATTATTTTATTTGTTTCCTAATATGATTTGATTGCTTATTAGTAACTTATGACTATCACTAAGTGTTCTTGATTAATATTTTTTTCTTTTATGTACACTGAGAGCATATGCACCAAAGACAAATTCCTTGTGTGTCCAACTACACTTGGCCAATAAAGAATTCTATTTTGTTCTGCTCTACTCTACTCTACTCTACTCTACTCTATTCATGTTATGACACTGATAGGTTTCTTGTACTGCAAGCAGTCCTCGACTTACATCCATAATTGGGACCAGAATTTCCATTGCCAAGTAAGGCAATTATTAAGTGTGTTGTGCCCAATTTTATGACCTTTTTTTGTCATGGTTGATAAGTGAATCCAGCTTCCCCCATCAACTTTGTTTGTTAGGGAAAGTCACAAATGGCAATCATGTAACTCCAGGATGCTGCATCTGTTGTAAATATATACTGGTTGCCAAGCATCCAGATTTTGGTCATATGACTGTGGGGATGCTGCACTGGTTGTAAGTGCAAAGGCTGGTTATAAGTCACTTTTTCAGGGCTGTCATAACTTCAAACAGTTAGACTTGGAATAACTTTATTGTCACTTTAAATGTATACTAATCAGCACACATTAAAATAAAATTTTCTTGCATACAACTCTCAAAGGGTCACCACTTCCAATATACACTACATAAACATGACAAAAATATAAAACAAACAAACAAACAAACAAACAAATAAATATGCATATACCCACATATATTATATGACACAGAGAAACAACACTGTTTAGTTCGGATGTATACATGTACATGGCGAGAAAAATTAATCTTGTGAGTTTACCAGACGGATGGCATAGGGAACAAAGCTGTTACAGAATCTGGTAGCCCTGCTAGAAATACTTTGAAACCTCCTCCCAGAGGGGAGCAACAGAAACAGACCGTAAAGTGGGTGTGTGGGATCTCACACCCTTTGTGCTCTAAGCACATAGCGCTTATAAGCAGTATCCTGAATAATGGGAAGTGAGCTTCCTATAATCTTCTCGGCTGTCCTTACCACTCTCTGTATGGACTTTCTCTCTGAGGCACTGCTACCATCAAACCAAACAGTGATGCAGTTTGTTAAAATGCTCTCAATTGTGCCTCTGTAAAAAGTGTCCAGGACAGAAGAAGAAAGATGTGCTCTCGTCATCCGACACAGGTAATGCAGATGCTGGTTTGCACGCTTTGCTAAGGATGACATGTGGAGAGATCAATTCAGATTATTAGTAATCTGCACCCCCAGATACTTAATACTGTTGACCCCATCTACAGCTGCATCCTTGATACTGACTGGAGTATGACTATGTCGGCTATACCAGTTGCTAAATAAATGGTTGTAAGAGCTGTATAAAGCAATGCTTTGGACAAAGCCAATATCATGGAAGCAAGGACTAAAATTCAAATATTTAGGTTGTGCTGGTAATTCTGTAAGTCAACAAGAGTGAAATATCTCAAAGTAGTCAAGTAGTTCTTCCTCTGCCAGCCATGGATCATTTTCTGAAAGAATTTGGGAAGATTAAAATAACCAGTAATCAGAAGCTCCGTATAGAAGACCAAACAAAAGCATGTGAGACAGAAAGGCAAAAGATTTTAATGCTGGAAAAGCAGAGAAAGACACTTTCCATCTCTCAAGCACATATTTGCTTTGTCATAGGCAATACTCAAAATTGAACTCACCTCTGAACGTTCTCCTTTCTCCCACTGTGCCAACAAAGAAAAGGAGCAATTACAGGAAGTTGGGGAAAAACAGACAGCACAAAGCCTTTGCACCTCCTGCCAAAGCAAAAGAGAAACTCAGCTAAACACCATGGGTGGGAACAAGGTGTGTATGCTCAGCATTGCCTTACCTCAGCCAGGTTTAAGATCCTTACTCAAAAAAAGCTTGAGAAGTTCACCAGCCTAGGCCAGCAGCTACAGTCCAATGGGAATGACTTGGTCATCCAGGGACTGGCTCTGGCTGCCAAGCCCCACTCTTTCCTTCCTGCAATCAGAATAAAATCTTGCTCCACCCACATAATGCGTTTACCTGCCCTTCCCTTTTGCAGGTAATACTTTCTCTTGTTGCCTTTCCTTCTATCTCTGGATTTAACCCATTGCGTACAATTTAAAAAATGCATTTCCTGTAGAAGTTTGGAGTTTAATCTGTTAAGAAGTATTAATAACGCTCCACCTTCCAGCGTACAGCTACTTAAGTGGACATAAACAATTGCTGAGTGAACAGCTACCAGGGCTTCCCATAAAGAATTAATCCTCACATTATGCATGTGGAGAAGAGACATAGTCTTCCTGATTCTTGTGCCCTCTGGTTAAGTTGATGTACAACTCCCAGTATCCTAGGCAGTTTAACTATTGTAGTGATAAAAGGTTAATGGAATCTGTGCTCTGAAACTTATTTTATGGCACAAGACTCCCCAACACTGATGTAAAGTAGCATGCAGGAAAACTGTGTTTATCACATCTTAATATTTCAGCTTGACATTTTAAATGACTCGGCAAGAAATGCTTTTTTTCTCATTTGGTGCAATTAGCTTGTATTGCAATGTTTCCCATCAGAGTTCAAATGTAGTATCTTGCCCTGAGGCAACATCTGTGCAGGAGATTGGCCTTTGGAAATGTACTGTTCCATGTAAACATAACAAGCAGGGAGAAAAAGGTGTGGAAATACAAATAAGAGGTAATTTGCATGTTGTCCTCTATTTTGTAAATATTAATACATGTATATGTTCTTCCATAATATGGAGGGAAATAATTCTTTAGAAAGTTGTTATGCGAGTTCTGAAGCCCCAAGAAGGGATATTCATGAAAGTAGAGAAAATATAGGTAGTCCTCAACTTACAACCACAATTGATCCATGGGTGGGTCCCACTTACCTTTACTACCGGTTTGCAATGGGAGCGCACGCACTTCTGCGCATGCGCAGATCACCCATGATGACATTGTGGCGGGTGGGCGGAGCCTCCTGACGGTTTTACTACCGGTTCTATAGAACCGGACTGAACCAGGAGCAACCCACCATTGAATTGATCCCAAAATTTCTGTTGCTAACATTTGTTAAGTTGGTTTTGCCCCATTTTACGACCTTTCTTGCCCTAGTTGTTAAGTGAATTACTGCAGTTGTTCAGTTAGTAACTCAGTTGTTAAATGAATCTGACTTCCCCATTGACTTTGCTTATGAGAAAGTCTCAAAAGGGGATCACATGATACTGCAACCATCATAAATATCAACCAGCTGTCGGGGGTGTGAATTTTGATCATATGACCATGAGGCCGCTGCAATGGTCGTAAGTATAAAAAATGGTCATAAGTCACTTCTTTCAGGGCTGTTGTAACTTTGAACAATCACTAAACTAACTGTTGTAAGTCAAGGACTCCCTGTATATCTGGGTTCTGAAAAAGAAACTTGGAGACTGGTAGCAGCAGAAGCCACTTTCTGGAAATAAGGTCTATCCTCAACTACCATATGCAAGATACAATGTGCTTATTCTTTGAGAATGTCCAAATATGGGTACAGAACTATGATGAACTTGAAGATAATGTCTTAATTACAGTCCGTGGCCACAACCACTTAATAGCTTTGGTTTCCCATAGCATATAAACTGGAAACAGAGGTAAGAGGTGGATGTAGGCATAATTTTTGGGCAGTAGGGGGGCAGTAGCATCTTTGCTTCTGCAGTTTGCTTTCCATTACTTCCTGAATGTATTCAACATATTCTTTTCAAAAATTGGGGGGTGGGAGAGTTATTGGCCTCCCTAGCACTTGCTCCATATAATGCAGGGGTGTCAAACTCAAGGCCCACAGGATGCTTAGATCTGGTCCACGGGGCTGCCCTGGAAATAGCAAAGGACTGGCCCACAGTGCCTTGGCCCGGCCCAGGCCGACCAGACGCTGATCTACAACCTGGTGGCTACCATTTTTGTTGGCAGAGAGCTGCAGGACATCGCAGCCGAAAACGTAGCTTGGGAGGGCCACATACGCCCCTCCCGAGCTCTGTTTTTGCTGCCAAAACAAACTACCAAAACAAACTACTAGCAAAAGTGGCATTTGATCACAAGACAAGGAGGCATGTTTCCTCCTTGTGCAATGATTCCCCTTTTGCATTTGAACATCCAAGAAGGGACAGGAAAGGAGAAACAGAAAGAGGAAAGAAAAAGAAAAGATGAGAAGAGAACAAGGAAGGAAAAGAAAGAAAGGGGAAGGAAGAAGAAAGGAAAATGAAAATGAAAGGAAAAAGAAGAGAAAAAGTAAGTAAGTAATAAGGGAGGGAGGAAGGAAGGAAGGATTATGAGAGGGAGGAAGGGCCTGAGGGAAGTCTTGCCTTAGCACTTGGCTACTAGCAGCCCTGCTGCCTTTTCACCATCCCCTTGTCTTCTCCTAACCTCTCCTTGTGGTCTCCCATCCTATTGCTGAGGATGCTTTGGTTAAAGAGCTGGGTCTCCTCACGTGGAGAAGGAGTGGGCCTCCCTCTAACACACATACTTTGCCTTCCCGCACACACCATGAGCAACCTGGCCAAGGAGAGTGAGCACAGCAGCAGCAGAAGAGATAAGCACAGTCGGGCAGCCCCTCGGGGAACTGGGCTGGGCTGTGGGGTCCTGGTACCCTGGGAGCTAGAGGGCTGAGATGGGCACTTGCCCTCCACTACCAAGGGCTCTGGACAACCTGCGCCACCATCCAGGAGTTTTCTGCATGGCCTGAGAAGGACGGTGAAGCTCCTCTGGAGGACAAGGTTTGGCACTTTCCCTGGTCTCACCATCCTCTGCTGAAGACAATGGATCCCTCCAGCACCACCCAGGCCACCACAGGTGTCCCCGACATGAGTGATATCGGGCTGGCCATGCCCCTTGGCCATGCCCTCCCCCCCGGTCAAACAAAACCCTGATGCGGCCCTCAATGAAATCGAGTGAAAGGAAAACCTAAGGAATTAGACAAAGAAGGCTCATGATAAATTGATCTTGGAATTATATTGCATTATAGCTATACATTCACCATAGCATGAATGTATTTGAGTCCACTTTTTCAGCATTGTAGTTAACTTATCACCTATTTCCCAGACCATGTAGTTCAAGATACATATTTTCATAGAGATAATCATCTTATATTGCAACTGCACTAAATTCTTGAGTTGGTCCAGAAATTGAAGCTTCTATATATGTCTTCTAGAATTATTTTGGTCAGAATCAATGATGTTTAATAACACATAACTAAATTCTAAAATATTGATAAAGGGCAAAAAGCTATAAAATTAAAACAAAATAATACAGTAAGATATATATTGAAATGGAGATTGAAGCAGCATGAAAAATCTTCCCTTTTTTTGCTTTCCATCAATGTCCAATTTTGGTCAGATGTAAACCAAGTTATCAATTTCACATTATCATGGACAATGTAAGAAATGGGACAAAAATTGTGTCAAAACAATTCATGTAATGCTTTATTTTCACAATGCAGAATAAAGCAATTTTCCCTCAGAGACATTTTTCTATTTCTTTCACAATGTGTTCAATGTGTTCAGTGTATAGTAAACAATGTCTATAAATAAAGTACAATTATTTTTTCTTTTACCCAGAGTTTTAGAAAACATAAGTAATGCCTATGGATGTCGATAAGGCTCATCACCTTACTAAAGTAGTTGCTTTAGGTCACTGAGTAATCTATATATATAAAAGCGAAAACCACTTACACTGTAATCACGAAATCTCCAGAACCGTAAAGCCTACAAACTTGAAATTTGCCATGTATGTTCCTCTTGGCTTCTAGGTGCTCACTAAGAAAGGATTTTTTTGAAATGACCATCAGAGCATTAGTATTTCCTATATTATTATAACACGCTCTGATGCTAATTAGACGTTCTACTCCCCCTCCCAACTTGAAAATAACTCTGTAGAGAACGGGATAGCATAGGACAGGCTTCTGTGGGGCACATCTGAGGGAGAGAAGGGGATAGAAAGCCTGAGGGAAAGAAGGGGATAAGAGATGTTTCTGTGGGGCAAGGCTGAGGGAGAGAAGGAGATAGGATAGGGGAAGATTCTGTGGGGCAAGGCTGAGGGAAAGAAGGGGATAGGATAGGGGAGGCTTCAGTGGGGCAAGGCTGAGGGAGAGAAGGGGATAGGATAGGGAAGGATTCTGTGGGGCAAGGCTGAGGGAGAGCAGGGGAGAGGAGAGGCTGATCTTAACTACTCATTAATTTTCAAGCTATAAGTGTCAATTTATCAAGCCCGATCCCATAGTTTCATAGCAGAGCACAGGTATTCAGCTAGTATTTAGTATATTATTGAATGTTTTGTAAATACACAGACCTAACCCAACACAAAATAAGTCTCATCTGAGGAGCAAAGGATTTATTCCACTAGGCTAAGGGGATTTTTTTTCTAACTCAAGGAAGTAGATTTCTGCAAGAAGCCTCATAAGTTACAATATGGAAGTTTCACAGAAAGTTCTAAAAGAGAGAAAAGCAGTAGCGAGAATGCAAACTTTACAAAAAATGTAGTCAGATTTTTGAGGGGTCCTTAGTGCTCCCTGAGCTTGGTTGTTTTCTTGTAGACATTTCATTACCCAACTAGGTAACACTACAATTGATGAGCTGATGAGCACTGATGATGTTACCTAGTTTGGATAATGAAATGTCTGCAAGAAAACAACCAAGTTCAGAGAGGACCAAGGACCCCTCATACCCCTCATTTCAACCCCAAGCTACAAATATTCTCCTTTATCAGTCAGGTTTTTAATTGAAACATCATTTTATGAAAGTTTTTGTTAAAATATGGAGTCCTTCTGAACTTCATAGATTTCCCTGTGACAATTATGTAAAGGAGCAGTTTGTTTCTAAACAGCTAAATATTCCAATATTGAATATG
This sequence comes from Pantherophis guttatus, assembly GCF_059756535.1. Taxonomy (NCBI): domain Eukaryota; kingdom Metazoa; phylum Chordata; class Lepidosauria; order Squamata; family Colubridae; genus Pantherophis; species Pantherophis guttatus. The sequence continues at coordinate 32,002,294 of NC_142070.1, read as the reverse complement.
CAAGTATTCTAGATATAATTATATAGTTTGAAACTATAAAAAATGGCACAGCAGGCCCATTAAAATTGGATGAAGATACAGAACCTAGACTTCAATAGATGCAAATTTTATGCAAATAAGCTCACAATGCATCATATTCACCATCTGATGGCTTCTGTATTTTTGATAGTTAGAACCTAGGATTTCTAGTTAGCATCACTCGCTGAGCATTTTGAACAAATGAAAATGGCTACAGGTTTGGGAAAATTCAGTTGCAAATAACCTCTGTTGAATTTCGTGCGGGCTGTAGATAGAGGTTTATACACTAAATAATTTTGATCACTATAAATCACTGCAAGGGCTATGTAAATTAGAATGTAATGAACATATTGAAATCTAAATTAGAATATAATGTACAATGGCAAATATCTACATTAAAAAGGTGAAACCATTTTAATGTTTTCCAAAAGTGTTAACCACGAAGTGTTTTAAAAATGTCAAATCCATTTCACTACCATCCTGTGTAGTTTCAGAGGTTCAGAGCATACAGTAATTGTGATTGCTTGTCAGGATTGGGTTTGATTCTGCACCCTCTTGCAAGCACACAGCATAAGCATGACAAATGGATGTCTACATGTTATCATTCATGAAGATAGTGATCATATTAGTTCCGATAAATAAGTTTCCAAATATTTCTCAATTCATGGACAGTAACTATATTTTTCAACAATCCCCAATAATAGCTGATTTTAAATAGTTTACTGGTGGCAAATGTTGGCCATGCACTTTCTGAGTTAATTGCTTGGCTTCATCATTACTATAAGATTGCTTTTAGGATATGAAACAATGTTATGGAAAATAAAGAAGACTGTACAGCAGACCGAACTCTGTGAATCTCGAAGTCATGTTATCAATGTCCATTTAAAATGTCCATTATTCTCTTGACGTAGAAATCAAATGCAGTTTTGTAAAAAGAAATTTTAGTAAAACTTCCCTTAGATAAACAGATAAAGGACTGAATTCTTAATAATAAACTCTAAATTTAGCTCTCTTGAATTGCATCTGGAAACACATTGGCAACTAGCACAATTCAGGAAATAATGGTGTTATGCGTGTCAAATTTCCAATACTATTTACTACTCGTGCACCTGCATTCTCCACCAGTTGAAGCTTCCTCAAGGAAAGTCCCACATAGAGTACCTTGCAATACTCCAGATAGGAAGTCACAAGGGCATTAGGGACTGTCAGCACCTGCTAGTCACAGCTGCCACAGGCAGGAGCCAAGGGTCCAAAAAGACCCCTAGAGTGTACACCTCTATATGCCTTCTACTCTATGCAGTATTTAAATCCTTATGAGGCTGCAATATGTAGGTTCTAGCTTTGTTACTTATAATAGAATAGTAGTTTATTACTGTAATGCTAATGCTAATTTTTCAAAATTGTTGCATAAATTACATAAACTATTTTGGCAGTAAAATGGCTCTTTTTAACCTGAAAATTAAAATATGCATGGTATAAAGACTGTAATTAGGGACTATAGTATTACATATTTAAAATAGTGAAATAAGCAAATCAGAGTTTTATCAACAGAATCATCAGCCTGCTGATAAGGATCATATTCAGAGTCTTTTCTGCATAAGAAACCAGCATCCTCTACATTTGAAGAAAGTCCCACTGAATTCAGTGGTTATTTATTTTTAAATAAATAAGTACAATGCAAAAAGACATTTCTACTTGTATAATACAGAGCAAATATTCTGTAAACATATATTGCACATATTTGAAAATATGTTTAAGAAATGCCAGTAACTGGCTATGTCAGATCCCTGAAAGTTTACTTTTTTATCATGATATTATTAAATGTTAGCTAGGATTAGTAAAATGTACTTTCATGATTCCCGTAAAACTGTTTGACAATCTCAAGTATAATTCGCTTCATAGTAAAAATGTTGAGTTTTCCATGTAACTCTCTGAATTACTTTGCAGTTGTTTTAAAAAAGGTTTGCAATGTAGGATTTCCCACCTTTACAGAAATCTGCCTTTGATGAGTATTGGTAGCTTCCAGGATTTTGTAAATTACCAATTAAAGGCAAGAAAAAGATAAATTTAGCAAACAAGGAATTTATTGGTATATCCTTGATTCATTTGTTCTATATAAACTGACATTATGCTCTCCAGTGTAAGAAACCAAAAACAAGCAGTAGAAAATGCTCATATGGACAAGTAGAAGTCACTCAAATGTGATTATCATGATTAAAGTTATAGCAGCTCTGGTCTTCCAGGCACATATCCTCAGAGCCTTAAAAAACCATCATGTAGCAATAGCACTTAAGACTTATATGCCACTTCACAATGCTTTACAGCCCTCTCTAGGCAGTTTATAGAGTCAGCATATTGCCGCCAACAATCTGGGTCCTCATTTTACCAACCTTTTGCAGTTTAAACTTTTGTGCTGACTTTAAGAAGAAGATAATGTAAAGAGAGGTCTCTTGTGCACCAAAATAGAAAACACCCTAAAGCAGTATTCTGAAATTATACTTGCCTTTTTAGAATACTACACTTAGCACAATTCTATTATCATCATAATATGGCAAATACAAAATGTAGTTGCGCAGAATCAGAGAAACCACAGTACAGATAAAACCTTGGTTTTAAAAATGCTCTCTTTCTATATTTTGACAGCTGCTGATGCAGACTAGTTGCCCCCCCCCAAAAAAAGGCCACACTTCCTTGTGTAGCATATTAAATAATTCATTTTGCACTATTAGCTTAAATGTAAAGGTTATTTTAAGGGAGTGGCTAAAACACATTAGTCTGCAAGGAACAAAAACAAAATAAAAAGGCTTCCACTCTTTCTAATATAGGGAAAAGTATTGAAGAATCACAGCATGATCAACCCCAGGCTGTTCCGATTCCAGCATCAAAGATAGTGCAATGTATTGAATAGGGAAACTGCTTGCATTTCATTTTTTCAGGGAAGCTTGGAAGGCTCTTAGTTCTGCCAGATACCACTCTGGTACTTCTGGCCCGTTTTGTCCAGTGGAACTGTGATCGTAGCCATAAGCCACTGTTAGTTCTTCATCCTTCTCCACTGCTTGAATTGTCCGAATACATTTTATCGGTCCAAAGCGAGGGTGAACAAATCTAGAAAACAAATAGGCACACGGAGTCAGGAAAAATGTGAGCTATTAACAATAATCACTACGGTATTACATTTACTCTATATTCTTACCGACAAAAAATAGTACTAAATCTTACTGTGAGAAAAACAGGAGGAAGGCGTGTTGGATATGTTTGCCACTTTGAGCTATTTGTAAAAATAATAAAGGTGGGATACAAATAAATACAATAAAAATAAGGCCTTGGGGTTTTATTTAAAAGAAGTTTTAAAAGTCTACCCATTCCAATGGAAACTTTGATTCAAGCACTGCAAAAGTAGCAAATTCCCCTATATATAAGTAACTCAGTTAACTTATTTGAGTCTACCATAAATTTCTTGGTGTGTCATGCTATATAACAACACATTTGCAATGCTAGTCTACCCATAATGTTTTTTCAGGTATCAATCATACAATATGCAAAACTAATGAAGTTATACATAGTGGGCCAGGATTAGTGTTTGTGTTTCATTTAAAGGTGTCTGTTCTATCAAGCTGGCACATTTTTCCAGAAATGTTTTCCTTAGTTTCATTTTTAAGTAAGGCAATTTGTCATGTATATGATTTAGCGTTTGTCTTTACACACACACACAATCACAAAATCAGTGCATCATTGTGTATAATCGTGACAGTTCAAGACATGAGCAGAAGTTAAATACTTACGAGTCATAAACAGAATTTGGGGTGAATGAGTGGTTTGCCTTGTGTCCCAAAGAGGCACAGTATTTGATTACATGGCTGTAAGGTTCTGGTACATCTATGACAGTTTCATCATCAAGGGATATCGTGTTTCCATTCAAAGACCAGTCCCTGCTGTCTACCTGGCATTGAAAACAATATTGCTATGACAAATATTTATTTTTATCAAGTCAAAACTCACATGTATTTTTTTTGAGTTTGAAAGAACCAGATATATAAACTGTTTGGCAAGTCTGCCACATAAGGTCAGAGCTTACAGGGGGGAAAAATGTATTCCACTCCAATATTCATGAAAATTTTTGTACCTGCAACCTTGCGTACATATTTTTCACATTTCTCCTTTTCATTAATTTTACACAAAAGCAGACTTTTTGCGTGTGTGTGTGTGTGTGTCCCCAACTCAGTGTTGACTCAATCTTTCTCTCTCTTTCTCTCTCTCTCAAAAAGCAGACTAGTGTAAATATTTTGTCACTAGAGAACATTCAGATTTATTCTTAGTATTTAACAGAATCATATCATGGAAAGGAGGAGGAGATGGCATTTATTATTGCCAAGAATAAATGCTGTACAGGTAGTCCTCAACTTACAACAGTGCCTGTTCAAAGTTACAACGGCATAGGTGACCTATGACCATTTTTCAGACTTACGGGCATTGCATCATCCCCATGGTCACATGATTTATGTTCGGCTGCTTGACAACCGACTCACATTTATGACGGTTGCAGTTTTGTGGGGTAATGTGATCCTCTTTTGCAACCTTCTGACAAGCAAAGTCAATGGGGAAACCAGATTCACTTAACTATGTTACTAATTTAATAACTGCATTGATTCAGTTAAGAAAGGTGACAAGAAATGTTGTAAAATGGGGCAAAACTCACTTTACAAATTTCTTACTTTAGCAACATAAATTTTGGGGTCAACTGTGGTTATACGTCAAGGACTACCTATATAGCTACTAGGAGATCTTTATATCAGGGGTCCTCAATCCCTGGTCATGCCAGAAAGATGCAGGCAGTATGTGAAACCATGCCCCTTCCAGTCCGCAGAAAACCGTCTCTCCACGGAACCGGTCCCTGGTGCCCAAAAGGTTGGGGGCTGCTGCTTTATACATCTGAAATAACAGATGTGAATTAGCACAAAAGTTAGTAGTACAAATGGCATAAACATACACCCCATCTTTCTATTTAATGAAATGTTGTTACCATGAAAATACTATTGAAATATTAATAAGCAACGTGGACGTTGTTACAGAAGCAATGAAAATGTTTCTTTGTACTTTACCTCTTGATGTGTAATTCGTATACCATTGTAAAAAGATAACACTGTGCCAGCTTCAGCAGCTATTTTAGTAAATAAACCTTCTCCAGCATTGGAAATAAGAGATGCATCTACAAAGACCCTAAATTAAAGCAATGAATAAAAATAGTATCTGATCTACAACTTCATGCATGTGCAGTAAGGTTTCTAGGACAGATCTTATTAGAGCACACATAAGAATCTAGAAGTGAAGCTCATATTGCTAAGTGTTAATTTTGGAATATATCAAAAGAAACAAATAGTTTAAAGAACTTTTAAGGGAATAAGCTAGTCGTTCATATCAATTACATGTTTTTTTAAAAAATTAAAATTGCACATTCCATATTATCCTTAGTTTTGGATTATCTGTGGATAATTTAAAATGAATTCCAATCTATAATTTATTTCAAAAAGGCTTTTTAGGTTATACCAACTGCAATCCTTTGAAATCAGTCTTGGAATTTAATACACAACACATATTTCAGAGTATAACCATATGAAATTATGCTGTGAGGCAGGGGTGTCAAACTCAATTTCATTGAGGGCCACATCAGGGTTGTGTTTGATCTCGGGGGCCCGGGGTGGACGTGGCCAGGATGAGCATGGCCAGCTCGGTCACTCATGTCAGGGGCACCTATAGTGGCCCGAGTGCTCTGCCAGTGAAAACGGGCTTCCAAGCTCTGTTTTTGGCTGCAACAGCCTCCTGCAACCCTCTGCCAGCAAAAATGGAGTTCGCAAGGTCCGTGTGCAGCCCCCCTGAGCACCATTTTTGCTGGCAGACGCACCACAGGCTGGTCCTTCGCTGTTTCCAGGGTGGCACAGCGGGCCAGATCTAAGGACCCTGTGGGCCGAATCTGGCCCCCGGGCCTTGAGTTTGATACTCCTGCTGTAAGGCAACTTTGTGGAGGGTAATAAAAAAAAGCAAGAGGACAGTTATGAGTGTGTGCTAAAAGTTCCACCTATTTTAATATGTGTTGCATACATATGAAAAGCAACAGGGATTTGATTGTGTGTTCATGATTGCTATCCTGATTTTATCTCACCTGACACTGTGCATGTGCATGCACCTATACACACACACACACACATGGAATATACTCAAATAGACAAATACTCAGTAGACAGACTAGAGCCAAAACCAGCTCATCGAAAAACAGACTAGACCAGAGATTCCCAGAGTTTCTCAGTTCACGACATCCTTGGTAATTTTTTCATGGTGCTCCTATGCAAAACTGTGAACTACTTCAAGCTAGGAGTTTATGATCCCACAGCACCTTTGTGAATTCATTGGGGTAGTCTTGTGTGGCTCAATGCACAGTTTGAAAAAAACATGACTAGATTGATGTCAAATGTGACAATCTCTATGTTCTCATAAAGGATTAATATTTGGAAGTGGAAAGGAAGTAAATGGATAGTATACTAATGTGTGTAACCCAGTGAAATATTATTTGCAAATATTTGCATGGAAAGACAAAACTTTAATAAAACATTCTACCTCTCTGATTCATAAGGGTCAGGAAGAAGTGGACTCGTAGAAATGCAGGATGAAGTAGATTTATCAAAACTGTAAACTGGGCCTATAATAAATCAGTACAGAAAATAATATATAGAATAAAAATGTACGATGTATGTTACACAAATTTAATATTTTTTTAAATACCACTATTTTAGGATCAATTAACATAGAATTTTGCATATACATTTTGATGTTCTTTCCAACTGTAAGTAATTCTATAGGAGTTTAGCTTCACCCAAAAATAATGCTTCTTGACTAATTGTAAATCAATTCTGAATTAGATTTATTTGCGTACACTAGGTATACAAATGGATTACTTTTTAAGTGTTCTTTAAACAGTATTTTTGCATACCTCTTAAAAACTTAAAAATTACACATCAGACAAACGGCTAAAATTTAGGTATCTAAAATCTATTAGGAAATATTTTCCTTGGTAAACAATTTCTAAAAATGGATCTGTTCCTGAATGCCATCAATGTATAGAGTTGCAATATATCCTGCTGCCAAAGCATAAATTATAATTTAAATTTTGTTCCAAAGGAGTTAACAGCAGCCACCATATCACATCTAAGTCTTTTTTTAAAAAAAAATACATTTCTTCATGTATTTATTTATTAAAGGTATATGCTACCATCTCACTATTTTACCCTTATATAACTGCTCCTTGAAAGAACACCAAATAGCTTTAGATAAGGCATAAACTGACAAAGTAACCCCATGATAGTAGCAATATTCACCTGCCCCGAAAAGCACAAGATTTTTCTCTTTTTTTCATCATTTTCTCTTCCTTCCAGCTACTATGCCCTAGATACACAGAACTGGAGCAAAGGAGTTTATAATCTGGAATTCAAAAGCATTACTCTCAGAAAGAACTCAAGAAATGGCTACTAGACAGGAAGCTGACACTATGCTTGGGAGACCTCAGAAAATAGACAATGTTTAGAAGATTAACCGGAAGTCAAAAAGTGCTGACAAATACTGCTGTATTTCTTGATCTGAAATGACAGTATAGATTACAATATTTATATTTATTTTGTCTGCTGCCCATGTAAAATTAAATTCCTCAGCTTGACTGAAAAAGAAACACTGACGAACAGTAATTATATAAGGTTCTGAGAATCTCTTCCTTTGTATATTCAGCTGTTGTAAATGGGAATCTACATTCAAAATATAAAAAGCCAACCTAATTATTAACATCAGATATAGGTTCACATTGCTACATTACTTGGTAAAAGACTTAGAATTAGCTATTGCAAGAATCTGGCCCTAAAGGCAATATATATATACAATATATATATATTGTAAGTACAATAACTTAATAAAGTAGTCAAATCTTTAAGAGGACCTAGACATTCACATATTATGAGATAAAATACATGAGTGACAACTTACTGCCTGGTATAACATCAAATTGTAGTTTTTCTTCCTCTGCCAGTATAATATTTGCCAATCTTGCTTCTATCATTTCACCATCTATGAAGTGCCCATAATATGCCATCTTCCCATCAGGGTATACATAGGCTAGCTTTTCTCCAGTCATCTCTCCTTCTTCATTAACTTCTCCAACCAGATACCCACCATCCTGAAAAAGAAGCAATAAAACTGTTTCCAAAAATTAAGGGGAAACATTGTATGCTGTTTTTAAATTTAATGAAGATTACTATTGACAAATAGTAAAAATCTTAGTCTCAATATTGAGATGAGGGGTTTTCAAGCTTTTTCAACCCAAAATTAAAAAGTTAAATTACATTTCCAGTACCCTGATAAAAAGGCAAAACTCTGGGGTTAGACAACTGGCTCTGAGTGATTCTTTTTTTTAAGTGTCCTTAATCTCTCACAGAACCTTAGAGTTCCAGGGAACAAAGTGTGAAAAACTTTCATCTGGATAATAAAAGTGCTAGTTAGAACTTTATTTTTTCATTTCCTGTTTTTTTCATTTACTCTGGCTTTTGTACCTCTGCACTCATCATTTCAGTCCTATTAATGTAAAATGCTGGGTCTGTAAGGATGAAAAAGGCAGCATATACATTTAAAATTTAAAAAATAGATACTAAGGAAAAAGAAAGCTGTCTCACAAGGGATTTTCAAGCTGTCTAGCTCTAGTTGAAAATTATTTGAGTGAGAGGTTCCATTTACAAAATAAATTACATGCATAAAATATATAAAATAACCAGTTTTACTCTGTTCTGCTTCCAAAGCTTAACAGATTCTAACAGAGCTAAGACACCACTGAGTTTGGAAAATATGCTGTATCCAAACTTCAGGGTGATTATGCCTGAAAGAATGGGTTAGGATACAAAGGACTATATTTTTGCTCTCATTGGATTTCATAAGTTGTCAATTAGAACAGATCATGACTAGCTTTTATTGGCATTTTTTTCTCTTTTGAATGCTATGTAATTCAGCTCTTCTCCTTTCAATTTTTCTCTATGTTTCTCTATTTTCAACTTAATATATCTTAATCAACAGAACAATTCTGCTGGTGGGTTTATTAGGTTACCAAAAGAGAGTTTTGATAGCTCATAATTTTAAAATGTTTAAATAAAACATTTAAAAATAGTTCTGTCAACTTTCAGATGACAGAAAGTTCTTTCCATAGACAGAAATATTATGTGCTTCATCCTGTGCTTCTCAGCTAGCATAACTTGGATTATGCTGCATTTGAGTTCATTAATTTTGCCGAACTTTCATTCAGCTTTTTCCAAGTTGGCAATCTTCAGATATCAGGCAACTGCTACTTCTGTGTTGACAAGTAAATCTAGGAATTGTAGTCCCAGTAGCCGTAAAGGGTATCATAGTGAAGAACATTGCATATAAAATACTTTAGTAATATGGGAGTTTTTTTGCTAGTTATGGCTACAAAGCAAGATATTTTCTTGTCTTACTTTCCTAGTGACAATTCAGAACTGAGTGCAAAGGGCTATTATTCAGTCTTCTTCCATAGCTTAACACTGCCTTCAAACCTGTTTTGGGGGAAAGACAGGAACAATGTATAGGGATCCAATACCATGCTTTGTTCTTCAAGTTATATAATTAAGAACATTTTGTTACCAATGGAAGGTTGTATACAGGAAGGACAGAGTCTCTACAGAACCAGTTCAGGCAAGGCACTAGCTTGAGCATCCTGAATAGAGCCATTGATTCATTTATGAAAACAACTGCAATTCTGCTGTAGTTATTCTATATCAAAATTAGTTAAGATTATCTCGAAGGTATTTATTACATCTGTGGAGCTTCTCAGTCATTCAGGTTGTCCCAAAGGTGCTTTTTTTCGAGAGGCAACCAGACTGTCTGGACTTTTTCTATTTATTACAACCTTTATTCAAGCCACACAAGATAGTTCATGCATTTGTTCACATGCAGAAAATTTACATATGACAGAAAGGTTATGTTGTGTTACTTGTAACATAACCCTGGAGTCACTCTATAAAGCTGCTAAGGTGGAACTTTTCTGCATTTAAATTTGGTAGAGTTATGAACAATTATATTCAACTATGTTCATTTATTTTTCTTATTTTTATTTTTTTCCGTTTTAGTTATATGCTTGTAGTGTACATGTATACTTGTATAATTTATATTATGTATATTATTCTTGTTGTAAACTTCCATTAGTCACTCCAGATTTGGCAATACACAACTGTAATAAAATAAGATACTAATTTGCATCCAAACTGTAACAACCTATCTCCATTTAGCTGTGAAGAAGTGAACAAAATAATGAAAACAATTTCTGCCTCTTTTGTAATGCTTTTTACATCACATTATATACAAAAGAGATGAAGCCTTCATTGTATTGATGTGAAGCTCTCCCTTGACCCCTGTAGATTCCTCAGTATAACTATTATTGTTACATGGTAAAATACATGAGAAAATAAGACAACTTACTGAATAGTAAATCCAACAAAATCCATGCCGAATATTATCTTTGTATTGCCCTTTGAAGGCCAATCGTCCATCAGCATCATATTCCTGAGCTGGCCCATTCAATTCACCATCAATGTACGTGCCATGAAGTATGCCTCCATCCTCATAGGTGTATGTTCCCTGGCCTTGCAAACCATCATCAACATAAAAGCCTTCTAGCGTGCTAGCAAAGAAAAAAGAATAGTGTAGAAATGACTGTTATTTTATCTCATTTACAGAGAAAAAAAGACCAGTCCTATTGGATAGACTGTTCATGTCCAAGGTTTTATTATGATCAATATGTTTCTGGTTTTTTATGATGTAACTCACAGCTTTAGTTTATTTAAAGAAGGTTTTTAATAATCCGCCTTGTTTTTCTGATAAATGTCAGGGATGACAATAAACTTTATATAGTGAAGACTGATATTTTGTAATATTTCCTACACATTCTAACCTTATGATATATTATTGTTCTTTTCCATTTAAAGGAATCGGGAAATTATTGCAAAGTTGTGGCAAGGGGGAAAGTGACTGAATCCTAGTTCCATTTTCAGCACTTTGGGTCAATGAGCTTAAAGAGACAAAGATATTTGAGGCTTCAAAACATATATACACTGTAAAGGCACTGAAATGACTTCAGAGAAAAGAACATGAACCAAAAAACTTAGAGAAAACCAAGAATATGTCTACTATTTATAACTTATTTTTTCTAAGAACTTAATTATTTTTGTTCCATATAATATAGAACAGAAGTCAAAGAATGCAGGGCGAATCATTAGGTCTACAGTGCAAGTAATTTGTTACTTTGCTTTACTAATGATTATCCCAACATTATAAAGTATTATCCTACCATTTTTTAAAAAATAATTTTTAAAATAAATAAATAAATAAATAACTGTATAAAGCCAATGGAGTTTGTAACATGTCATTTTACCTGATTGTTTTTTTTTAAGTAAACCCAGCAAATAGTCAGGCTTTATATACAGGTAGTTCTTGACTCAAGGCCACAGTTTGGACCAGAATTGGTTTGGACTGTTAAACAAATAGGTTGTTAAGTGAGTTATACCCAATTTTATGATCTTTTTTTACGATTAAGTGAATCACATGAACTTTAAGCAAATTTAGCTTTTCTCATTGACTTTGCTTGTTGGAAGCTAATTGGGTAAATATTGCAAATGGCAATCATGTGACCCTGGGATGCTGCACCCCTCATATATATATGCCAATTGCCAATCACCTGAATGTCAATCATGTGATCATCCGGATTTTGCAACAGTTGTAAGTGTAACTAACAGATTTTTCAGTGCTGTTGTAACATCAAACAGTCAATGGTTGTAAGTCAAGGACTATCTATAACATACTAAGTCATACTCTTATTTATTTCATAGATCAACATGCTTTATGTTTCCAAACACTGTGATTTTTAAATCATGGCTACTAGTTTAATATGTTATGCCTACCCACTAATTCTGGTACAACATATAATATATCTGTGTCTAAATGGCTAAATATGAATTCGGAATCCAGTGAAAGAACTCAAGACACTGTGATGTCTACCTTCCATCAAAGAAGAAGAATTTTCCATGACCATTCTTTTCTCCATGCACAAAGTTCCCTTCAAATCTGTCTGTGGAAGAATATGTGACTATACAAAACCCATGGGGCATACCATCATCATCAAGTGTTCCTAAAAAAATAACAATAAAAAACTATTTTGAAAACCAGTGGGACTCACACAAGCAATCTGTTCTTATAAGAAACAGCATTGGATGCTGATTTTATCCAGCCACACAAACTAGCTTGAGTATTTATAAATTTAGTACAAGTGTAGTATTTATCCACTTAAACTATTATTCAAGACACTGATAAATACATTCCTCTCCTCTTTCAGAGCCTGATATAGGTTTTGAGTGGAGAATGAAAGGACAGCATAAGGGCCAAATGACCAGCATTCTGCAAAACAGATATATTATGGGAGAGATTACATTCTATTAAGGAAATCTATGCATGTAGAGATGTAAGAATGAATAAACTGTGCAAACATACTGTAGCTGTCAGACAAGTGCTACTGACCCAGTTCATTGATGTAAAATAACCTTTATGCCAAGCAAAGAAAATAACTCAGACACAATCCCAATAAGTCATGGGTGACATATTTTCAAACTTTGTTATTTTATATCTGCATGCCCCAAAGAGTCTGTATTCCATGGACAAATCTCATTTTTGATATATGAAGTAGACAAGTGAAAACATTTTGAAGCATGACTCAGTGAGATATATATGACCGAATCAGATGAGTCAACACTACTCATAGTTTATTCCATTATATCCCAAATTTATACAGGGCATCATTTTGACAGCAGGAATGTTGCAGCAAATTTAATGCATACTGTACCAAATTTGCATGGAGTCATAGGTTTTATTTTACTCCATTCTTTACAGATTTAGACATACAAAGACATATAGACTCAGTTCAAACAGCTGGACATTTTTAGATCACAAGATATGTGTTTTGATTCAAACGTATCTTTTTCTGTATCTTGTCATGCACTTGCAACAATTCTTAGGTTATATTGTTTCCAATGTTTTATTTCTTGACATTATAATATTTAGTCTATTAAAATATTTGTTCTCTCAGGTTTGACTCAGATCAAACAAACTGGTTTTTTAAAAATGTGTATTGCAGATACTGCCACTTACCTGGTTATCTGCAAGAATGAAAACTGCATCAGCTGCCCAAGAAAACATAGATTTTATTACTGTCAGTTTTCAGACAAAGCTGACTTGTAATTGTATCAGACTGCATTGCTAACTATAGTTGACATTTGTTCCACCGCATCTTTATAGAAGTTGACAATGAACTATTGATCTTACAGTTTTATTTCTTTGGAATCAACATGTGAACTGAGAAACACATTCAAAGGATGATCACATTTTGCTAAACTTTCAAAGTTGAGACAGATGTAGAAGCACTGGCAATATTTGGATTGATTAGATTAGATAGAACAAAGGAGGCTCGAGACATTGGGAAGAGCCTTGGTGGCGCAGCAGACTAAAGTGCTGTTAACTAGCACCAGCTGCCTGCAATTACTGCAAGTTCAAATCTCACCAGGCTCAAGGTTGACTCAGCCTTCCATCCTTTCGAGGTAGGTAAAATGAGGACCCGGATTGTGGGGGCAATAAGCTGACTTTGTATTTAAAAAAAAAAGAACACCGCTTGTGGGGGCCAAAAGCCCTACTAAGCAGGTATATACAAAAAATATGAAGGCTATTGCTTAATGCATTGTAAGCCGCCCTGAGTCTCCGGAGAACGGCAGCATATAAATCGAACCAATAAATAAATAAATAAATAAATAAATAAATAAATAAATAAGTAAGTAAATAAATTCTTTCAGTGGGAATAAATGTAGAGATTGTTCAAATGAAATAAGTAGCACAGAAGTAAAGGTGAACAAAACAATCAGGGATCTTTATTATCTCACTTCTTCTGATAACAATACTAAAAGTCAAAATGTAGACAGTCACATTACAGCATATTTTATACTTGAGTAACAGATTTCTATGTTTGTAGCACTATGAAAATTGGTGAGTGGGATTTTCAAATATATCATTTTTCATGTAATATTTTTATCTGGGATGAACTGACCCTGAGACAAGCAAGAAATCTCCATCATCCAAGATTTCCTATTCCAGGGAAATGTGTTAAAATCCATGGATGTGTTACTATAATTTGTTTTTGTTGTTTAAGTACAAGAATTTCATGTAAGCACCAACTAATAAAAAATAAGATGACCATCCTTCTTCCACTTATCAGCATCCTCAAAGGGCTATTTAAAATGGAACATTTTAAGAAGCCTCCTAAATGCTGGGAATAAGATGGATAAATACACTTTCAGGCTCACCATATTCCACAAAATTAGAGCCACTACTTAAGCCTATCTTCAGGCCCATACCCACCTCACCTTACCTGGGTGCAGGATCTTAAACAGGCTACTCTTAATTATCAGCCAGGATGGGCAAAATAATGTTGGACAATGTAGTTGCTAAAGTAACCCAGCGCTTTATTTTGTAGGGTTTCATAGGTAAATAGTCAGCATTTTGAATTGGGCCCAAATGACTCCTACCAATCAGGGTATCAACCATAAAATAATTTTTATTTTGCAATGCTGGGATCTATTCACAGCAGCCTGGGCTCCTGCTTTCTGTAGAGTACTTCTCAGCAGTACTTCTACATTATCCTTAAAGTAGAATATATTGATTAATTCACTATAATAAGATCATGAATCATTACTGTGCCTGAATCCAGGTAAAGTTATAATTGGCATATTAACTGTTGGGAAAAGACCATTCTAGTCCAACTGCACTCACAGCCACAGCTGGAACTAAGGTTTCAGGAAAGCAGAAGATTTTTATGGATGAACAATAGCTCTACTAGGGTTTAATCAGAGCTCTTTCTTCACAACAAGTTCCTAACATCTATTTAATACCTTTACAGCATCCTTGACTTGGTCTAAAGTGTGAAGTACAGCTCAGTATCATTAGCAGACCAATGATACTTAACCTCAAACCAATTGATAATCTTTCCCAGAGTTTTATAATTTGGGGAAAAGACTAGCATTGTGGTAATCAGCACTGGAACTACTATGGACTTAACACTCTTCCCCTATTAGTACTGACTTAATTCAGGTGTGATTCTTACCAAAAACCTTATCTAAAAGGCATGGGTGAAAACTTTCCAGAATTGCTAGCACAGAGATCTTCAAACTTGGCAGCTTTAAGACTTGTGGACGTCAATTCCCAGAATTCTCCAGCCAGCTATAGCTTCAATTCTGGGAGTTGAAGTCCACAAGTCTTAAAGCTGCCAAGTTTGAAGACCTCTGTGCTAGACCAAGAGATGGACTCTACAAGAAAGGGTCATTACCACCTCTTTCAAAGCCAAGTAACCAGGTGTAAACTCCTGGCCACTCAAAGAAGCCAAGTCACATTGGTGATGACGATCATATTCCACTACAAAGATTTGATCATCCAACCAACCTAAAGAAAAAAGTGACCTAACAGAAGTCAGAATTGCTGCAGGAATTCTTGAAAGAAAACTGAAATTCTACCAATGTTTATGTGAAAATGGATAATTCATATAATCTTACATTATGAGCCTGATATTTAATTTTAAAGGAAAAAAGAGAAAGTTCCCAAATGCTATTTTACCCAGGGGTGGGCTTCAAAAATTTTAGCAAGGGGTTCTCGGCCCGGTTCCTGGGTGGGCATGGCCTAGTTGGCCTCCTGCACCACAGCGGGGGGGGGGGCGTTTTTGCCCTCCCTGGGCTCCGAAGGCTTTCCTCGAGCCTCTGGGAAGGCAAAAATGGCTTCCCCAGGCTCCAGAGGCCCTCCTGAACTTCCGGTAGGCCCATTTTTTGCCCTCTCTGACGCTCCGTGTGTGCCCTGCACTTACCTGCATCCAAAACGGGCCACATAGGGACTCCTGGCAGGATGGGTGGGGCCAGCCAAAAGTGGGATTTGGGGGTTCTCTGAACTGCACAGAATCTTAGCTAGAGGTTCTCCTGAACCCCTGCGAACCCCCAGCAGCCCACCCGATTTTACCTCTAACAAGACTACTTCTCAAAGAAATAATAATAATATGCACTTAGTTGCGTTCATTTTCAAAAAATGTCTTCTTAGCTATGAAATGGTACAAAAATTTTTTTAAAACCCTCATAGTCACATATGCTACTGCCGTTATACACCTCATGTTAACGTGATAAACCAATTGCATCAGACCTAAATTCTTAAAACCTTTGCAAAACTACTCTAAGAAGTCTTATTTGGATACTTTGCATTGATCAAATTGTATCTCTCTGTTTAATACTGTGACATGATTAAGGAGAATAGAAGAAGAAATAAAACAGGTTTTGCCTTGTATGTAAATCTATTTTATCATAAAATTCAATGGAGGAATGCCAATATCTTATCAGGAGCAAGTCTGACATACTGGCCTTTTCAGACGAACAGTCAATTCAGCCCCCGATACCTGACATTATTAAAAGAAGATCAGTGTTTTACTAAATGAAAGTTACCATCTCAACAAAAGTATCTTACATGAAATATAATTTATCTGGGTTTCTGAAAATATTTATGATAATCCAAAGAGCCTAAGGACGGACATGTAACAACCTCCTCCTGTAAGACATACTTTGTGCAGATCAAGTACTTGTGTTGAACATGCCCAGACACATAACATACCTCGTGTTGCAGGAAGTACATGTCTGCAGTCATTAGAATGGTATATCTCTGCTCAGTTGCAGAGTGTAGATAATTGCAGACAAGGCACTGTAATTTAACACCAGCTGTCTGCAATTAAAGTAAGTTCGAATCTTGCCAGGCTCAAGGTTGACTCAGCCTTCCATCCTTTCTAAGGTAGGTAAATTGAGGACCCAGTTTGTGGGGGCAATAAGGTGACTTTGTATAAAATATACAAAAGTATGAAGGCTATTGCTTAACGCACTGTAAGCTGCCCTGAGTCTCCGGAGAAGGGCGGCATATAAATCAAATTTAAAAAAAAAATATTCTGCACACAGGTGTGTTCATTTTTTATTACCTGTCATTTTATCCAAAAAGGCTGGAAATAGGGTTTGCTCACTATGTTTATTCCTTCATTGTTTGCTGGAGGATTGCAAAAATAAAACAGGCTAAAAACAGGCTATGGCCTTAAGAATTCTTTTTTCTTCCATTTAAGGTGTTGATTTAAACAATTCTACAAACTTTAAAGAAACCATTTGGGCCATATTTATGCTAAGTCATCAACTTTAAGGTTGGCAACTAGCCTTTCCTGATGGGATTAAATGATGCATCAATACTAATAGGTTTATGGCTTAGTGACACTTGTACTATATGGATTTGACTGGTGATATTGTGCATTAAAACTGCTGATAACTCAATTATAAGTTAGTATATACTTACTAATTATACTTATAGCACATATAATTACTGGCACTTGCCCAATATAAGACAGGATGTGTTCACAAATGATTGAATACAGTAAATAGTGATGTGTCCTAATGATTCAGTGAGAATCAAATCTCAGATCAACTTTTCAGTTACCCAGTATTAGTAAAATATTTCCTCTAGCTTCCTCTAGTCTCTCATTCTCTTCAATTTATGTGCCATTCTGTTACAGATTACAGTACACCCAGATGAGCCCAACTGACTTTAAAGTGTAGCCCCACATTAGAATACTGTACTTAATTAGTTTTGACTTTTCCTTGTCTTGAAAGAAAAAAAATGTTTAGTACTGCCGTGGATCTAAGTCAACACATAAAAAATCCAGTCAACAACGATGCTCGCACACCCTTAATTTGTATATAACTAGGAATAGAATTCCATATTTAATGAACTTAAAATACATTTCAGATTTTAAATGCAGTCACTCTAAACATTAAGTCAGCAATTAAACGTAATTTGTATTATTTCAAAAGGCAGAACCTTCCACTGACAATACAGTTATTGTTTCCAAATTATAGGGTGCCAGGATTGCAACATAGTTATTATTCTGCAGATCAGAATTAACCAATTTGACATGTGTCAATTCTAAAAATCTTGCTAGAAACTTCCAGGAGCAATAGTAAAAACAAATAAAAATGAATATTTAGATTAGGGCTAAAAACCTTATGTTTCTGTTTAGGAACTTTTAAAGACCAAATCTTCACTTTAACATCTCCAAATACTACACATTTTAATATTTTTCCATCAGAAACATACAGTCACATTAAAAATTACTGGAGAAAATTTGTGGGGTGTGGACTTCCGGGTTGCATCCTCAAAAAAAACAACAATGCAGGAAATTTAAGCAGCTCAACAAATTTGCAATTTTAACCACATGATTTTTCCAAATTATTCAAGCAATAATAATATGTAAAATGTTGAAAGTCTCAAATTATGTTCAACTTCTCCCAGACCTCATGGTTCCTGGAAACATTTTTGACAGTACGGTTATTCTGAGCCTCCAAAGGACAGTGCAGGGAGAAACTAAGGCACAAACAATATGTTTTTAGAACCGGTCGGAGAGTCTAAGACCGCTTTGGTCTCAACCGCCCGACCGTAATAATCTGGAAGGGAAAGATTGTAGCGGAACTTTAGGCGAGCAGATTTCAGGTTTAACTGCGAAGGACGCTTTCAGCGCATAGAAACATTTCCACCCTCGCCTCCACGCCACGCTTCTGCCCGGGAAAAGAAAGACAAAAGGTTTGCAGTAACTCTGGAGCGCGATCGTCCCTGCTGATCTCTTTTGGGTTTTACTGAAGAGGAGAAAGTTCTTCTTCACCCCAAGCTGCTTTCCCCCCAAAGTGTAGTCCAGGCTGTGCCACGCGCCCCACATCAACTTGCAAACACCGATTCCACAGAAGAATGGGAACTTTCGCTGGGTTTTTTTCCCCCCCTCTGAGCGAACCCCAATAGGGGGGAGACCCTACTCCCCCTCCCGGAAAGCTACCAGGCGTAAAGAAAGACCCCCCCCCGTTTACTCCCGCAATCCCCAGCGGCGGAGGAGCTCTTCTTCCATTTTCGCCATGTGGAGACGCGCAGAGCTTGGGGGCAGAAAAACACCTCAGGCTTGTCCCCGCCTCGGGCTCCCAATTTCCCCCAACTCGGCGCCCGCGAGCGACTCGCCTAAACTCCTCCCTCCCTGGCTTAGGCCCAAAGCCACGCAATTACCCTCGACGGTCTCTTCCAGCGTCTCCTCGTCACTATCCATAGCTCAGCCCGCCGAGCGCAAAAGCAGTCCGCTTGCTCGGCCGCGGCGCCTTGCCTTGGGTAGGTGTGCCTGGGAGCCGATGACGCTGCCGCCTCGCCCAACCCGAAGAGAGCCGCCCGCTTTCACGCGCTCTTCCCCTCGGAGCTCGCTTTGCCCGAGGGCCACTCGCACGCTCGGCTTCTCCCCGCTTTGTTATAGAGCAGCTGATCCGCTGACATCACCCTGGGATGGGGCTCTTCCCTGACTGACAGCTCCTCGCGCAGCCCCGAAAGCGGAAGCTCCCTAACCGAGGTCGTGGCTGCCCTTGAGCCCCAACGCCGCCGGGCAGCGTTGCTTTCCCAGCGCCGGCGCGCTTGTCTGTTTTGGCGCGAGGACGACTCTGTTCTCTGGTCAAACCCTTGTGCGCCTTGTGGACTTCCATGGGCCGCGGGGATAAGGACGAATAGTTCGCTCCCAATGCAATAAATAAATGAACCCTATCACCCCCCCCCCCGTTTGTGTGTCTGTCTCCCTGTCTGCCTGTCTTTGTGTGTGTGTGTGTGTGTGTGTTTGTTTGTTTGTTTGTGTGTGTGTTTGTGCGCGTTGGGAACTGGGAACTGTCACGTTTATCGGTAAATCTGGGCCACATATAGGTGTTATGGAATGATGGGACCAAACAACATTCCTGGTCAGCCAGAGACAGTTTATTGCGCAGTTTCAGAATCAGATTTGTATCTGCAATTCTGAACCAAGAAGAGTTCTAATACAACTGCTTTTATACATATCCAAGACAAAGGATTTTGTGAGCACAGCAGTTTTCCATATATGGTTAACATACATTTGTTACATTATAATTGACACTTTCTAATTACTAAATTCCTTCATTATTTTCTAGTTCATAAGATTATCTTAGCTAAACAACCTTACTCAGTTCTGTGATTGCTGAGGCGTAGATTCATGGCTGCTTTGGATAATAAGTAACTTTTTGTTTCATATGGGTGTCCTTGCATCCTTGACAGCTAGGCCCCTCAGAAGATATATATTACCAAGAATGGAATTTAGCTGACTTAATGTAATCTCTAAACAAGAACATTTCTTTCTTGTAATAATGTGAATAAAGAGGGTCCTTCAGTATTCATATAGCTGACCCTGTACTATTCCTACATCATTCACATTATAGGTATTGCGTCTCCTTTCTAAACCCTCCCCTTCTGTAAGGACCTGTAGCAATGCTGGTAAAGTTTAAATGCAAATTAGTAGGTAGGATGTTTTTAATACTTGTATCAGGTATTCTGGCTATTAATTTGTATATAAATATGCAAATCGTATTCTAAGAACCCTGATGGTAAGTCTTAATAATCAATTCTAGCAGAGGCAAAGAAAAATACAGTCATCCTACGATAAAATGTGTCAGGAAATAGTACTGTAAGAGTGCCAACAGTACTCTTTGTTGTATTTCATGTCTACTAATTTCTAAAATCATGTATGCCTACAAACAGAATGAAATCTGAACAGTCCTGCCACATTTATTTTGTAGAGTAGAAGGCCCATTCATTCAAACTGTTTGCCCATAATTCATTTAATTGTCAATTGATCTTGATCACATAACAAGTGGAATTATAAATTAAGCACACTGGGCAAATTTACATACATAGTAGCAGTGGTGAAATTCAATTTTTTTACTACCAGTTCTATGGGCGTGGCTTGGTGGGCGTGGCAGGGGAAGGATACTACAAAATCTCCATTCCCACTCCATTCTGGGGCCAGCCAGAGGTGGTAGTTGCCGGTTCTCTGAACTACTCAAAATTTCTGCTACTGGTTCTCCAGAACCTGTTAGAACCTGCTGAATTTCACCCCTGAAAAGTAGCTTAAATTCTTTTGGCTAATATGCATTACAGAGTTTTGTGGAAACCAAATAAAGCTTCCTTGATTTGTCTAAGATGTGTAAATCCAGTGTACTATGGCTTAATATGCTGTGATCAAGCAAGCCATGACTTGTTACCATAAAGTTTGATATCCATAAACACAACAACTGAAAAACAGTGCTAAAAACCTTAGACTGAATCTGCTCCACAGGGACAAAATAGAGGAAGATCCTAGTTGATCTCTATCACCAATTGAATCAATTAAGTGACCAAATAAGTTAAGAACTGCAAGAACAATAAAACCTCAATGTGACTCTGATTTAGCAGTGACTGTCCACTTTTCTTCTGGACAGAAGTACTCCAAAGGAAGAAGTTGCATGTAAAAGTTAAGATAGTTAATTTATATAGTGTATAGTGACATCATTTTAGTATTATGGAAACCTTTCTGGAAGCCTTAAATTTGAACTTACTCAAAAGAGAGATTTGATAATATTTATTCTCTTTCTCTTGAGTTCTACAGACAGCTCTAGGTGCTTTTATGCAAGAATTTATATTAAAGTACAGAAACATCAGCCTGACAACAAAGGTATGCTTTGTTAAGGCTATGGTTTTCCCAGTTGCAATATATGATAAGTGCACCATCAGAAAGACTGAATAAATCAAAATTATGTTTTTGAATAATAGTGCTGGGGAAAAAATCTAAAGGCAGATTGAACTACAAGAACAGCAAACAATTCAATATTTGACAAACTTGACTATTCATTGGAAGCACTAATTTTTGACACATAATTTAAAGGCAAAAAATAATAGGAAAAGATCCTTGGAAATAGCAAAGACGGGTGACAGAAGTCAAGGTTGGATCTGTTTTTTTCAGGAGACAGATCAATCAATTATCCTGAAGATTTTCCCAAAGCTTTTCTTGTTCCAGTTTATTATCTACATGAGGTTGCTAAACGCATTAGGGGATTCTTCTGCTAGCATCAGCCCTTTAAGGTAGGTAAGGTTAAGAAACAGGAACAGCAGAGATGCTATTTATTGTTGCAGGGTAGAATAACAGGATCTTGAAAACCTGTCATTTCTGTATGCCCCCTTGTCTATCAAACAATCAAGGTGGTGTTATCTGATCTTCTTTCTCACACTTTCCTCTTTCTGAAACCTAGTAATCTTTTCTAAAAGTACACACACACGTACGCAGCGTACGCACACACAATGGTTCAGTCATTCCTTCACCATTCCCAAAGCCAAGAGAACATTTCTTCAGTCAGCATGGCAACATCAACATGCCAGTTATACAGTATATCCCCAATCTGACTGATCAGTTGATCCTGTCAAGGCTTTTCTGATGATTGGAACATGTTAGGGTTCAGATCAGGGATGAAATCCAGCAGGTTCTGACAGGTTCTGGAGAATCGGTAGTGGAAATTTTGAGTAGTTTGGAGAACCAGCAAATACCACCTCTGGCTGGTCCCAGAGTGGGGTAGGAATGGGGATTTTGCAGTATCCTTCCCTTGCCATCCAACCAAGCCATGCCCACCAAGCCACACCACGCCCACCAAGCCACGCCCACAGAACCGGTAGTATAAAAAATTGAATTTCACCACTGGTTCAGATGGGTAAAAATGGTGGATTCAAAGGCCCTCCATTTCCAGGGATTTTCAAACTTTCTTCTTGAGGGGGTTGAAAAATTCATACTTAACACTAACAAGAGCATCTGGTAATTGATAAGTATGACTCATCCACTTACTGACTCATTTATCAAATGTTCCTGGAAAGATTAGCTGTAATGGCTGTTTATGAAAATTATGTCATTTCTAGAAGATTAACCCTAACTTTTGGTTGAAGAACTAATAAACCTACAATATTATACTGACACACGTTTTGATCTGCTGCTTCTTGAAGGCGGCTACAAATGCTGGCTAATAATTACTTGAAAATTTTCTTGGTTGATGCTCTGGACCTAACCGTTAGGTAGGTAAAAAAAACAGATCTGCAGGATGCTATACCTTGACTGGCTGCGAAGTACAGAACATTTCAACACATAGATCTTGCATAATAATCCACAGATGTTAAGCGTTTCTTCTTTTATATAACTATTAAGATTAGAATTCTTTATTGGCCAAGTGTGATTGGACACACAAGGAATTTGTCTTTGGTGCATATGCTCTGAGTGTACATAAAAAGAAAAGATACATTCATTAAGAAGCATAAGGTACAACACTTAATGATAGTCGTAGGCAGTGGTGAGTTTCAATTTTTTTTACTACCAGTTCTGTGGGTGTGGCTTGGTGGGAGTAGCATGGCTTGGTGGGAGTGGCTTGGGCATGGCAGGGGAAGGATACTGTAAAATCACCATTCTCTCCCCAATCCAGGGGAAGGTTACTGCAAAATCCCCATTTCCTCCCGATCAGCTGGGACTTGGGAGGCAGAGAATAGATGGGGGTAGGGTCAGTCAGAATTTTTACTACCGGTTCTCCGAACTATTCAAAATTTCCGCTATCGGTTCTCCAAAACCTGCTGAAACCCACCTCTGGTCATAGGTTACAAATAAGTAATCAAATCATACTAGGAAACAACTAAAAGTATATAAGTATGTTATATCTCATCATTTTGATGAAATCAATCATTTGGGTCCAATATTAGACATGAGGGGATAGACTGTCGATGCCAAGATTATCCAGAGCTTATTCTTGTGAACAAAACCCATATAAAAATGAAGCAGGTTACTATAAGTATGATTAAATGACATACTAATTCATTAAAAATAAAAATTACTTTTGATCTGTAACCTAGTCAATCAGCAGTTTTCCAGGCCTTTCTTACTGCCTGATATAAAGTCATATTTGTGTGGCTTGGCTAGGTGAAACTGTCTTGTTTCCTCACATTATCTAATTGCTTTCTTCTCCTCCTTTTTATACACATGCCCCACTACCACTGGGCCAACAGTGAATATTAAGGTTGCCATTCTGCAATTTGTAAAGCAAAATATTTCTTTCTAAAGCAGAGAGTTGACCATGTTCTAGAAACACCAAAAATTATTTTCAAAGAAAAAGAGATGTGGTGTAGTGGTTGAAGTGCTGATACTGTCACACACTACCTCATTGTTTAATTATATTAATAGCTATATAATCATAACTATAAATTTCCTTTCAAATGCCACATACAGGTAGCCTTACAATAGTTCATTTAGTGACTGTTCAAAGTTAACAACGGCACTAAAAAAGTGACTTATGAACGTTTTTCACACAACCATCCCTAAGGTCATATGATCAAAATTCAGACGTTTGGCAACTGACTCATGACAGTTGCAGTGCCCTAGAGTCACATGATCAGATTTTTGCAAACTTCTGACAAAAGAAGTCCATGGGGAAGTCAGATTCACTTAACAACTATGTTACTAAATGGGGAAAACTCACTTTAAAAATGTCTCATGTAGCAACAGCAATTTTGGTTTCCATTGTGGTCGTAAATCAAGGATTACCTGTATTGCTATGGCCAAATCAAATAAGACAGTACAAACAGTGGGTTTAGATTGTAGCTACATCTCTTTGTCTTAACCTAATTTATCTGTGATTTGTATTTCAATGGTACACCAAGTAGAGCTACCAAATTTCAGCTGCACAGATCAAGACAACCCGTAGATAACAGAAAAGAGATACAGAAGACACCATGTTTCCATTAATGGCACACCTGGACCACCACATCCCCTAAAGCCTAGTTTGTTCCTTAAAAACAAAACTCTTTCTGGGTGTAAAGGGCAGGCGGTAAATGAGCCTGTGAGATGGGTGTTATTAATGACTGTTGTCCTTGGCTATCACTATTTGTATATGTAATTTTACTGTTCTTGATTCTTATTGAATTTTTAATATTGTTAGCGGCCCAGAGTCACTGTTGTTAAGATGAATAGTCATATAAATTGAATGAATGAATGAATGAATGAATGAATGAATGAATGAATGAATGAATGAATGAATATCTGCATAGGGTTAGATCAGAAGACTTCAAAGGTCCCTTCTGATACTGATTCTTATTTGCAATCTGGGTCTGGTAGCTTTAACACTAAGTTCAACTCTTGTATTGTATGTGAATTTACAGTTTGTTCAAGAGACCATGATTTAATATTATATGTTGACTCAGTTATATGGTAGGTAACATCAAACTTATTCTACATATCAAATCCACAAAGCATTAGAGATACTTTTCTGTAATAAATCTCTAAGAAAAAGAAAAGTAGCCACTAATACAAATATTAAGTCCAATTATGGCACTGCATGTGATTTGTAGACCAAACAAAGTGTTTATAAATTCTGAAGTTTTACCCAGACCTCATACATTTTTTAAAAAATGGTTTTGCTGCAGATCCCATGACCTGCCAGTCTCTTAATTAAAAAAAAATTAAAAATATATGTGTGAAAAAACTGAAAATCATCTACTGGATCACAGAGAGAAAAAATAAGTTCTATAAATGTTTGTTAATGACATGGCTATGAAATTTGTATGAACACAAAGCTTACACTACACAATTTTTAGATTACAGAATTAGAGGAAATTGAAATTATGATTATCATTATGATTTGTGAAATTATGTGGTTATGAAGTTGCACTTATGAAAGGCTTGTAGGAATTTACTATAGAAAAGAGGAATTTCCCAAAGTTGCAAATAGGCCTGACATTGTTACCTTATTTACCAGATATCTACCATGTGGCATACTTTCAGAGACAACACTTGCCTGCTAAAACCTGGAAAATTGTGTGCAACGTCTCCACCTGCTGGCATCTCCAATTAAAAAACTATTGTACTGAGCTTCTATCATGATGATTCCTTAAAAAGATCTTACCTATGAGGTACATTGAATATAACTCACTTCATGTAAGATGTTACTTATGGGAGAAACTTAAGAATTGTATCACTGATAAATGCTTATTGTTAGTACATATATAAAAACTCTATGCTAATACAAAACCGTGAGTTACCGGTACACACAAATCTGCTGGACAACTCTTCAATCATAAACGCCATGGGGCTGAAACAAGAATTCATCTTAGCCCCACTCTTGCTTATTATTTGTACAAAAATGTTTATTAAGCATTTATAAAATCTAGATCTACACACTCTGAAATTAATGGGGAACTAACTTCCTTTTCTATTTTATGTAGATTATGATGCAAATTGGCCACTAACGTAGCTTGGTTTTATGAGGGTCTTAAGGATTTAACAAACAGCAGCTTGTTATCGGCCATCAAAAAAGCAAAGTCATAATATTTTCCAACATCCCCAAGTTTTATAAACAGTGTATAGACCAGGAGTCAGCAACCTTAAACACTCAGAGAGCCATTTGGACCTGTTTCCCACAGAAAAGAAAACACCGGGAGCCACAGAACTCTTCCCATGCCTGACTATCTCCTGAGTGGCCACAAAACTAGCATATATAGTTTTTTTTTTTTTTAATTTGATTTATATGCCGCCCTTCTCCGGAGACTCAGGGCGGCTTACAATGCGTTAAGCAATAGCCTTCATTCTTTTGTATATTTTATACAAAGTCAGCTTATTGCCCCCACAAACTGGGTCCTCATTTCACCTACCTTAGAAAGGATGGAAGGCTGAGTCAACCTTGAGCCTTGGAGAGATTCGAACCAGCAGAAATTGCAGGCAGCTGTGTTAATGACAGGGTGCACTAAACCACTGTACTATCAAGGCTCTTAGTTGAATTAAAGATTCTGATTTCTTCTGAAACTTTTATTTTCTTGGATTTATCCATGGTTGGCTAGCAGGGGTCGAAAAGCTTAATAAATTGTGTGTTGGTGGGTGTCGCACATTTGCAGTTGTGATGCATATTTTGAGCTACAGGGAGCCACAGCAGAGGGATAAAAGAGCCACATGAGGCTCCAGAGTCGTGGATTGCTGACCCCGGGTATAGACAATCAGACCACTGAACAAGTTCATTGGTTGAAATACATAAATGTTGTTTCTTCAGTTTGCTAGAAGGAAAACAGTTCGAGTTAATTATGCCTCTTCTGTATCCCTAAGAGTGCAACAGCAATTTGAATGTTTTATCAGATATAGGAAAATAATTTTATCGCTGCTGCTATTAAATTATTTATTAAAAAGCTATCCACACTTTTTTTTTTTAATGTGGGTCATATATGTGTAAGAAAACAGTTCTGCACTTAGAAAATTCAAAGAAATGAGTGTTGGGTGCTATGGAGTCTGTGCAACTGTAGGGGGAAAAGGAAGGCTGGCAGGCAAGCTCCCCCACCAAGAGAGAGTTGTCACAGCCTTGAAGTATCTCATTTTGTAAAACAGATGCTTTGTGTGTTGAGGCTATAGGCAGAAGAGTTTGAAAGTCACCACTTCAACTCCCCAAAGATAAGATGACAGACAAGATGAAAAGAGGGATACAGTACATTGCTAAGGTGGTGCCAAGCTTGATGAATTCCAGTTCTTTGGCCATCATTACATAATTAGAACATAAAACATAGAATATCAGAATTGGAAAGGACCTTGTAGGTCTACTAGTCCAGCCCCTTCTCAAGCAGAAGACCATATACCATTTCAGACAGGTTAGGGTCTCTTCTTAAAAGCCTCTAGTGATGGAGCACCCAAAACTTCTGAAGGCAAGCTGTTCCACTGGTTGATTGTTCTCACTGTCAGGAAATTTCTCCTTAGTTCTAGGTTTGGATCTCTCTTTGATTAATTTTCATCTGTTGTTTCTTGTCTTGCCTTCCAGTGATTTGGAAAATTGATTTACTCCCTCTTCTTTGTGGCAGCCCTTCAAATATTGGAACACTGGGTCCTTCTTTTCAGTAAACTAGCCATACCAATTCCTGCAGCCATTCATCATATGTTTTAGTCTCCAGGTCCCTAATCATCTTTGCTGTTCTTCTCTGCACTTTTTCCAAAGTCTCAACATCTTTTTTGTAATGTGGTGATCAAAACTGGATGCAGTATTCCAGATGTGGTCTTACATTGTAAAGCAGTATTAGGACTTCACATGATCTTGATTCTACCCCTCTGTTAATGCATCCTACTCAGGGGTGGGTTCTACTTACCTTTACTACCGGTTCGCAATGGGGCCATTCGCAGAAGCTTCTGCGCATGCGCAGAGGCGTTTTGATGACATCGGGGTCGGTGGACGGAGCCTCCCACCAGTTTTACTACTGGTTCTATAGAACCGGTGTGAACCGGGGGCAACCCACCACTGATCCTACTATTCATTGTGGATGGATTCACTGATCCATTGTCTATTGTGGCTGCTGCCACACACTGCTGGCTCATATTTAAATCTAAATGTAAAGATCATTCTTGCAGTTACTGCTATTGATCCAGGTTTCACCTAATCTATACCTGTACTTTTGGTTTTTCTTTCCTAGTGTAAGACCTTGCTTTTCTCTACATTGAATTTCATTTTGTAGGATAGATCCAGTGTTCAAGTCTGTCAAGATCGATCTGGATCTTAAACCTACCTTCTGGGGTATTGGCTATTCCTGCCAGTTTAGTGTTGTCAGAAATTTGATGAGTTCCCCTTCGATTCCATTATCTGAATCGCTTATGAAGATATTGAATAGTACTCCACTTGGAACTTTGGAGTACCCCACTGCCTACTTTCCTCCATGTAGATGTAGTTCCATTAAGGGCCACACATTGAGTGCAGTTTGTCAGCTAGTTTTGATTCAATAACATTAAAATGTTTTAAGTGTTCTGAGCAAGATAACAGAAATAAATATGAAATTCACTGAAAAACTCTAGGTTTAAAATAAATGTTTTAAATTTAGCATTTGTCAAATAGCATGTCATTTTGTTGATAATACTGTATATTTTCTAATAATAATAAGTTTCAGCATAAATTGCAAAGGAAACAAGATATTGACAGAAAAATAGTTGAAATTCAGAGAAAAAAAATCTGACAATAAGTCAGTACCACTTATTGATATCTAACTTCACATATATTACCCTACACTTTTTAAAAATACTCATTTGTGTTTTTTCCCTTCCAAGGAGTATATTTTGTGTAATCTAAAAAAATTGTCAAAGCGTAGAATACAGGAAGATAATAATATGTTAAGGATGTCATGAAAAAAATTGAGTGAATAAAGTATTGCCAATGTTGAGTTACTCACAATTGGGAAAACACGCCAAGTGCAAGCTAAAGCTGAAATTCAGGCCATCATACAAGGAGATAAATTTTGCTGAGATCAATAGAATTTACTTAATTTTAAAATAAAATGTTCTAAAATGTTAAAAAATAAACATGCATAAGGTCAGATTATTCATTGCACAGAGTGAAATATTATATTTCTGTATATTCTGCTAAGAATCCAGGGGATATACGGGTAGTCCTTAACTTAAGACTATTCAGTCAGAGATCATTCCAAGCTATGACAATACTGAATTAATGGCGGTTTTGAGCAGTCCTTAGAATTCTGGCTGTCCCGGTAGCCCTGCCATTACATGATCATGATCTTGGTGGCTGGCAACCACTTGCGTTTATAACCCATTGCCAAGCACCTCATGATCATGTGATAGTTATTTGCAACCTTACTGGCTGCCTTCTCCAGAAAGTCAATGGGAAAGCTGGCAGGGAAGGTCACAACTCATTGGGGTAAGTAGGGTTGCCAGGTCTGCTTCCAAAAAATAGTGGAGAAGCGGGGTGGGTGGGGGGTTAAGTAGTAAAAAAATAAAAAAAAAATTTACAATTAAATTATATATTTTCTTACAAACATTTTAACACATATTAAAATAATCACTTCAAAACTTTACTTAAAATTCAAAATATCAAATATAATAATATGTAAAATATTAAATTACATTTTACTTTGCTGTCGTGTGTATTTTTTATTTGACTGCGCAGCTTTGATCAATTCTTTGTGTTTAAGGAATAATTCTTTAATTTCAGTACAACGTTGAGAAATATTAAAAAATATACAGTCATAAAGCTTTTGAATAAAAAAAATGTCCACTATTTTGTGAAAAAAAAATAGTGAACATAATGTGAAAAAAGCGGACTGTCCACTCAAATAGTGGACACCTGGCAACCTTAGTGGGTAAGTTTCCTCCTTCAGTTCCTCTGTGGTCACACTGCACCATCCACTTCCTGCACCCCTATGCATCCTCCCTTACCCACAGGGCACCTTTCATGAACCCCACTGTACCCTTGTGCATCCTCTCCAACTCTCCCTTGCCCCCTCATGCAACCTTGCCATGCCTCACAAACATCCCTGTGCCTACTGTCGCTCTCTCTCCTACCCAACATGTGGTCTAGCACTTGCAACTTCCTGCCAGTTTCCCCACTGATTTTCATTGTGGGAAACCGGCAAGAAGTTGCTTTGCCTAATGACCATGAGATTCACTTGATGATAGCAACCAGGATTGTGAGGTTCGCTGAAGTTTTTTTTTTAATTTTTAATTTTTATTTCTCATAAAACATATATAAATGTACAATCTCTTTAACCATTCTTATCACACATATTATCTTTTGGTTTCCATATTGGTTCATTCTTCATCCTAAAACTTTAAAATACATTCGGAGTTGCTCTTCTACCATTCCATATCTTTCTTCTTCCACAACCATTCCTCTCCTTCTCCCCTCTTACTTTCTTCTTTCCTCCTCTCCTTCCCCTTCTCTCCTTCCCCTTCCTTTCCCCCACTCCTCCCTTCTTCCTCTTTTCCTAACCCTCTCTCCTATTCTTATTTCCCCTCCCTTTCTTCCTCTCCTTTTTCCTTTCTTCTCTCTCTCTCTCTCTTCCTCCTTTCTCCTCTCTCCTTCCTACCTGTCCCTCTACTCCTCTCTCCCTTCCCTCTCCGTTGTTGTGTCCATTTTCAGGAGTTTGTTGAAGTTAAGTGATATGGTCATGGGGTTTTTTTACTACATCTCTTAGGGACCAAAATGCCCTTTCAATTCCTGGCAAATAGATGAGGAAGAAATGGAGGTAGTGACAGATTTTATTTTCCTGGGCTCCAAGATCATCGCAGATGGGGACTGCAGCCAAGAAATTAAAAGACGCTTGCTCCTGGGGAAGAAAGCTATGGCAAATCTATACTAAAAAGCAGAGACATCACCCTGCTAACAAAAGTGCTTATAGTCAAGGCTATGGTTTTCCCAGTTGCAATGTATGGCTGTGAAAGTTAGACCATAAGAAAGGCTGAGCGCCAAAGAATTGAGGCCTTTGAACTATGGTGCTGGAGAAGACTCCTGCGAGTCCCTTGGACTGTAAGGCGATCAAACTGGTCAGTCCTAGAGGAGATCAACCCTGACTGCTCTTTAGAAGGCCAGATCCTGAAGATGAAACTCAAATACTTTGGCCATCTAATGAGAAGGAAGGACTTACTGGAGAAGAGCCTAATGCTGGGAAAGATTGAGGGCAAAAGAAGAAGGGGACGATAGAGAACGAGATGGCTGGATGGAGTCACTGAAGCAGTAGGCGTGAGCTTAAATGGATTCTAGAGGATGGTAGAGGACAGGAAAGCCTGGAGGAACATTGTCCATGGGGTCTAAATAACATTATTTTTTACATTGTCACTCCAAAGGAATCAAGATAATTCATGTCATACTTCTTTAAGAAAAGGAACAACAGAAGAAAACTTACAAATTGCATAAGGGTTATCCTGAGGTAGAATTTTTCTCAGTTTACATAACTATCCCAAGTATAATATCTACGTTTCTTTGAAAATTATTATTTATTTATTTGATTTTTAGAACTTTCTGACTCTTGAGAAGCACCAGATAGTTTACAATTGGATTTTTGTTATTGTCATTGTTCTTTCATTTGAAAAAATAATTGCAAAAGACAGCAGCATATTAAAACTCACAACAGTGAAATAATATTTTAATAATATTTTCATTACCCAAAATATGTAACATCATCAGTGTTAGTAAGGAGTGGGGAATAACACTGTTATACATCAAGAACATCTCAGAAACCACCAACAGACTACTTACAACCACATGGAATCAGCATAGCATACAAACTAACCCCCTCCAAAACATCCTAAGTAAACCCAGCAGCCCTAGAAGAAAAAAACAGGAGCCATCTACAACTTACAGTGTAATGACTGTAACAGTCACTATGTGGGGCAAACAGGCAGAAGGCTGGCAAAATGCATCCATGAATACCATCTAGCAGTCAGAACACATGATGAAAATTCTTTAATTTCACAACATATGGACAGGCTTAACCATAGTTTCAATTGGAAAACAGTGACCATCCTAGACCAAGCTAAGTCCAAAAATGCTAGGGAATTTCTAGAAGCCTGGCACTCTGACAAATTAGCTATCAATACACACATAAACAATATATACACACTAGGTAAAAGAGACAATCAACAAGCCAAGAAAGGAACAAAAAGACCAAAACATCTCCCCACCAATATTTAGCACCCAGATTAGCATAAATTAATTCTAAGATTAACATCAGATCAACAATCAAGTAAACAATAACCCAATCAAGGAACTGCCAAACAAGCAAACAGTATATAGCCCAACCAAAGAATATCTGAGACCACCCAACAAACACTGATAGGGCAACCATTAGAATATACAGTATGTCACAGAAGTGAGTACACCCCCTCACATTTTGTAAATATTTAAGTATATCTTTTCATGTGACAAAACTGAAGAAATGACATTTGGCTACAATGTAAAGTAGTGAGTATACAGCTTGTATAACAGTGTAAATGTACTGTCCCCTCAAAATAACGCAACACACAGCCATTAATGTCTAAACTGCTGGCAACGAAAGTGAGTAAATGGAGAGCAAATCACACTCCTTACTAGCACTGATGATGTTATCTAGTTTGGGTAATAAAACATCTGCAAGAAAACAACCAAACTCAGAGAGCACTAAGGACCCCTCATTTCAACCCTGAGCTACGAATAATTTCCTTTATTGATAAGTTGAATGGAAACTTATTCTCTAGGCCATTTCAGAATATGAGATTTCTCAGTCTAGCAGACAGACTATTATTGTAGGAAAAAAGCAAAATTCCCTGAAACACTGGCTTGGATGGATTTTTTTTCTATTCCTCCACCTTTTCAAAGTCCAGCCCTCCCAGGTATCTTGTACTGCCCAACCTCTTGTTAATAATTAATAAACCAAGCAGAGTCCCTGCTCTGCAGTTGTTCTCTGACTGGTTCTGCTTACCTCAGCAGGGCTTTGCAACAGGCAAATGACTCATCAGAGAAGTGAGAAATGGTTGCCAGGCAACCCAGCAGCCTGGATGAGAGGCTTGCTCCATGTCATAAAGCTGACATGCTTGACAGGTCTCTAGATTTTAAACATGCAATAATTTTATAAGGCAGCAGAGACTGGAAGGGTGAGTATTATTCACAGTGAAGGAAACGTTGGTAGGCAATGATATCGTACAAGAGAAAATTTTGTAGAGAGAGTGTAGAGTTCCTAGATAACTGACAAAAATAAGAAAGAAGAGAGGAGACACAAAGCTAGAGAAAAGAAAATATAGATGAAATGAAAAAGACTATGCAACTAATAATAATTTAACAAATCAGTGCGATGTCTCTTTTCTTAGAAATAAGTACCACAGACATTAAAATCCACTCACAAAACAAATAATCAGGCTGAAAGTCCTGCCTTGTCTTTCCCTTGTTAGCCTCATTACGTCACTTGGCTGATGAATTTTTTATAAAACAACATAAATGCAATATGTGTGTTCCCACTAATCATAAAAAATGGCTATTCTGTGTTTTGCTGTACAATTAGATGTGTGGTTAGAAGAAATATTTCAAAAAAAAAAAAGATTTAAAAACCTATTCTTAAGATGCTTTAAATTTAAACAGCTGAAATTACCATTTACATAATTATAGGTATAGTCTGAGGCAGAACTAATGGAAGTGATGCACAAAGGATCCCATCCTAGGTGGCTGCTTCAGTGAACTGTGCAATGAGTGATTCAATTGGAGAAAGTTGCTTTATGGAGAAACATACTATATTAACAGACTTTATCAGTGGGACAGTTAGCATTGTGTGTCCTATAGTTTTCTCCAATTTAAAGGCTGTAATCCTACTCAGTCTTAATTTGAGAATAAGCACTGTTCAATTAAGAGAGATTTACTTCTGAGGATACATGCATACATTCACCACAGAACAAAAGGTGATAAGGAAAAAGCAGGTTAAACGCTATTGACATATCTTTAGAAGGGGAAAAAGACACAATCACAAAAGGCATCTTACAGGCCAGTGAATTCAACTCCTGTTCAATGCAGGAATCCATTAAACAATTCCTGAAAGTGCCCATCCCAGTTTTTTTCTAATATTCAGCCAGAACCTTGTTTCTTTTAACTTAAATGCATGGATTCATTCCTGCTCTCCTCTTTGACAGGAAACATATTTGTCTTCTTTTGTATGAGACAGTATTTTAGATAGTTGCAGGCGACTATCATAATTGCTCTTGTGTTTTTGTTTTTGTTTTTGTTTTGTTTTCGAACATGCTCATCTCCTTCAACCATGCCTTCCCATAGATTACCAAACTAGTCATTTTGAGATTTTTTTAAAAAAGGGCATAAGGCTAGTCTGACATGACTTGTTCCTGACAAATGCATGGTGGCTTCTAGTAATGGTATCATTCTTTCTAAGTGTTTATGGACAAGTTGCCTACAACCTGGAAATTTTAATTCATTTAAGGTAACAAAGTTGGTTCTGAAGAAATCTTTATCAGTTCAGAAATGTATTCCCCACTGCATTCTTTCCTCAATCATGGGAAGAAGTGTTTTCCTCTAAAACAGGGGTGTCAAACTCGATTTCATTGAGGGCCGCATTGAGGGTTGTGTTTTATCTTGGGGGTGGTGGGGGTGGCCAACTCAACATTACTTGTGTCAGGGGTGCCTGTGGTGGCATGAGCACTCTGCCAGCAAAAACAGGCTTCTGAGCTCCATTTTTGGCTGCGACAACCTCCTGCAACCCTCTGCCAGCAAAAGTGGAACTCGGAGGGCCACATGCTGCCCTCCTGAGCTCCATTTTCACTGGCAGAGGCACCATGGGCCAGTCCTTCGCTGTTTCCAGGGCGGCCAAGTGGGCCAGATCTAAGCACCCCATGGGCATCATCTGGCCCGCAGGCCTTGAGTTTGACACCCCTGCTCTAAGAGAAGACAGATGCAAAGAAGGTGAGAAGCAGCTTCACTTTTTTTTGTTTTCCACCATCCCTGTTCAACAGCTGAACAGCCTCCTTGATTCTTCTTTTATTTCTGATAACATCCACCCCAACCCTTCTTATTATACTTAAACCTCTTTTTAAAACATTAATTGGTAGAGGGAGATCTGTCTTTCAGGATTGCTCACCAAATTGAGCAATCCTAGTAGGATTATGAGGATTAACATCATTTCAACACTGACATCATTACACAAATTATATAAATCATTGTAGAGTTTGTTGCATCAAGCTCCAATAAATGGAGGTTTCACTTTGTATTCATCACCAGACTGATCTCATGCTGTGTTTTGGGTTCCTATCACCATCTCTATAGGTCAGGGGTCCTCAAACTTTTTAAACAGGGGCCAATTCACAGTCCCTCAGACTATTGGGGGACTAAACCGGCTGGGTGGGCATGGCTAGGGGGTCATGTGACTGGGTGGGTGTGACTAGGTCATGTGACTAGGTGGGCTTGGCCAATTTAGCAGTCTATTAAACAATGCAGACAAATTAAACTATAATTTGTTTTGCTCCTGGGGGTGTTTTATTTGCTTTTGTTTGCATGTTGCTCTTTTGGTTGACTTTTCTTTTTACTAGATCATTTTTTCAGTTGTATAGGGGTCTAGTGATCCACTTCAGGAAACTCAGTTTTGCAGCAATTCTTCTCAACCCCAAGGAGCTTACAATCAAGTCTCTCTCTGTGTGTGTCTTGTCTCTCCCTCCTTCCCTCACTTTCTCTCTCTCTCTCTTTCTGTCTCTCTTTCTCTTTCTCTCTCTCTCCCTCTCTCTCTGTCTCTGTCTTTCTTTCTCTCTCTCTCTGTTTATCTTCTGGAGGCGGGGAGGTCAAAAATGGGGCGTGTGGACGCCCTGGGATGCCTCCGTGTGCCCCATTTTTGGCTTGCAGGGTGCTACTGGAGGTGGGGGAAGCCAAAAATGGGCCCTTTTTTGGCCTACCGGGGTGTCAGCACACCCAGTTTTTCCCCTCCCCCACCTCCAGTAGCACTCTGCAGGCCAAAAATGTTGGTCTTACCTTCCTTTTCCATCCCATGGGGCTTGCAAAGATAAGTCCTGCGCTCGGGCGAAGGGTAGTAGCTGGCAGGTGGGCAGGGCGATGTGGGCGAGGCATCCTCATGGTCCTGCATGGGCCAGATTAATGGCTTCAGCGGGCCATATGCGGCCCATGGGCCGTAGTTTGAGGACCCCTGCTATAGACTCAAGCTACCAGTTTATGTGTTGTTCTTTAGACATCATCCTCTGCTTCCATTTCCTGTATAGCTTCTTTGTGCTTCTCTGCTTGTCAGTAAGCTTGTTATTAACTCATTCAGGCCTCTTGAAGCTTTACTCATATTTTTCTTCTTGTGGGGATTGCTTATTCCTATATTTTCATTATCTCATTTTTCAAGGTCTCCCTTCTGTCTTTGACAAGTTTATCTTATAGGAACTCAAAACATGTTGTACTGTCCATCTTTCACTTGAATTAATTAAAATCTACCTCCGTGAAGTCCAAGTTTTCTAATTGACTTCTCTTAGTTTTTTCTCCTCCAGTTATACTGAATTTCATAATAAGGTGGGTGTTTTCTCCTGAGATGCCTGACACATTCAGTCAATTGACCAATTATATCCAGTGTAACTGATGTCCTTTTTTTTTCTTCAATCTGAAAAATCAAATTGTCAGCCAGAGTTAAAAAAAATCTCTTCAACTTTCCATTCTTAGCTGATTAGTTATTCAGCAGATATAAGGGTAGTTGAAGTTTCCAATTATTCTATAGCCCGTCCACCCAAGACGATAAGCTGAAAGGCATTGTGTACATATCCTGTGGTGAACTTTTATGACTTTGAACAAAAATTATCCTTCATGTTCCACGTTACAACTATTGTTCTCATCTCACCAAGTTTCATATCTATTGATTCATGTTTAATTTTCCATGTCAGTTTTCTGTATATTACTCATATTTTGTATTCTGATATCTGAGGTATATCAGTGTTATCTCTACTACTATGTATTGACTATGTTACACATTTATTCCTGCCACATACTTCCTGCATTGTCTTCTAATAAGCTCTGCAAACTCTTGCCAAAAACATTTATATCTGCTCTTGAGTTGATCCCATTTCTGCCTAAGAATCCCTTATACTGGTGGTGTAGCCACGGTCCACAAATCAACATATTTCTTGATGAAACTGATTTCTTAGTCATGTGGGAAAGCCCCCCGCTCCTAGAAGAATGAAATATTGGGAAATATTAAAAAAAGGCAGAATATTATATTTCCCCTAAAGGAGAAATGGGAAAAAAAATTAAGGGAGCTAGAAACCAGCACCAGTCTCCCTGCCCCCAAGCAGAAACTGAGGAGGCCATCTTTTAGAAATGCAGATTTGGTAATCCATTCAGAAAGACTGGATCAGAGAGGACACTCCAAAGAAGCAATTAGGCAAGCTAAAAGGGTTTAGGGGATTAGCTCAGACAAGCACCTAGGATTTGCATTTCCCCCTTTGCCTATAGAGCCAGGCATGACCCTTTAGGAATCTGAAAACAACCAGTAGAATATTAAAGGACATGTTCTTGCACAGGAACAGGAAGCTCAAACACAAAGCCCAAAGAAGATATAAAGCCCACCTACTCTCAACTCCATTTTGTCAGCTTCCCAGAATTACATGTGGTTGGTGGTTCTGCTTCATCAATAAAGTGAACCTTTCTTTCCAATCAGCCTCCAGCCTCCATTTTATCTCCAGTGCCTTTTCCCAAATTGGAAGTGGAACTGGATATTTCTTCCGACAGTCATTTGTTTATTTTTAGCATCTTGCTTCTTCTTAGCTCTCAATGGGGAACATGGTCACACTTCCAGCTGTTTCACCTTCCTACTCAGAGCTTTATTATAGTTGTATTCCTATGTAATGTTTATTTTCTTCTAGCACTGTTTCTATATGGATAAGAACATCCATTTGAACATCTTGGATAATTATACCATTATTTATATGTGTGCCAATGAGGTAATACATTTCTTTTCATAATTTATCTGGTCCACAACAACTACTTGAGTCACATCAATTCTTCTTTTCCTTTTCAATTCTGTGCTTTAGTTTTGTTGATTCCCTGCAGAATTGAAGGACATTTCCATAATTCTATTATCTCAAACACTGAACAATCTCACCCTTCATATTAACAGCCTCTAGTTTGTTCATTCTTTTTTTTTTAAATCACATCATATCTTTTTGACAATTGAAAAACCTGTTTTGTTCATCAGTTTTGTTTGATCCTCTGTTTTCATTATTAACATTTTCAGCTCTGATTTTTAATCTTAAAACCTGCTACTGTACCAATTTTTTTTAATTTTACCATTATTTTTTCTATTTCCCTTAATGTCTGTAGAGATTCTCAGTCATCCAGGTCATGGTTGTCCCAAAGGTGCTTTTTCAGGAAGCAACTGGACTTTCTTGTTTTTTCTTTTGAAGACGTTTCGCTTCTCATCCAAGAAGCTTTTTCAGCTCTGACAGGATAGTGGGGAATGGAAGGATTTGCAAGGAACATAAGTCCTTCCATTCCCCACTATCCTGTCAGAGCTGAAAAAGCTTCTTGGATGAGAAGCAAAACATCTTCAAAAGAAAAAACAAGAAAGTCCAGTTGCCTCCTGAAAAAGCACCTTTGGGATATTTCCCTTAATGCAGCTGGGAGGGGGGAAGAGGGGAACCTTGCAGCGCAATTGGGCTGGTGCACACGTATACTCGCAAATAGCCCATGGCCCGTCAGTGGGCCACAGCCTAGGGGTGGAGGATCCCTGCTCTAATGGATCCTCCAAAATCAACGCCAAATCATGGAAAAATGCCCTTAATTTAAAAGCGTATTTTTCAATGTTTACTGCCACAATTCTTTTGTCATGTATCTCTATGCGATATTTCAAGAACTAAAATAGACAGGAGAGGAGACAATGGGCATCCCTGTCTGGTCCCTTTTTATATCTCATGGGGTTTTTTTAGCTGCCTAATTGACAGCGTTCTGTGAAGTGCAAATCAATCTAACCCATTTAATAAAATTCTGTCCAGAATTAATATCTTCCAAAACTTTAAATAGTATAGTATAAAATAAATAATATCAAGGCTAATTCAAATTAATTTAAAGGCCTACTCTAGACCTATGAAAATAAACATGACTTTTTGTCACTATGTATTCCAAAATGTCTAACATTTTGTCTTTTATTATCATTTAACACTTTTAGCTAAAAACCCACATTGAGCCTCATGAATACATTCTTGAAAAAATATTTTCAACTTCTCAGCCAACTTATATTCATTATTCAATATTCAACAAGTATTTCTTGTTGAAGTCAAATCTTGTCTTTCCTAGTATTAATGCTAAAATGGGATTTTTAATTTGGGAAAATGTCGGGAGGGAAATTTTACTGTATTTATGGTCTGCTAAAAGGGGGATCCTCTAAAATCAAGTTTTTATTATACTATGTTTTATTAATATAGTAATATACTTAAGCATTAAATCTTTTGAATTCTTATTTTTGTCAATGTGTATTCTTTCTGTCTGTGAGTTCCAATTTTCTCATTGGACAATTTATCATGCCCTCCAATACCTCTTACCTTTTATTTCTCTCAACCAAGGCTGGAAAT
Organism: Pantherophis guttatus; assembly: GCF_059756535.1. NCBI lineage: Eukaryota > Metazoa > Chordata > Lepidosauria > Squamata > Colubridae > Pantherophis > Pantherophis guttatus. The sequence continues at coordinate 31,962,405 of NC_142070.1, read as the reverse complement.
GAGCTCTTAGATGATGCTATGCTTGGATGAAGTGATGCACCTGTCACAACATTTTTAGAGAAAACATTTCACCAACAGTGAAATCTGCTAACATAAAGAGAAATTCTTGGCTTTTTAGCATTTAGAATAGATCCTAAACACCAAAGGCGTACGGAACGCTGTTACCTTCACACCTAAGGTGGTCCCTATTTTTCTACTTGCATTTTTTACGTGCTTTCGAACTGCTAGGTTGGCAGAAGCTGGGCCAAATAATGGGAGCTCACCCCGCCACATGACCACGGAGACGTCTTTGGACAGCGCTGGCTTTGAAACGGAGATAAGCACCACCCCTTAGAGTCGAGAACGACTAGCACATATGTGCAAGGGGAACCTTTACCTTTACCTTATAGATCCCAAAAGCAATCTCTCCCAATCTATCTACATGTTTCACATTAAGTATATTAATCTCAGTGAAGATTTCAAAAACCACAGACAAATGCATGTAAATACATGCAGGGAAATTCTCTCTCTCTCTGTGTGTATGTGTGTTGCCTGTTAATATTTCTTTTCATTTTTTTTTCTGTTTATGGATTCTTGGAGTGCTGGAATTATGTTGGAAGGCTGTTATCCTCTGTGAGTGACATTTTAGTGCCGCTTAAGTTCTACCTGATAATAGGCTGACCCGTGATTTGTTGAAGACATTCTGAAGTTCTGGGCTTGAGCAATAGGCTAAATGCTTTTGAGAATCAGGTAGGAATGACAATAATGAGGGGGGAAAAGCAGATTTGAAAGCATGCCTGGTAATGCCAATTGATTCTAAATATAACAAAGTAGAATACAAATTACTGAGATGCAAAATTTTTAATGAGTTCTGGGGAGCAGTACAAGGATCATTTACCTGAATTAGACAATTTGTATGACTTGTAACACAATCAGTGAAAAAAAGAAAGAACTCACATCAGTAAAAAAAATACACTGTCATAATCCTGCAACTATATGTATTAATCAATATAGTATAAGTCTTGCAAAACATTAGTTTTTAATACAAGAGATTTGTACTTTGTTATAACAAGGTATAGCCAATTTACTACCATTTCCATAAACTGAAATCTTATTAGAGGAATGTTATTCTTCCAGGTTGCATTGCTAATAAAATCTGCTTGCGCTCTTTCTCCCTTTCCCCACCCTTCCAAATACATTATGGAAAGGCACAATTGTTCCTCTCTATGTTTTGACGATGGAAGCTATTTCATCTAATAACTTTTTGGTATTTTTTGAATGAATCCATAATCTAAACTAGAGAATTCCATAGGGTGGATTGCTCTGGAAGTGTAGAATGAAGTCCCGCAGTTAAGACTGAGGGTGATGGATACTGAGGGCAACGGCAGTGGTGTTTGCTTCTGGGACCGAGAGTGCAGCCCGCAGGTGAGACTGAGGGTGATAGCAATGAAAGGCTAAGATAAAAAACCTGCAAGGGCTGAGGCCAAGGGACCATGATCCAACACTGACCACAGGGTCTGAAGACCATAGCTGTCAAGTGGAGAATGTTGGAATTGGCCTCTGCAATAGGGCCAGTGGCCCTCGTAAGGGGACTATGGGTGAGCGGACAGCACAAGACTGGGAAAGATTTTGTAAGACCTAAAACCAAAGCCAGAGTGGTTAACTTGAAGCCATGGCCAATGCCCAGTGGCCTCCATAAGAAACTAGAAAAGAACTTGAAGGCAAGTGTGGGCACCTGAAGTGAAATGGAGGAGACAGTGGTGGTTATGCTAGAGGAGTCATAACGATCCAGAATCAACTGCTCCAACTGTAAAAGCCTGGGAGCAGCTAGTGTGTTGGTGTTGGATATTTGGCACTCTCCATCCAGAATGAGAGTCAGACATGAGGGGATGAGTCTGCCCTCCCTCTGGCTGGCCAATGAGAGGGACCATCTTAGGAGGGAGTAGATTCTGTGTATCTGGGAGGAGCAGAGAAGCAGAAGCCATCTCTCCAGGATATTTAAGGGAGTGAATGAGAAACATTGAAGTGGAATGATAGAACCGTCTGTCCCAAGAGGAGGGAGGTCAGATTGGGAGAAGATCACCTTGAGGATTTAGGGCTGGACAACATATTAAATTGGTGATAGGCATAAGTTGCTACAGGAGTCAGAGGACAGGCCATTACAGGGAAAGATACCCCCAATGTGTAGAACCGGTGGCATGTTCTGGCCAGGGGTGGGTTCTACTTACCTTTACTACTAGTTCGCAATGGAAGCTCACGCGAAAGCTGGTGCTGCACTTAAAACCCAGTTAAGCACATTCAGAGAGAAGAACCCCTATGCTCAACTAGGTTTTGGTGATATAAGCCACCACAATCAAACCAATCCGGTCTCCAACCATACTGCCACATGCCTGGCACCAATGCAATGCTTTTCCCTGCTCTTTTCCTCCTTACACCACCAACTTTCACATTTCCTCCTATCTGTAAGGTAAAAGGACACATCCTGTCCAACATAAACAATAGACAGGCAACTCCTACTCTGGCCAGTGATGCATTTGATCAGTGGTGAAATCCAAAAATTTTTCCTACCGGCTCTGTGGGCGTGGCTTGGTGGGAATGGCTTGCTAGTCATGTGACCAGGTGGGCATGGCCAACTTGACATCACTCACGTCACTCACTGTTAGAGCCAGATGCTGCACATTCTGAAGAACATTCTGCCCTTCTGAAGCCCCCAATGCTTTGAGTTTCCCTCTGCCATCTGGCTTGCTGCCCAAGTGAACTTAGGAGCCTTCTTTTGTCCCGCTCTACATCCCGGAGGGCTGCACATCCCTGCCACCAATCCTCTGTACACACTGGCTGCCCTGTTTCTGCATAGGCAGAGCCCCCCCCAGGGCAATCCAAAGAGGGGAGGGGGATGCTGCAGAAAAGGCCGCCTTCCACCTGGGCCCACGTGACTCACATGCTGGCTCCACAGGGCATGGGGCTTCGAAGCAGCCCACTGGCTTCTCACCTGGCCACCTGCCTGCTCTCTTTGCAGATCGGCTCGGCTGACTGCTGGCACCACCCTGGGAACTTGGCCCATGGAGTCCAGTGCTCCGGTGGGAGGCTCAGCTGTGGCGCTGCTTCCTGCCAGTGAAGCAGAGTGAGAAGCATGGAAGCCACCTGCAGCTGGGCAGGTGGCAGCCCCCCCGTGCGGGGAGATGGCCAGTATGGCTGTGCCACCATGGAGCCCGTGGCACTTTCCCTTTGGCTTGGGTAGCGGCGCTTACCAGGGCAGGCCAGTGCGGAGAGCCCTTCATCTTGTCCCTCCCTTGCCCGCCACCTCCGTGCACTGCTGCCACTCTCACCGCCCTCCTGGAGCACCGCCTGCCCTCCTGGAGCACCACTGCAAGGCCGCCGTTCACTTTCTTCCTTCTCCCGCCGCAAAACGAAAGTGAACAGCGCTGCTGTAGCAGTGCTCCATTCACTTTCTTCCTTCTCCCGCTGTGAAACAAAAGTGAACAGCTGCGGCGAGACTGGTGACCCCTTCCAAGTGCAGCAAATGGAGGCAGCGGGCAAGGGAGTGCCAAGATGAAGGTATACCTGCAGTGGTATGCCCGGGTAAGCACAGCCGGCCAGCCCAAAGGGAAAGCACCATGGGCTCCACAGTGGCTTCCGTGCCTCTAGATCTGCTTCTTTGCCAGCGGGAAGTGGCGCCACGGCCGAGCCTCCTTCCCCCAGAGTGCTAGACTTCGTGGGCTGAGTTCCCAGAGTGACGCCGGTGGTCGGGTGGGCCGATCTACAGAGAGCAGGCAGATGGCTGGGTGGATGGGAAGCCAGTGGGCTGCTTCGGAGCCCCAAGCCCTACGGAACTGGCACGGGAAGCACACAGGCCTGGGTGGAAGGTGGCCTTTTCCGCAGCATTCCCCTTCCCTCTTAGGATCATCCTACAAGGGGGGGGCTCTGCCTTTGCAGAAACGGAGCGGGTGCATGTGCAGCAGCCCTGGGACATTTGCCTGCCCTCCTGGAGCACCGCCGCTGCTGCCCCAGTGCAGTGTCTGCATTTCCACCAAGGGCTGCCCACCCACCCACTAGCTGGGCCAGGTTGGATGCTGACCTTGGAAGGCAAGCGGGTGTGGGGTGACCGCCAGGAAGACTGCGTGGAAGGCAGGCAAGCATAACAGGGCTGCGTAGAAGGGAGTAGGCTGCTAGCTCCCTTCCCCACAGCCCGCGGCCCCAACATGCTTGCCTGCCTTCCATGTGGCGAAGAGCGGCCACCGGGAGACCAGTTCAGGGGTGTGGCCAGCCAACAGTCTCTAGCGGTTTGGCGACCCAGACCAAATGTCCACTACCGGTTTGCCCAAACCAGTTCGAACCAGTCGATTTCACCTCTGCTTTTGATACCGCTTAGCACCTATCAAACTTATTCAATTATCTCTCTAGCCTCTTGCTCCCACCCTGGAGTGGCACTTAGAGACTCATTGAAACATAGAATGAATAAATCACTTAGGGGTTCATTTGAACATACAACTTGACCAAGGTTGTCTGAATTTTTATGTGCAACATTCTTTGCATGCAACCAATCATGGATAAAGATTTGCCTGAAATGCTGGACAGCTATTGTTAATTAGTGGGCTACATCCACTATCTCTTTATAAAGCTATTTCCCAGTTTTAATATTTTATTGGATCAAAGGAACTCAGTGTTTGCCCCAATACAGGTACTCCTTGACTTACGACCATAATTGATCTCAAAATTTCTGTTGCTAAGTGGAACATTTGTTAAGTGAGTTTTGCCCAATTTACGACCTTTCTTGACACAGTTGTTAAGTGAATCACTGCAGTTGTGCATGTGACCATGGGGATGCTGCAACCGTTGTAACTGTGAAAAATGGTCATAAGTCACTTTTTTCACTGCCGTTGTAACTTAATATAAATTAAATATAAATTAAATTTAAATTTAATAAATTTAATATAAATTAAATTTTAAAAAAAACTTCAAACTTCACTAAATGAACTGTCGAGGACTACCTGTATTAACAGATCCAGCTGATAGCAGATGTACGGTACATAATATAAGATTTAATAGTTAATGACTTCCTCATTTTGAGCATGACTCCACTATTTCTACACTTTTGTGCAGTTTTCCTTGTAATATGAAAAAATAGTTTGTAATTATTGCTTTTTTCCAGATTTTCTAATTCCCCAGTCTAGACAAAGCACTGAATTTTTTGGTGGCTGCTGACCTGAGTTCTAGCCATATCCCGTTCCGCCTTAGCTTTTCTGTGGATTAGTGAAGGCTGACTCAGTTCTGCCACATATTGTACTGCAAGAATAAAGAACTGTGTTACAGAGCTGAGCTGATTCAGATAACAATCTTTTATTTTTTTCCCCTTAAAATTGGTATATTAGTTCATTTCTACATTTTAAGAGTTCTGTACAATTATCAAAATGAAATAAGCAACATTTAATGTGAAAAATGAAAAAAAAGTAAATTAGAAAAAGTTTGAATAAAATGGAACAAGTTGCTGGCTAGGATACAGTACAAACTGATAATAGGACATCTGAAGTGCAGTTATCACTGCAGTATAGATAAATGAATATGAAATAAAATTCTATTTTAAACAAACGTATTACATATATATGTCTGTTTGCATGTTGTGTGTGCATGTATATATATATTTATAAACACATATATATAGCATAATATAATACAATATTTATTTATATGTTTCTATTTTACAGACTAGACCCAGTGATATCAGCAGATTGTAAAAACATATTTACAAATATTTTTTTTAAAAAAACCCATTTCATGTACACCAGCACCATAGTTAAAAAGAGCCCTCCCCCAATATTAAACAGTATTTTTTATTACTTGGTCCCAGTTTAAAGGATTTGGAGGAAAATTTACAAATATAATAAACTTTTTATGAGTGCATTATCAGACGCAAAGTTAATTTTTCTATTATTCTAATAAAATGGAACTTACTGGAATCTGTATACATGAAACTCATGTTTTAATGTTGAAATCCTATAGCCCCTTATCTGGGTTTAGCTCAAAGACAATGGAACCTATTTCTGAATAAACATACATAGGATTGCACCATAAGTCCTCTCTTATCAATCTTCCCAGGAAAGAATAATTTTATTTTGGAGGCAGATGATAATTCACTTGACTTCTTTCCTAATTTTTGCATACTTAACTGGTCACATTTTTCAGCTTCAACTAACTGCTGTAGCACACAAACTCTTCATTTCTTTTCTCTCTTTCATCTGAGTATGGTATAGTTGTATTAAATAAATTTAATAAATGCGTGGATTAAAACTTCTTTGACTCTTTGCATGCACTCTTATGTATGTGCTATGATCAGAACTCTGTTTGGCACACTGTGCACTGGGTGCATGATAAAATTTATTTGTTATAAGCACACAATTTTTTTTTGGCCAAATGTCAAATCTACCAACGTGGAAATGCATTGGTCAATCTATATTTTAGTACTGACAAGAAATTAACTCTCATGAGAATCAGCAAAAAAAAATCTGCCAATAATTTCAGTAGGCTATACGCCAGACTGTATACAGAAATTTTACACCCATGCCATTTAAATCTTATATCCCAACCCAAAGTGTCTGATGGGCTAAAAATACTTTAAGTATAACACGTAACTAAAACCCTGCCCCTCCTTCATTTTTCAGGAAAAGCTGTTTCTAGAAAAGGAAAATTATGGATAAATGAGGTGTTCAGTGCTTCTCTACATGCTTTTAAAACATTTCTTCCAATATGCCTGGTAATCTTATCCTGGAAATGTGTAAGAGATACAATCAGAAAATGTCATGAACCAGAGAATGAATGGCTGCAGAAATAGCCAAGTCCCCTCACTGTCTGCTGCTACTCTACCAAAAAATGTTATCTCTAAAAACAAATTAGCTTAGATGGAAAACTGTATGTAAGAGAAACATATCAATCAGACCCTGAGAATGCTCTGGATGTGGATGTATTTAACATGAACCCCATGTTCAACATACAGATAGGTGGTCACACATTCAATTTCCAATGTTACAAATAATGCCAATCTAAACTCTTAAAAGGACCTAAAAGAATTGCAGTTAAATTTTAGTCCTTCAAATTGCACAACTCTATGAAAAAATATTTGCAATGTCATATGCTTATATACAACTGCTACTAAAAATTACATTAATGGATTTTTAATTTTTTAAATTTGTTTTTCATTGATCAGGTTAGTCACTTTCAAGAGCTTAGGGCTTGTAGGAAGTAGGACGTGTAGAAAAGAGGACATGTGTTTGAAGAACAGAAACCATAAACTCACTCTCAATCTGTCAAGGGTGCTTTACAATTATTGGCCCCTCTCTGTGTGATCTTTAGAGCAGTTGTTCCTTGATTCTCCTAACATCTTTGGAAGATCAAGCCAACAGTTTGTATAGCCCAACCTCACTTGATCCTGTATATTCAGAAAAAGGACACACTCAATATCAATGTTTTCATTTCCTTAGGCCTATCTCCCTTTTTTCCAATTACTTTTGTATTGCATCACTATCTTTGGAAGCAGCCAGTGAGTAATACAATTATTATACAATCTTGCTTGTCCTACGCTGTGTTTTTCCTCATACTTAAAGATAATGAGTCAGGAATCACTTGATTATGCAGGAAATGGACAATAGAGAAAAGATAAACTCTTTCACTAGAATCCATCATTCACCTTGAGAAGCATTGATAGGGCACTGACTGAACTCGTTCAGCCCTGATATCATTGTCATCACCACATTCAAACAACCTGTAATTCTCTATCAGATTACACACATTGCATGGAAAAGCTTGGTATTTATTAAATTCAGAGTTAAGATCTTTGTGTTTGTCACTTGTACAGTCGCCTAGCTTTGACTCTCCTGCTTTATCTCAGAAGCTGCCCGTGCTGTATCCTGAAAACTACAACAGCTCTCAGAGAACTGCATAGAAAGTGCATTGTTATAGGACAGCCAGTGCTTTGGCACATGGGAACTGCCTGGCACTTTCTGTGGCCCTTAGGCAGAAAGCAGCACTTTTTGAGCTTTTCTCTCTTTCTCTCTCTCTCTCTCTCTCTCAGTCTCTCTCTCTCTCATTCTGACCTGCAGCAGATACACTATGGCATGGAGACTGCTGTGGGAAGTTGGCAAGGACTTTTTGTCATTGCTTCAAATTCCATCTATGCCTTCACAGATCAGCTAGCTTTGCACAGCTTTAAAAACAAAACAAAGAAACAAGGATGGACATCATCCTGCTTTCCTTTTTTTTTGACCCCACAAATATTGAAACTGAACGTCTCCATGTGCTATGGATTTCCAAACAGTTCATCAAGTTCTTGTATCCATTCATCTCCTGGACCACTTTTAATGATGGAGTCTACAAGATCGGTGTTTTCACTTATATTTGGAAAGGACCCTCCAGTTCCTTCACTGCTATAGCTGTAAGATATGTCTTGAGTGGGATTCCTCTCATAGATCTGACCTTGGCTGCTCTGATTGAAGCTACTTCCTGGTATTTGTTGTGCAGGAGACTGATTAAAACCAGTTAGAGAAGAAACTGCCTGACTTATTGTAGGCATAACCATTGATCTGGATTGGTTATTGGTTCCTTGTTGTCCAGTGAGTTGTTGCAACATCTGTCTCCCTACACCTGAGTTCAGTGTCCGTACTGCTCCATTTGTGTCCATAATAGATTGACCAATACTTTGAGGAAAATGTTGCTTAGGCAGCCTTGGCTGACTTGATTGCATTGAGTAAGCAGATCCATTATTGAAAGATCCAATTTCATTGCTAGTCCTTCCAGGAATACCTTGTAGTCCTCTTGCCTGCCAGTTTGCTGTTCCTTGTGGGACTGGCCCCATCATATTTTGAAGCCTGGGGGCTTGTGATCTGGTCAAAACTTGTCCCACGGGTCCTTTCATTTGCTGATGTTGTTGAGCTACAGTAGAGTTTACTAAAACATTTGGACCAAAGCTGCTGACTATGCCAACTCCCTGTGTTGAGCTGGGCTGCCTTGGCCCCTGACTTGGATTGTGTGTTATATTTATACTATTTTGGTTTGGGTGCTGCAACATTTGGCTCATTCCGGAGTTCATACTGTACATTCCTGGCTGGCCAGTCACTGGGCTGCTGTAAGGAGTCATTCCCATCTCAGGCTGACTACCAGTTGCAGAGATTGCTACAGTGTTCTGAGAGGCCCCCAAAGACATCATGCTAGCATTCTGAGGTATCATTCGGGAAGTCCTCATGCTCTGAAGGGCAGTCTGATTTCTTACTGCAGCTATGTCTTGTGGAGAACCTAAAGCAGCAGAAGGAAAAAAGTTAAGAGTGAACTTCAGTCTACTGAAAGAATTTGCAGAAATGATTCAGGCAGCTGGAAGAAGTTGGCTAAATATTTTTGCAAAATATATGCAAGAAATAACCTAGACATTTTTATATTAATATTCAGATCTTTTACATATATGAATACCTCCTAAACTGTGTTGTAATCTCTGACTTGCAAAATTCTGACCAAACAGAACATCATGTTAGAACAGTAGTTAGCTTAACTTACAAACAAAGTTACATGTCTCTAGAAAATGCTACCAAAAAGTCACTTTTACAGCCATGTTAGAAGTAGTAATATGACTTTTACATAGCAGATAATTTCTTTATGTAGTACAAACAAAACCAAGCTACAGAAGTGGGTTTTTTCCCAGTGTCTCATAGTGGGGTCTTTTCCAGTCCTACCTGGAAATATCAAGAACAAATTAAAATTAAACATGAACAAATTGTTTCCAAATGTATTTATTGATGTGTTCAAAAGATGTATACGGCCGGCCAGGGCTGTGGAATAGAAGGCAAAAAAGGCTTTAGTGCACAGATTCAGTATGTACCCATAGCAGGTTATTCTATACTTGTACCCCTGCATACTCAGAAGCACCATTTGACCTTCAAATCTGAAGTGCTGTGCAGCTGTTGTGCTATATCATCATGTTACAATCTTGTTTAAAGTTTGAGGATAAATGTTTCCCTGTTTTCAAAGAAGCAGAGGTTGAGAGCCTGATTCAGATTTTACATTATTTAGCGGCCTGCCAAATGCTGAAGGTCATGATTACATGGGACTATAATTATGCAAGCATTCATTAGAGATCTGTTTGAAAATGAAGAATTGAACAAGTAAACAAGGATCTGACCATTAACTACCCAAGAAACTCTTTAACTATTCCTATTATCTTTTAAAATGAAAACCGTGTCAATTGCTGAGAGGTTAATCAATTTGTTATTGCTTAGGAGTCATATGAGAATGGATATTCTATAGCATTGTTTCTAGTTATGTCTACAGAAAAGAGAAGAAATGCTTCTCCCACCCCCTAGATATTTTACACAGAGATGGTGTATTGACAAATCAATACTGTAAGCACATTTTACTCCACATTGAACCAATGTTGAGGAATCAAAAAACCCCTTCCTTATTAAATTCTAGCCTCTTCCCGATGAAAAGGGATGCAGAGGCAGAACTGTCTGGGAGGCACGATTGTTTTCTGGAAAACAAATATGCCCTTACATTTATACTCTCTTATTTAAAAATAGTTATAAGAATTTTGACTGTGCCAAGAGTTCAGTGTGTTTCTGAATATAAGAAAGTGAAATTTCCTTGCCATATTTTCATTTACAACTTTTGCTACAGTAAAAAGACTATGCAGTACATATGTGTATAATATGTATTTTTTAGTTAATACCCTGTCTTTTGTTTAAAAAGGCAGCATATACCAGTATATAGTACTCCCTCTTTCCTTTTTCCTTCACAACTACTCTGTGAGGTTGGCTGAGCTGAGAGAGAGAGAGAAGTGGGGGGGGGGAGAGACTGGGCAAGGTCTGATTTAAAAAGGAAACAATGACATCTATGTCTCTTACTCACTGAGCAGGTAGGCTCAGGCAGCTGATGACTCAGATTCCAATGGCTCCAACAGCCTTTTTTTGAAATTTGTAGAACCTTCTCTAATAAAAAAAACCTGCCCCAAATAGGTGGCAGAATTTTGCAAGCATTTTGAAGGACACAGATAAATAAAGTAATGAAAATTCCCACAATACTTTAATGAAGGATAATCTTCAAAAAACACCCCCCTTAGAAGACTCTTACCTAATCCATATACATCATTATACATACTGATCAAAATGATATCAAATGCAATCCCTGATGTAAAATAGGGCTAGAAAACTACAACAAATTATGCATTCTGGGGTATGCCATTAAATGTTTCTTTTGTAATTAACAATTATTTACAATTATCTTGTAAATAAACTAGAGGTTGTAAAAATATTCATGCAATAAAAACACTTGTTTTGAGCTACAGGGGGCAGTGATTAAGGAAAAATAATATTATATTAAATGTACATAAAATCAACTGTTTTAATAGCATTCTATTACTCCTAAATGTTATTTTCATACAGTCTTCCTTCCAAATAATTATTTAAAGGAAAAAGCTGGACAAGAGCAAAAGCTTTGCATTATAGGAGCAGAAGTTTCCACAACTGCAATACTTCCAAAATGACATCATCAGGTGGCTATTGCCATTTTGTACTTGAGCTCAGGCATCTGATGCAAGTAAGTAAACTGCAGCATTTGTGTGAAGATATTAGGCATGGTCAGAGTTTCCCCTATTTTTCTGATTCTGCACTGACATTCCTCCAATAGTATTCTGTTAATCAGGGTTATATAGGATGAGGCTGGAGTTTGTACAACTGACTTACAAAGCTTTTAAACACTAGACATCTTTCAGGGAATTTACGGCTTCAGAACCAGCCATCCTTAGACAATACTCTGTTTGATTGAAGCACATTTGCTATATTTATATATTTTAAAAGGGGTGGGGTGAGAAGAACCTTTCTGCTATTAAATTTCCCTTGGAAATCTTTTTTAATCAAGCTTTATCCGGCATCCATAGTATCCATTTCCCCCATTGTTCAGGATACCCTTCATCCAGAAGTACTGTATATTCTCCCATATATTCCTAGTATTTCATAAACAATTGAAATCATTATTCCAAGGAATCTTTAGCCTCAGCTGATCGGATCGGATCTGTAGACATCTATCTTTAAGGTGACCAACTTTTTTACAATGAGAAGGAGGACACAAACAAATTTAAGGGAAAAAAAGAAACGTGTGTGTGTGCCGTGTTGTGTTTTGGTAAGAAGTAAACAAAGCCACTTGCATACGGCGCACTCTTGCGCACAGTGCACTCTCTCAAAACAATTCTCCTGTGCGGAGCGCATGCGTCTCATAATCGCCTGTTGCCGCACTGTACCGAGCCTTGATGAATCGTCATGTCAAATACAAATACATCACATCACATGCAACAGATTGGCTTGGCATCGCTCCAATACGGAGATTTACAGATTAGTCTTCAAATATCGAAAAGGAGGACTTGTAGGAGGACACTTTTTGAGAGAGGACAGAACTTACAAAAGAAGGACTGTCCTCCCTAAAGGAGGACGATTGGTCACCTTACTATCTTAAGTCTTTTTAGCCATCTTCTTAATTTAATTATTTTTATTCAGGCTTGTTCTATACTTTCTGTTTGGCATCACATTTTATTCCTTACGTTGATGCGCATCATCCAATCTTTGAGATTGGGGGAGTTTATAATACTGTAAACAAACAAATACATCACCATAAACCCAGAAACTCTCTCAATCGTATCTCTATTTTCTGCTTGGAATGGGAATGGATAGATTTACATTTGAAATCTGCCATCCTTTTGACTTGGAAAATGTCTGGACTAGTCCTTACAGGTTTTTAGCAAGATTTTCCAAAGTAGTTTGCCATTGCCTTCTTCCTGGGGCACACAGAGTGTGACTGGCCCAAGGTCATCCAGTTGGTTTCATTGCCTAAGGCAAGATTAGAACTCGGTCATCCAGTTTCTAGCTCAGTGCTTTAACTGCTACACCAACTGGCTGTCTCTACTCTCATTAAATGGCTTGCAGATTGAGGTAGGGTAGACTATATGTAATGAATATGCTTGCTTGTTTCTGTCTCTTCCTGCCATCTGGCACTACAAGATGGTTAAATTTCTAATGCAATATGCAGAATATCTAAGAGGATCACTCCACTAATCAGAATTGTTTGTATTTTTTCAGCAAATAATTTTTGTAACCAATCTTGTAATTTAGATTTTTTTAAAAGTATTTTTTGTGCCTGTTGACAGTGAAGAGGAAAGAAGGAAAGAAGCAGCATCTAGGGCTGTATGTGACCTGGATTCAAAGGGGAATAGGGCAGTGGTGAAATCCAATATTTTTTACTACTGGTTCTGTGGTCGTGGCTTGATGGGCGTGGCAGGGGAAGGATACTGCAAAATCTCCATTTCCACCCCACTCCTGGGGGAAGGATATTAAAAAATCTCCATTCCCACCCCACTCTGAGGCCAGCCAGATGTGGTATTTGCCGGTTTCTGAACTACTCAAAATTTCCGCTACCAGTTCTCCAGAACCTGTCAGAATCTGGCAGAATCTGCTGGATTTCACCCCGGGAATAGGGGTTCAGAACACACCCAGATATGCTTGTTATACCTGTCAACAACTCCTTAAGTCAAAGCAGTGGTGGGTTGCTCCCGGTTTGGTCCGGTTCTTGCGAACCGGTAGTAAAAGCGGCGGGAGGCTCCACCCACCTGTCCAGACGTCATCATGGATGATCTCTGCATGCGCAGAAGCGCACGCAAGAGAGAGCGAAGCGAGCGCTCCCATTGCGAACCAGTAGTAAAGGTAAGTAGAACCCACCCCTGAGTCAAAGATATCTTTTCCTGGATAATAATAGCCATGTGAGCGTAGAAAGGAGTAAAGAAATCATAAATAGATGTGATGTGAGCCCACTCATGTGTGCCTATCACCTTTTTCTCCATTATATCCAGATTGCTGCAAAGTCTTGGTAGCTACTGCCTACTTGTGTTAGATAAGATTGTTCCTCCTGAGGATGCCTTTCTAAAATAACAAAGTAGTGGCTGTTTTACATAGATAATAGTTATAGAGAGAAATAAGCATGTAAATATCAAAGAGGGATAAACAGCTTCTGAACCTAAAAAGTATTTAGCTCTCACCTGGAAACTGAGTGACTGGTTGGACTGGATAAGGATTTCGCTGCTGTTGCTGAAAGTGCTGCCGAGGCAAATGTGACTGCTGCTGTAAATGCTAGAAAAGCAAAAGAAAAGGGGTTAAGAAGGGAAAGTCGCCCATTGGGTTGCTATGACAGCCAATAGCAGAGCACTGATACTCTCCAAGTGTAAGTGTTTATGTGGAAGTGGCTAGTGAAGTGAGCAGTAGAAGGCCTTGCATAGATCAAGGGGTCTGATTCTATTCCAATATTCTATTTTGTATGCTGGCTGCAAACCGGCCATCCATGGGGGTATCTCTGCTATCATTATTAAGCAGCTCCTGGCAGCTTATAAGAGATATGGCTGTTATCTTGCTTGGTATGTATCCTTTTTCTGTTATGCTATAGAAGAGCAGGCACAATGGGGGGGGGGGCAGAGTTAAACATGCCATCAGCTTAGAATCCTTATGTTGACACAAACGATCCATGTCCACACCTCCTTTAATTCCTTTGACCCCTATCTAGTGCCAGTTAAGTGCTGACTATTAGTTGACTAGATTCTTGTACACAGCCTGGAATAAAATTATGCACTGCAATTTAATATACAGTCCTGATCCTTTGTGCCTGACATACTTTTCAATCTGTTATGTCACCTAATAATTAAGCTTAAAATTCCTTTATTTACTGGTGTGCTTATTGTCTCTGGTTCCAAAAGAACCAACTGCCTGGACACGGCATCACTGCCCTGACACTTGGCAAAACAACTCATAATTACATTTAGAGGCACACTTTATAAGCTGCATGAAAAGTACTTTGATAGATTTCAAAACCTATCTATATTCAATTGCTGTACTGAATATTTGCTTATTAATGATTGTAATTTTTCTTTTAGAGCAAGTGGTTCCAGTTGGTGTACAATATATCAAGCAACTTCTTGCAATCCCCACAACCTCCAGGGAATTTGAATACATTAATGCAATTGAATGTAGATACGTTAAACAAACTGGCACTGAAAGTGTTTTTCCTCATATGAAAATATTGATAGTTTTCTGCCCTTCTTCTTTGGACTCTATTACTTTAAATCATTAAGGGGAAAACTATGGCCCCTTAATGACTTGTGGACTGCAACTCCTAGAATTCCTTGTTAAAAGAGCCATAGTTCCCCAACCCTGCTTTAAAGAAAGTTTATATGCTAGTCATAGTATTTCAAAGGACAAAGAAAATATAAATTATGTGAGAAAAATAAGGCAATTTTGTCACAATGCATTATACCAAAGATGGCTATTTTGGCATCTAAGTAAGAAAATTGCAAAGGCATTGTTTCCTAGAGGTAAAAATATAATAATTATGAAATTACTAAAATTTGTCCCTTTTTAAAACACCAAAAAAATATTGACCTAAGACAAATATCATACATTCAGTAGAACTGGTCTTTCAGCAAGTACACCAGCTTTAAAGAGAAGCTGGAAGAATGTAAACATTTTTTTTTACCTATAGCTCTTTTCCCCCCATTATCTTTCTTTCTAATTCCTAATGTATTAAGTAGTGACAACTATGGTGGTCTCATAACCACCAACCATCACTCTTAATCTTTTGAGTAAAGCTTTGTTAATGTTCAAGTGTTTTTAATGTCTAAGAACTAAGAATCAAATACCAGCAGCTAATAAGGAAATACTGAAATATATTTTCTAAACAATTGTATGATAATCTTGTTAATCCACACAATACTTAATGTGAAAAATTAAGTGTTAATGTGAAAAAAAAATTAAGAAATAAAAAATCACTTAGTGAACAAAAGGATTAATGGTCTACCAGGGGCCAAATATCGAGAACAGCTATTCTGCTATATCTAGAACAACTTGCATTTTTTAAAATCTCATTGCCATCAGTATCATTATTAAAACTTTTTATGTGGCTCCAGTTTCTCCCAGAGACCTGAGTAAGCAGAATGGTGGAGAGATGAAAGAAGAAATCTGGTAAGCAGAGGGAGACAGTTGGAAAAGTATTGCAAAAAGACGAATGTTTTTATTTATTTATTTGTATTCCTCCTTTATTATTTTACAAGTAACTCAAGGTGGCGAATGTCTCCTCCTTGTATTTTCTCCACAACAACACAACAACAACAACAACCCTGTGAGGTGAGTTTGGTGGAGAGATAGTAGCTGGCTCTCATGGCTAAGGCGGAACTTGAACTCATGGTCTCCTGCTTTCTAGCCTGGTGACATGTACATGTACATTATAGTCACAATTATTTTAATCAACGTACTGCCATTTTAAGGATCTGTTATGTTTCTGATCTGATTTCTCAAAAGTGCTTCAAAGAGTATAGAAGTATGAATCTGTATAGAATACTAAAAAGAATCAGTTGCAAAGAGAAGCCATGTGATCCTAGGAAAACATAGAACTTCAGGCAGTCCTTAATGTGTGACAATTGAGCCCAAAATTTATGTTGCCAAGTGAAACATTTGTTGAGTAAATTTTGCCCCATTTTACAAACTTTCTTGCCACAGTTGTTAAGTGAATCACTGCAGTTGTTAAGTTAGTAACACGGTTGTTAAGTGAATCTGTCTTCCCCATTGACTTTGCTTGTCAGAAGGTCACAAACAATGATCACATGATCCCGGGACACTGCAACTGTCAGTTGCCAAGTGTTCGAATTTTGATCACATGACCATGGGGATGCTGCAACAGTCTGTGAAAAATCGTCATAAGTCACTTTTTCAGTGCTGTTGTAACTTTGAATGATCACTAAACTAACTGTTGTAAATTGAGGATTACCTGTAATTTAATTCTGCCTGCCTCAAAGGAACTTTTGAGATAGAATTCAAAGTGCTGTAGAACCCTAATGCTGTCAGAGTTGGGAAGGAATAGAATTAGAATTAGAATTAGGATTAGAGTAGAGTAGAGTAGAGTAGAGTAGAGTAGGGTAGGGTAGGGTAGGATAGGATAGGATAGGGTAGAGTAGAGTAGAGTAGAGTATAATAGATTAAAAAGAACAAAGCTGGAAGAGACCTTGGAAGTCTTCTAGTCTAGCCCCCTGTTCAAGCAGGAGAACCCATACCATCTCAGACAAGTGACTGTCCAGTCTCTTCTTAAAAACTTCCAGTGATGGAGTGTCAACTGGTTAATTGTCCTCACTGTTAGGAAGTTTCTCCTTAATTCTAGGTTGCTTCTCTCCTTAATTAGTTTCCAACCATTATTTGTTGTCCTGTCCTTTGGTGCTTTGGAGAATAATTTGACTCCCTCTTCTTTGTGGCAGCCCCTCAAATACTGGAATACTGCTGTCATGGCACCCCTAATTCTTTTCTTTAGACTAATATTTAAGATATGTAGCAAAACGATATACAGTACTTGTTCCGCCAAGATGTGCTGCTGCTGCCGTTGCTCCCTTAGAAGAAACTGTTGCTTCTGCTGCTCTATCATATGGAGTTGAGCCCTTTGCTCAATCAGCATCTGCTTCATAATGGCTGCTTGAGGTTGATTGCTCAAGAAATTGGCATTGCCAGGATTTGTGCCCACATTACTGGGTCCTGAGGGTACAGAGGACTGCATGGGACCTGTCGATCGAGACAATGCCACAGTGTGCTGGTCCTAAACAATGAAATATATAAAGGTATAAGTTAGATAGTATGCAGGTATACTGTACATTATAAATCAATATATTAAATATTCTATTTTGCAAAAATTAGAATAATAAGGAAGGGAACAGAAAATGGAAGGAACAATGCCAGCAGTCAGTCACCAGCTTAGTGCTCTCCCTGTGACTTGGAATAACTATTTACCTAAATCCCAGTCAGTATCCCATTGCATTAAGTTCCATGTTTGATATCAAAAAAGACCTGAGAGAGTCCCCCAGGAATTATAAAATCTGGACATCATTATAGAAAATGTTTTCTGCCACAAATGCCAGTAGAATCTCTGATGATGTAAACTCATGGAATAGGGTCTTTCCAAAAGATTTGACTAGGTAAGAGACCAGGCAGTATAAGTTTTAGTGTAATGTTTTGAATTAAACTTGGAAGTGATAGGAACTGGTAAAACTTCTGTAATTAAAGAAGTTGCAAGCTATGGAAAAACAACTTTAGCAAAACCGGTTTCTGCAATGTTTTGGATTTTAAAAATTTGTGAACACTTGCATTAACTACTCTGATAACAGTTTTGCAAAATATGAAATGTGTGTCAAACTTGGCGAATTTTTCAACCACTTTCTGAATTGGTAGAATACAGAATAATTCATTACAAGGCAAAGCACATTATATTCTGAATTTCTCTCTTTACAATAAGTGTCTACCAACGGGAAAGAAGATTAACCTTAGAAAATCAGTCTTAACAAGTTGTCAGTGGTGATGAGCACAATAACAAATAAAGCGTTTAGCACAAGCAAAGAGTAAAGGCCAAAAATCTAGAAACATGGCCAGAATTAGAAAAGGCAGGACAAAGGGATTAAGAGGTAAATCTGAAATTAGATATCAACAGCTTTCAGATTCAGATACAGGAATTTGGAAGTCTACCTAAATTTTGATTTGTTTTTCCTGGCTTGGATTTATGAAATGTAAATAGGTTAATCATGACTTTCTCCAGTATTCTCCCTCTCTCACATATATTTGATTGAGCTGGGTGGCCATATACCTTTTTAAAAATAAACCAAAATAAAATAAATGCGGGATATATATGAGGAATAGCACAGAGTTTGGATTAAAAATCTCTTGCAAGCAAAGCTCAGTCTTCTTTTGCAAGTTCTGGATGTCAATTCACTAATTTCATATTAATTTGTGCAATCATTGTGAATGAGTGAACTCATGCTGTAGCAAAGCAGTATCAGATGGTTTTTCTTCCTATCTATATAATCAGTCTCCGTAGTCTCATCATAATCATCTCTAGGTAAGATGAGGTTGATGAAAAGGGCTTCAGCATAGAAACTCACTGTGGGAAAGGTTATTATTATGATACGTTTCCAATTAAAGGTATAGCTGCAAAATCTGGTCCTACTAGGTAGTTACTTTTCAAAAAAAAAATCCACTGTGTTTCATGATGATTAGAAGAAACTAACTAAAAGTGGACTGTTTTTAAACTTCCAATGAGATTTAAACAGTGCAAGCTTGTTATGACTGAACTCAGGATTCAAGAAAGTAATCCTTATGAGTTTAAAAAAAATATTCTTGTGAGTGCTTGTCTGCCTATCTCAAACCAAACAATCTACCTGCAGACTTTGGCCAGAAAACTCCTAAGAGGAGACTGAAATAAATCTTTGTAGCAAACCAGTTCATTATCACTTTGACCAATAGCAATGATCATACAACAAAGATGCATTACAGGACATTAGAACTTAATTAGCCAAGCAAGAGAAAGTCAGAGGAAGAGATGTGCCTTTCAGAAAACATATTCAACATGGCATTTTCTCTTTTGCCCTGTAAGGTTCAAGTAGAACTTGAGAGGCATCTATTGCAGCTCATAAGGCTCTGAGTATTTTTAAAAGCTTCTTAAGCGCCTCATAATGGTCATGCACTATAAGGGATGCCAGTGTATTTGACTTTTCCTTCTAAATCCACCCATCTATCAAAACGGCAGGTAGCTCTGGATTAAGAGAAGTCCGAGAACATCTACTTGGCTAATGTTTCTCCAATGCACCAGCAGGTGGCATCATGCGCCCAATTCTTGATGGCTTGTGTCAGCCTATTGGTGACTGATTGCTGCCCTGGGCGCTCTGCCTTTTTTTTCCCGTTTCCACCCTCCCCTGTGCTTGCAGATGGCTTAATCATGACTACTGTTCCCTCCCCCTCCTCCTCCCCCTTAGTACTTCTGGGATAATGCTGCTAACATTCAGCCAGCCAGTCAAGTGTTACAGCACAGAGCAGGTAGCCTGGCAACTGAGAGTATAATACCGAACAGATGGTGTTCATACAGCATGATGGACATCACACACAGCAGCCTGAGACAATCCAGGAATTCTCCGGTGGTTTGAGGCCTCTTTACACAAAAAACGTGCTCGCCAGCAGCTTTGGGAATAATTTCCACCCTCTCCCTCCAATCTGACACTGAACCACTGAAATGATTTCTTATTATTTCTGTTTTGCTAACTGCACGGAAGGGACAGCAGTCTGGTGGCAGGTGAGATGACAGATGGAGGGCGAAACTCAGGGTATTGTGAATTAATAAAACCTTATGTTAGGCATAGGCAGAGAAAGGTTGTTCAGAACAACATACTTGGGAATGTTTGTGTGAGGGTGTTCTTCTGGTGGCAGCTGGGGAAAATTGTACAATGCATCAACTCCTTCCTGAGCAGCACTCTGGTCATTCATTCCCACATGATTATAGCAGAAGTGCTCGCAGCATAAAATCACTGAATGTTTTGGTTACGGAAGGGCTAGCTCTGAATGCTTCCACATCTCCCCCCCTTATTTTCCTCCCAAACAAAGAATCAACTCTTCTGCCACTGTTGAGAGCTGCAGGCACGCCACTGAAGCCACATTACACTGGCTCAGCTTCCCAATTCAACACAGTGCTTGCTAAGGAGACTCCTGACACTTCTTCCAGAGAGCATGTTGCTCTTTACTAATGAGCTCAGGAAGCTAAAACGTAGCCGGGCTGTCACATTTCTAACCCTGAACAATGCATAATCTGTGTGGTGGGACTGGGAAGGAGGAGCAGAGAAGCGCAAGAAGTGATATTTTTCTGGAGAAAAGAGGTAGAGGTAAGGAAAGAAAAAGGGGCTACAAAGGCTGAATGCAAGAGCTTTCTTACAAAAGCAAAAGCATTCATATTCTCAGACGTGCAAATCTATACTCCAGAATGATGAGAAGAATACACAGTTGAATTATTTAACCTTTCTGTCGTCCACTCACATCTTCCCTTTCCCCAGTTTTATTCCCCAAAGCTACCTGCCCCCCTCCCCCCTCTTGAGCAATGATTTATAGGTGAGGAAATGGGATTTTCAATGCTAAGATCAGACCTTACCTTGCCTACCTACCATTGCAAGAAAAACCCTGGGAAAGAGTTCCAGAGTTCCTGCAAGGCAAGCATGGGTGGGGGAGGGGGTCAGAAAAAAATGATACGTAGCAACACAGTCTGTCATTGCCTGCCTTAAAAAAAAAAGGAGTTTTCTTCTGTATTCAGTAGTCTACATGTGTCTGTGATAGTTCAGGAATAGTATCCATATCCTATAACTTTTAAATCAGGACTCATTAGAGACCCTTTTGATGTATCTCTCTCTATTGTCTCTGCGATCCAATATGTAGCACTAGGTTTTAGAAGTTTGATATTAGATCTCTTGTTAGTCACAGGTTCACTTGGTAAATGCCCAAGCTGTACCTGAACAAATGCTCATGTTCTGGATGCATGTAACTGCAAAAAGAACTGTCAATCATCATCCAACAACCTGGTTGAAAATGATTCTCATGCTTTTGCAACTACCTTTTATGCCTGGCTGAATGACAGAGAGATGGAGAAGGAGAGAAGGAGGTCATTAGAATAGATCAGTCTGGTCTTCAAAAAGCAGCAGCCATAACGACACATTTTCACGTTCACACCATAATTTTTTATTCTAACACACTTTAGAGGGAACATTTATTCTTCTTCAGAACAGTACAGACTGAACTGTACAAATGCAGTCTCAAATGATATTTAGAAAAATGTTTTTAGTGCAGGATTTGTGAGGTGCACTGTGAGCTAAATCAAATTCAATTCAGCATTGATTAATGATTAAAAAAATCCCTCTATGCACAACGTTATCACATACTTTTCTACAAAAACTAGTACATAGACAGCACATGCTTCCTTTGAAACTTTAAAACAGAAGGCACTTCATATCAAAATCATGGTGGAGATAGTAGACAGGCTGTATTCAAGCTTTAAAACTAGATAAGTTAGATAGACCAACTATCTAAGAAAAATAAATATAAAATAACACAAAATAGGAGATATTGTGTACTTGTTTTTATCACTCATTATGTATGGTAGGTTGACCTGTTTCAGGTCATGGCAGTACAAATACAAAGATCATATGAGGTAACCGTCAAAGCATCTGTTAATTTTATTTGCAAAACTTGTCCATCTATAGAAATAGCTATCTGAGAATTTTCTCATGGTGCGTCTGTCTTTTGAAATGAGTGGTGATCAGAGACAAAACCTGTTCAAAAATGATCCTTTGTCTTTCAATTACTAGTTTACAATAAAGTATCTTTGTTTTCTTGAACTTCTGCTAACTTTTTAGCAAAATAAATTTTGGTTGTACTATCTGCTTGAAAGGATTGTTGCTATTTTATTCTGTGACTTTGCAGGATTTATTTTATTATTTTCATGGGAGGTTCGGCTTTTTCAAAATGCCATCAGTATTTAATATCATTTCTGCCTTAGGACTATAACTCTACCTGAGCAATAAACAATCAGTGGCAACACCTTGAAGAAAGGGATAGGAAAGTATGCTTTTTATCATTGGATGATGAAATGTAGAAAAAATGCCACAAAAATAAACTGCATATTAAATGTTTGCAGTTTGTAGATAAGATAATTCCAGAGGCTGCCCAGAAATAATAATAATAACATGGATTCCTAGAAGGATACAACTGATAGAAACACTTGAATTGTCAGAATATGCAAATAATATTAAGACAGAAAGCCCACCACACATCAAAGTAAAGTCTTGAAAAAAGCTGCTTTGTAAGTATTTTGCTGACAAAAACAGAGTTTGCATCACTGACATTGGCATCTTTACAGAAGGTTATAAAATGAGACCATTTAAACATTAGAGGAAAGACACTGAGTCTCCCTTTGAAGTTAGCTCAGGTGTCAGGGATGGAGGTGTCTCATGACAGGTTGTTCTGCCTTGTCTTGAAAATTAATTTAACTGTGGCATTTCCAACAGCACTTTTTTTAATTCCAAGGGCGAAAGAATTTAATCCTTTCCAATATAAAGTCTTGATGGACTCTGCCCTCTAGAATACATCTTAGTCCTTGCACATCTCAGCCCTTGAGAGAGAGTCATTCATACTATAGGACAAGATAGGAAAGTGAAAGAGAACATGGGAGTAAAGCCGAGAAGAAACTTAAACAGAGGACTTGTGGTTTTTCTCCGCTGACAAATAAAGCAAGGGTCTCCAATCCTCGTTCCGTGGACTGACACCGGGCCATGGCATGCCAGAAACAAAGCCATGCAAACAAGCGAAGCCACATCCGTGGGATGCAGGCAGCATGCGAAACTATGCCCCCCTCCCATCTGTGGAAAAACCTCTCTCTGGAACTGGTCCCTGGTGGCCAAATGGTGGGGGGCCACTGAGATAAAGCATGCTTCAGTTCACTTTTAGATTTAGATAGTAATTCTAGCATGATATTCCAGACACAAGATAATGATATTTGTTCTATGTAATGGATGGGCAATCAACTAGAAAACATATACACAGAATCTCACACATTGACTTTTACCTTACTTTCTTTCAGTTCAGTTGTATTGTTTAAAAGTCTAGGCAAGTATAAAAATAAGAAAGCAAACACATTACAAATAAAACAGAAGGCAAGCAACAATAAATATGAAAAAAACTGAAATTATTAATCACAATTTAAAAAATATAAGTAAATCGCATTCTACTAGATTTAACCTAAAGATAAAATTAAGTTTCTTTTTTTTTAATGTGGATGGAGAGGAAAGCAAGCCTTATCCCTATAATAAATGTCATGCTACATAAAATGTTGGATAAGGACAATATAGGTATATTGTTTTTCAAGAAAGTAAGGATGCAATAAAGTTGATCCCCCCCCCAAAAACCCTAGCTTTTTAAAAAAATAATCATGTAGTTATCGGCAATAACAAAAAAGGGGGTCACTGGATTATCTGTGCCTCTTAAATGTTAGCACCAACTATTAGTCCAAGCTAGAAACCAGTTTGAAATCCAATTTTCTTTTATTCCAGGCCTTTGCTTGCTTGCCAGGAGTAAAGAGGTATTAATAGAGCAAGGGACTACCTACACTGGAAAACAATCATGCAAATATGTCCTTCAATTAAAAGTGGCGAAAAGGAAAACTCAAATCTTCTTTCCCTTGTGAATAAAAACAACATTCTTAGCCAAAACCCCCACAAGAGATAAAAGCTTGAATCAGACAAGTCCTGATTCAAATCTCATTTTTCTTTTAGCTGGCATATAAACTTTAAAACTAGATATATACTGAAAATCCTGTACTGAGTTTAATAGATAATTCCTGTGCATAAAAGAATTTCCTATCTAATCTTCCATAGGACTGAGAAAATATTGGAAAGCAGCTACTAGTCACAAACATTACTGGACTAAATGAATCAAGAGTCTTCTTCAGTACAAGACGGTGTCCTGTGCACCAATTAATAATGAAATAATATATGTGTTGTTCTCTGACCTTTCCAACATACTTGATCAATGTGCTATCATATATAACACTGCGGTTTATACAGATAACCCTTGCAGCCTTGATTATTGCCACATAAATCTTAGATTTATGGTATGTGGCCTTTTGTCAGCTGAGGACTATACTTGGTCTTGAAATGGAACATTGGGTGATTCTGTACATCCTAAAAAGTGAACAAGACCAGCACAAATAAGTGAGTAGCGGGCTACGGCAACCACTAAATTTGTTTTAAAGATAACAAATATAATTTAAAAGGGTGACATCCATCCATCCATGCATTCCCATCACATTGTTTGTTTTGGGGGTAAGCACTGTTAAAAACAGCACAGAATTAGTTGTTTTTTCCTCATTTTGTTCCTCGTGCAATTTTTTATTTTCTTCAGACATGAAGTAGCAATAACTAAAATAGCTTCACAAATTCTTTATCTGCTGTGCTCTTTGGATTCTTTTACACACAGACACCTTTTTTGTCTCATTCTTAACTATCTTTTTTCAGGGGGAAAAACTATTTTTACAAGCCATGTTTTAGTTTATGCTAATTTTCATCCAGTATTTTCTCTTTTTCCTTAAGATTATTGAGTAAATGGTTCTCTCTCAATTTCTTATTTTGAAAATATTCTCAAGAACCCATTTTCATCAGGATTTTGTATGGCTCAGGTTGTCATTAATGTTCTGGTGACTAAAGAGAGCCATAAGTATTAAAGCTGCTGGGTTTCTCTGTGCCATTTTGATATTCTTCATCACCACATTTAGTATTTTCTTTATGTTCATTAGGTGTTGACAACATTGGATTTTTTTTTTACTTTCAGTCTTATAATTCCCATCACATGTCCACCCCCCTTACATGGAAGGGTCTTTGCATTTCTTTATCTGTGGATGTGCTACAATATTTGATTTCATGCCCACTTTTGTTTGCCTTTTATAATTTGTCTTTGAATTCTTTGATTTCCTCTTTTAAGTTCAACTATCATATTTTCAATTCACATTTTTCTTCTCTGCTGTGGTCATGGATATGTGTTGTGATCTTCCGTTTCAAAGTTAAATGTGTTTCCACAAATCTAAATTAAATTCAGACAAGATTAAATTTATTGATCTTCATCCCATTTGTCCTTTCTTGCCTCCTCCATTTCTTTTCCTTTTCAGCTTCTGATTTCACCACTGGAACAAGAATTAAGGGTTCTTATCAAGGAGAAACATTCTTTAAAACTTTTCATTGATAAAACCACAAAACCTCCAGCTTTTATCTTCTATACATGCAAAGAATTTTCTTACTATTAAACCAATCTGTGCCATAGTGGTATATTGTTTGGATTACTGAAGCAGTTTGTTAACAGGCCTTCCTGACACTGTTGAATGGCTATTACATGTTTTAAGAGTTTTTTTCCTATTAAGCCCCTTCTTTTTGGAATAGATTTCTTCTAAAATTACATTTGGAGTTTGATCTACTTAAGTTTAAATGGGTCTTGAAACTTTTTTTTTTACATTATTAATGAAAGTACAAGAAATATTCATTTTGATTGCAGTATCAAGTATCATTTTAAAATGCGGTCATGCTGAGATTGAATCATGAATATTAAATTGATTGGATTGATTAAATTAATTGATTGAAATTATTAAATTGACACACAAATAAACACTTTTTATTATTCTGATGTTACTGTTGTCTGCTTATATTGCATTTTGGTATACTATTTGGAGGGCACGCCTTTGAATCAGGATTGACTGTCTGGACTAATGCCTGCAGTTTTCTTGGCAATATTTGAGTACTGCCTGAGAATGACTGGCCCAAGGTTACCCACCTGGTTTTGTGCCTTAAGTGGGGCTAGAATTCATAGTCTCATTTCCAGCCTAGTGTCTTAATCGTTACACCAAATTGGGTCTCCTTAGGTTGGGTGCTGGCAACCCGTGGCTCTGGAGCCGCATGTGACTCTTTGGGCCCTTTGCTATGACTCCCTGCCGAACTGGATCCCACCACTGGCTGGCCCTGCCCCTCGCCTTCCCCTCCCAGTCACTCCTCACCTGAGAAAGTGCAAAGGCGGTGGATGGAGACTCGCTCCATATTCCAGAGCGGGAGCAAAGCAGCCCTGTACTTGCCTCTTCTTCCGGCCCTTGTTGGTGCTGCACGCACCTCCATTGCTCGGGGAGCCACACAACTTTCTCTCCACCCTGAGACACTGGCCCAGCCTAGCTGCGGCTGATGCCGGTGCTCTCGCCACCTCCATGGCCTGCTCTTGCAGCTCCTTGCACACCACACTTAAATTTATCGGGGGAAACTTACATTTATTGGGGGAGAAGGCGTCCCCTGTTCCTCCTGGAGCCCATTTCGACGAGGAGCATTGGTCGCTCAGGGAGATGTGTGACTTTATCTCCACCCTGCAATACTGGTCTGGCCCGGCTGCAGCCGATGCTCTGCGTTTTAATAGGCTCCAGGAGGAGCAGGGGATGCCGTCTCCCCCATTGTGAAGTGTGCTAAATTTAAGTGTGGAGAGAAAGTCGCATGTCTGCCCGAGCAACCGAGGTGCACGCAGCACCAGCAAAGGCAGAAGAAGAAGCAAGTACAGGGCCGCTTCGCTCCTCCTCTGGAATATGGAGCGAGTATCCATCCGCCGCCATCACCCTTACCTTCTCAGGCGAGGAGTGACTGAGAGGGTGAGGGGCGGGTCCAGCCAGTGGTGGGTTCAGTCGGCAGGAAGCCACAGTAGGGGAAGGAAAGAGCTTCATTTATCGGGGAACCTGAAATGACTCTTGACTTAAATCATATGGTAAAAAGCACCCAAAGAAGAAGAAAGAACATCAACAAAATAAAAAACAAAGACAGAGATGAGATGGAGAGGAAGAAAGAGAGAGAGAAAGAGGGAGAAAGAGAGAGATGAGACAGAGAGAGATGAAGTGTGTGTGTGTGTGTGTGTGTGTGTGTGTGTGTGTGTGTGTGAGAGAGAGAGAGAGAGAGAGAGAGAGATACCCATTTCCCACAGAAAAGAAAACACTATGAGCCACAAAACCTGGGGGTGCGTGTCATGTGACTGGGTGGGAGTGAGTGATGTCAAGTTGGCCACGCCCACCCAGGTTTTGTGGCTCCCGGTGTTTTCTTTTCTGTGGGAAAAGGGTCCAAAGGCTCTTCGAGTGTTTAAGGTGGTAGACTCCTGCTTTAGGTAGACATACATGAAAATTCTAATATTATTATTAGACTGTTTTGTGGGAATGGTCTGCATGCACCTTGGAGCTTCTGGATTTGAATACATGTCTTAGATGCTTGAATTGATGTGCTTTTAATATTAACTTCATTCATCAACAAACTAGACTAGCATATACTAACACTATTGCTAATTCTTGCTCTGTCTCTGTTGCCTCTACATTAACTGTCTTGCCTCCAAAGGAGAAGTAAGAAAGCGTAACAGGTTTAATACACCTTGAGGTTGTCCTTGGGTGGTGTTGGAATATGAATAAAACACTATTTTAACACAGGAACAGCTAAAGATACTTTTGCCTGTCTCATTCATAATCTGAGGATGATACGAGAGCAATACCAGGGGAACATAGCAGACAGAATATAGGGCCAGGGCATATTTACATCACAGTTAGGTGCAAATGGGGAAAGGCTCTGTTTTTCCTTGTGATCAGCAAGGACAGAAAAGATATGTCACAATAGCCCCAAATAGTTGTTTCAGATTCCAGACATCTTGTTCTGGTCAAATGCTACCTTCTAATGATCTTTTAATTGCTTTATGAATTGATTCCCTCTACTGTCTTTTTAATGCCTCCATTTGTAGACCAAAGTGCCATCAGTCAGCCAGATAATATTTTTTTTGGCAGCCACTATAAGGAACAAAAGCAATGGGAGGCAAAAGAGAGAGGGATCAGAAGATATGCTGCATTGTGACATCACCAAAAGCTTTCCCATTTCTGTCCAATCCCATGTAGCAAATACCTTCTGTGGCAGAAGCCTGAAGCCAAACTAAATATAGCTCACATAGGCACTCATATAGAGCAGCCATTCTGCCCACCCTCACTTTTTATTTCTCTCTCTCTCTCTCTCTCACTTTTGCCTTGAACAGCTGTATGCTGCTGCACAATCTATCATATCATCAATCAAGTTAATGCTAATCAGATCAATAGGAATATAGTCTCTCCAAGGCTTTCCAAAGTCTGCTTTTAGAATGCTAAAGATTTAAAATAAATCAAAACAGACTGAATCCTGCAAAAGTAATGCCTTAAGAAAACCAGTAAACTTAAATGTCAGCACATTGCAAAGGTGTTTACTTTAATATAGGCTCCGATGTCTGGCTGATCCATATAAGCAAATATATGCTGTTCCACAACAGTCAATAGTTTATATACAGTCTTTCCCTCCATTTAAAACGATTGTGTCCAAAGTGATGACAAACATTCACATCAGGGATGAAATTCACTTACCTTTCCCTATCGGCTCGCAAATATGAGCACGCGTGCGCACGCACTCGCTACAGTCACGCGTGCCTCATCCACACATGTGCAGAGGGTCAAAAATGGGATGTGATGACATCCAGGCGGGTGGGTGGAGCCTCCTGCAGCCGGTCCTACCGGATCACGTGATCCGGATAGATCCAGCTGAATTTCACCACTGATTCACATTCAACAATGTAGCTCCTGAATGGTACACATGTCATATTTAGAATGTTTCTTAGCAATTAGGTCAAGGATCTTTGATTTGTGGAAGCCTATCTTGTGGAATTGCAGGTCTTTCTTTTGACCTTAGTGATTAGGGCTATGTGCGGTTGGTGGAATTCATGCAAAAATTCAAAAGAACACAATAGCAGATATAGAAAATCTACATACCCGTGTTTAAATGCCAGGTTTTTGAGATTTAAAAAAAATCAGACCATGACAAACCACTTCAGAATTTTTTCCACTTTTAATATAACGTATAGGCCAGTGATGGCTAACCTTTTTGCCATCGCGTGCCAGGAGAGGGGGGGGCGGGGGAGGGTTGCGCGCGCACGTGCCCACGCACATGTGTGCACAACCCCCTCCCCCTCCCCCCCCGCTCCTGGCAGATGATGGCCTGGTAGGCGCGTTTTTCTTTCTTACCTGGTTCCAGATCCTCTCTGTGTATCTGGGGACGGCGAAAACAGCCTTTCCCACTCCCTTGGAGGCCCTACGGAGGCTGAAAAAGCCCATTTCCCAACTCCCGGTGGGACAGGAAGTGACATTTTTTGCTGTCCCCAGCCTCCAGAACCTCTCTAGGAGTCTGTAGGAGCCTCTCTAGGAGTCTGTAGGAGCCTCTCTAGGAGTCTCTGGAGGCTGGGGACAGGAAAAAATGTCACTTCCTGTCCCACCGGGAGTGGGGAAATGGGCCCTTTGAGCCTCCATAGAGCCTCCAAGGAAGTGGGAAAGGCTGTTTTCGCCGTTCCCAGATACACAGAGAGGATCTGGAGCCAGGTAAGAAAAAAAAACAGGCCTTCCCCACCCCCCCAGGCCCTCCAGAGGCAGGAAACAGCCTGTTTCCCTACTTCTGGTAGGCCCAGAAGGCCCGAAAATCAGCTGGCCGGCACGCGCATGTGCCCCAGAGCTGAGCTGGCGTGCCCACTAATATGGCTCTGCGTGCCACCTGTGGCACGCGTGCCATAGGTTCGCCATCACGGGTATAGGCTATATAATTCAATTGAAAAACAAACTGAAATCTTTTTTGGGGGGTGGGAATGTCCACTGTACACGTTCAGAGAGCTCAAGACAACTACATCGTAACTATCCAGCCAGCAAAGGAAAAGTAGCTGTTGCTCTAAATTTAGGTTAACATTGGTTCCTGCTTCTGGTCTAAGCAACAATTGGCATTCCTGCCTGGTATTACTGGCTGTATTCAAAGTCAAAACCAATCCTTCCTGCAGCAATGGCAATTCCAGGATTTTATGAAAGTCAGAGGCAATATATATAGAGATACCTATACAGCACACAGTGTTTTGACTTTCTTAGTATTTACTAGTGAAGCCTGATTTGCTAATTTTGCTAATGTTCCAAGATGTGTTTTCAAAAAGCTATACCTTGATTTTATAAATTTACAGTTTGTTATATGCATGAGAGTGTGCAAAGTATAAACCTAATCTTCCCCACCTCCTGAAACACACATACATAACATAATTAACCTTATAAGCTGCCCAGAGTCACCTTGTGGTGGAGATGGGTGACAAATTTAATAATAAATAATAATATAAACACTGCTCTTTGAAGACGAGTTTGCAGGAAGGTGTCTCCTGCGTCCCCTAACCAGATCTGACCTGAAGGCTGATCTGCTCTAGGGTTCAAAAATTACCCACACCTAGTCTAATTATGGTAATGGAGGAAAAGTATAAAATCTGAAATTCTAATCTTTTACTGCAGACACCATTCTTGATTCTAGTAGTTTCCCAAATTTTTGTCCTGGTGCATTCTTTCAAAAATAAAAATCATGTAAAAGCCAGAGTGTCAAAATAGTATTATCTTTCTACATGGTAACTACATATGCCTGTAAAACCTCCTCAAACCCGCACTCATAAACAGTTCTATTGAAAGAAAAGGATTTTATTAGACTCACGAAAAAGCATAAAACAGTTCTTTTCCTCTGCCATTGCTAGTGAAAATTAAGTCGTTTTCTGGTTTTGCCTGGGAACAAATAGAAACTAAGAGTTTCCTTTTTTTTTGTCATAGAAGATCATTAACTTCGTTCAGTTTTTACTGTTACCACTGATGAAATTGTACCTATTTTACTGCCCTTTCCATTCCCACCTAGGATAGCAAAAGGTATTTTGCCTAGGATGGGAGTGGGGGAACCCCATGCTTAGTGGAAAGGGGCAGACTGAGCAGAAATTCCCTACTTGCACATGTGATATGTTGTAGTCATCTATCAAGTATGACTCCAAAGTGGAAATCTGGAACATTTCAAGAACTGCTAAGAAAAGTGTTTTGAACCAAGCTAAATAATTTAACTTGGTTGAACCCTATTTTGTTGACACTGTTATTATGTACAGTCAGTTAAAGCTTCAGTCTCTTCTATACAATCACACATACCTATGGTTTCAAAACTGTACACAGATATATTTTCACAAACAAGTTAAAGATTGCATGATAAGGTGGGCTAAAAAATTTACAAATGATATACAAATACAGCAATAGGAAAATATGTGGACAAAGGGAGTGAAAATTTATAATATGTTACAATCTGAAAGATAATTTCTATAAAATGATGCATAGATGGTATTTATCACCACAGAGATTGTCAAAAATGCATAATGGATCTGATAATATGGTGGAAATATAAACACCAACAAGGAACTTTTTACCACATTTGGGGACTAGTAAAAAAGCTAAAAATTATTGAACTGAAATATATACCATATATATTAATTCAAACAGTCAATATACAATTCAGACAAGATACATTTTTGTTAGGGCTGATGAACAAAAGTCTGGAAAAATTGCATGGTATTTTGTTGTTATATATGACTTTGGCCCAATATCCGAAGAATTCGACAAACGGAGGTTGACAAAGCTGATGGAATTGGCTATAATGTAGAAAGTGACAGCTCTTATTTGAAGAAAGACATTGGCTAAATTGGAGGTCCCTTTTGGAACTTTTTGCATGAAATAAAAAATGAAATGATGACATATGCTTTGGATCAGGGGTGAAATCTAAAATTTGTTACTACCAGTTCTGTGGGCGTGGCTTGGTGGGGGGGATATGACTGGGTGGACGTGGCCAACTTTTTTTTTTTTTTTTTACTTTTAAAAGCATTTTTTCTACAGCCTCTTTGGCTGAAGAGGTTGCAGAAAAAAATTCTTTTAGGAGCCTCTGACGATCAGGCAACTCAGCTGGGATCATCAGAGGCTTTTAAAGGGATTTTTTTTCTACATCCTCTTCGGCCGAGGAGGTTGTAGAAAAAATGCTTTTAAAAGCCTCTGATGATCCCAGCTGAGCCGCGCAATCATCAGAGGCTTTTTTTTTTACTTTTAAAAGCATTTTTTCAGCTGAAGAGGTTGTAGAAAAAATGGTTTTAAAAGTAAAAAAACCAGCCTCTGATGATTGCGCGGCTCAGCTGGGCATGGGGACGGGACACAGGGATTTTTGCTACCGGTTCTCCGAACCACCCGCTGCCATCACTACCGGATCGGGTGATCCGGTCCGAACTGGGAGCATTTCACCCCTGCTTTGGATTATTATTAGTATTTATAGACGATTACAAAATTGAGGTTACATTGTAATTGTAGAGCAAGAGCTTAACTCGCGTTTAATTTTATATTTGCTGCAAAAGAGGTCATTCTTTTTTTATGTTTTTGTTTCTTTTTATATTTTTTAATTGTTTTGCATCTCTATCTGCGATTTCTGTGTACATTCTAACTTATTTTCTATTCTCTCTTTATTATTAGTTTTTGTTATTTTTTTTAACTTAAAAACATCTTAATAAGTTATGGGTTTTTTTAAAAAAAACAAAATAAAAACCTGCACCTAGGTATATTTTCCAGGAAGCTTCCTTGGCTACAAAGTCTGTATACATTTGAGGATCAGTACTTCTTTCATATTCATAGCCAAATGCTGAAAAACAAATGCACTAAGACCACAGTCTAATTATCCATATTTACTCTAGAAATACATCTTTTGTTGTCTCCTACAATTTTGAAAGGTAATAACTACTTCTTCTGTATACTTTCTTTTTCATTCTCTGGCACACATTTTCAATTACAAACCATCCTACTATTTTCATAGAATTTCCTTCCACTCTTTATTTGGAGCTTTTATCTTTTTCAATTTCCATAATTCTAGATGTCTACATTAGGATGATTAGAAACAGTAGACTAGCCCAGATATTAAGGCCAGTTAGTGTATATTAATCAAGCTATTTTTCTTTGTAACGTATACATGGATTTAGTGGAAATAAAACTGAAAGCAATGAAGAATGTGTTTAACTCATTGGGAAGAATGTATTCTTCCATCAGTCGTTGGCAATTACAAGCTAAGCTCTACTTCTACATTCTGCAGTTCACCCTCCAGCTGCAGGACTGTATTTGGCAGGAATCAGTAAAATTCCTCTAAGAAACTTAATTTGCATCAATTCAAGTAACCCATAATTAGGCTAAAGGATAAACTATGCACCACTCAGAAATTACATAATTAAAAAAATATTAAGGAAATATAGTAAACAAAATAATAACATTATTCTTTTTCTGTGTGTGGTGGTATGTACTGTATGTACCAATGATTTTACCTAAAATAGTATGATAGTAGTGAGTACTGAGCTCCTTCGGTCTACTTGCACATTCTATTTGGACTTTATTATGTGTGGGTAATCTACAGTTAGATTCGTAATCCAGGACTTGTGGAAAATAATTCAAGTCCTAGCCCAAGAATTATTAAGGTAACGTCTAAGAATTTAGGCAGTTCCAAAAACGGTGGTTTTATGTAAAATTAGAGTGTTTGGGCCTGATAAATTCAATATTTCTAGATATTGAGGAAGTCCTTAGGTATTGTTCTAAGGGCTCCATTCATGATTGGTATAACAATGTCTGTCTTTCTGCGTTCCCCAGCTGACAGTACCTTTTCTGCCATATTGGGTAAAATATCCAATCTGGAGGTCACAAGGGCATGAGTGACAATGTGCAGGGCATAGGGATCTGTAGAAAAAAAAATGCCCACTCTACCAGTGCTAATTAAACACCTAATTAGTTGTGAATTACTCAAAAATCATAGCGATATTTGCCTTTACCTTATCCATGCTTACCTGAGTATGTGCTTCATACCTTTATTAAACACCAACTTAGGCTACATCCAGCTCTATTAAAAAGCCACAAAATATGAACTGTATTTGCACATCATGCAAATGAGTGTATAAGATGTATAGTTCCCAAACTACTCTCCATAGATTAATTATGTTTTCCAAATACAGGACACATCTATTTCTAGTGGCTGTAAACCAGAGTTGAAGTCAAGTTTGCAACACATTAATTTTAATTAAATTAATTAATTAATCTAGTAGAACATTAAAAATTAAAGTATTCTACCCAAAGTTTCATGTTCACCCAACACATTTAACCATTGCTGAATCACAGATCAAAGGATAGAAGCAAGATCTAGGAGGATCCAGCAATCATACCTGGAACAGTGGTACAGCATATTAACTGCTTAAACATTTGATAATTAAACAAACAATTCCAGAAACAATCAAATATAGCCCTGTATGTTATACATAGTCCTTCATATTATACTAACCTTAAATGTAAACCATCTTAAGCATAGAACTAATAAAACATGCTATAGATTCCAGCTTCTCTGCTTAAAATACCCAGTGCATATCTAAACAAAATATTATTGTATTGGATGATTGTATATCATCCTCATACTCCACACTAACAAAAATCCAACTTTTCCATTTTTTCACAAAAACATTACTATTGCTCTCAGTGCATTCATATCTTTCTGCAAGAACTCCTCAAATTTTCCACTGTTCTTCTGCATATTTATCTGTAAGCCGCCTAGAGTCACCTTATAGGGGAGATGGGTGGCATAAAAATATAAACAAACAAACAAACGAATGAATGAATGAATGTCTTCTCTGTTTCTGTGAATATTGCTCTGTGAACCTAACCTCATGAAATGTTATATTCCTTTGTTGATCTTTTATTTTTAAAATAAATTGCAGTATAAATCAACTCTCTTTTATGTCAAGTGTTAACTATTTGTTCTGTTCTTCTGCATAATCTACCATGCTTTCTTTTCCTGAAGCCCTATTTGCTATGGTCTTGAGTATTTGACAGAAGTTTTCTGTATGCAGCCAATTTCTTTTGCTTGAATATCTTCCCTCCCCGTAATACACATGTGCATGGTCTCCCCTCCCTGCATATATACATAAACATACACATAATGCAACATTATTGTGGCATGCTGTTAGCATCACTTCCCAGCAAAAACATTTGGAATTAAGGATATAACATTGCAAAGTTAAGACATTCTACCAAACTTCTGCCTAGAGTAGCCCCACGGTGAGATAGGTGGCAAATAAATTTAATAAATAAATAATAAAATTACTAAATACAAAATAGGATTCAATTCTTTTGTTTTGTTAATAAAGTACATTATTACATTTACATATTTTATTTATTTATTTATTTATTACATTTCTATACCACCCTTCTCCCGAAGGAGTCAGGGCAATGTATAGCCACGATAAAATAATACCAACACAAAAATTAAAAAACAATTTAAAATAATTTAAAGCATTGGCCGTATTTAAAACCCCTAGCTAAAACCCCTTTAAAACCATTTAAAACCCACTTAAATTAATTCATTCATAATATGATTATAATGGCCATAATGTAAAGAGATGTCTGCTCCTTGGTATAAAGATTATGATAGATCTAGACCAAATAATAAAATGCAGGTTTATATTGTCAAGGCCATCATTGCACCAGGTTTATACTGTCAAAGTCACTGTTGCTCCAGTTTAGCAAAATTGGTACTTTTAAACTGTCATACTGAAAAAAATCCCTGAAAATACTTAGGGAGAATAGATAATTCAACACTAGTTGAAATAAAACCAGACTAGTCACTGGAAGCACCAATAATGAAGCTCAAGCTTAAATATTTTGGCATATAAAATTAAGGTAGGAGTCACTGCAAAAGACTCTTGTAAAATCAAAGGCACTAGAAAAAGAACCTGAAAGAAAACAAAGAGATATTGGTAATCCAAACAGAAGCTTACATGAAGGCAATATTACAGTTACTAGTAAAAAAAAATCCTGGGGAAATGAACTCAAGTCACAAAGTGACTGAAAAATTGAACAACAACAAACATATAAAGCAGTGAAGAATTCGATGCATCAAACTAAAATTTGGTTGCAGCCACAAATGCAGAAAACTCATCTGAACAACAGGTGGAAATCATCGTTTATAATGTACATTATTTAATGGCTTTGTCAAGATTAGCTCTTCACTGAGCATCCCGACTCCCCAAGAAAGTACGTATCTTAGTGTTGTAAATGATGTCAATAGCAGACAGGAGGAGCTCTCCTCTGGAGGATCATCATTTCACTTTCTTATTATTGCCAGGAAAAATGCTTTATTTAATTTTAACCCACTTGCAGATGTTGATATTTTGAGAGTTTATAGGGCACATTTTCTCCATTGGATGAAGCTCTTGTCTCAGTCCTCTTCTTACTCTGGAGCTTTAAGCCCTGCAGGAGAAATGCTAGCATGACAGTTTTGCATCCTTCTATGTCTATTTCCTGACTAGGAATGAAATTGACAATAGTTCTGTCAGTTTCTCTCTTCTCTTTTAGTTCTATAGCAAAAATATAAAACTTTTTTCTTCAAATGGAATGGAGGTAAGACTTTTGCTGCTTCAGGATTTGTAGCAGGTTGGAATAGGGTAATGATTTTTTAAATTCATGTTCTCAGCATTTCCAAAGGCAAACATTAAAACAAGAAAATTTGCCTCCAAACAGCTTTTTATAGTTTGGAGAATGCAAACAGTAGGAAGTCCCATGTGTCATATATCATTAGCAACATTAATAAGACAAAGACAATTAAAGTCAAACTTAGTTGGAAAAAAAAATGGGACCACTAACTTTTGCTGGGTGTACCTTTAGGAATGTCTTAACAAATTTAAGGAACTTGCTTATTATTCAAGATGGACTGATTTAAACTCCCATCAAGAACTTTTTAGATCTTATGTCAAACTATTTCATATTCAATGTAATTGGTGCTAGAATTAATAAAATATCATTGCTAGTATAACTAAATCATGGAGGAGCACACCTACTTGTATTTTAAGTTCATCTACAGAAAGTGTTTCTGCTCAGAATATCACTAAGAAATTAATGTTCCTATTTTACTGTTTAAAAACACTTCATTGAAAACAGGGGTTTGTTTCATACAAGTGTAAAGAAATCCCACCCATTCAATGCCTTTTTTCTGCCTCCTCCCTCTCTAGCAGCCTCTGTTTTGAACCTCTGTGAAAAAACTGAAATTTGCAGTCAAGGATTCTCAAGTTTGTGACGAGGGGGAGCCAGAAAAGCACCGAAGAAAATATGTATTCAAATAATCTACTTTAAAAACTTTTTTTAATGTAACAGTCTTCCCACAGTGACTTGTGAAATAAAAGCATATAGTACAGAACCTAAAAATCATTCACATACTACTAAAAGTCTTCCATTTGCTTTGACTGGGTGAAGCAATGCATTATGGGGAAACAGTTTTTGAACTAAGGTGTCTAAAATCCAGAACCCACGACTCTTGTGTAATTGAAATTTGGCAAATTGTATAAAACATTTTATGATATAATATAAAATGTCTTAAAATATTTTCCTGTGGTCAATTCTTGGCATGTGCTATACATTTCAACATGGCCTACTTTCAAGGCAGATACATCTCTGAATATCTCCCTGAATCTTTAAAGACTTTTTTCAGGGAAAGCAGAAACATTAGAAGCTTTGCCATTGTTTTTCTTATGTGTCTGGTTCTATTCAGTCCTGTGGGAAGCTGGCAGGAATTAATGGGAGATTTGGAGGGATCTGGTAAGGAAGTATCTCTGAAATGACTCTGAAGTCATAGGTTGTTTAGTACTAAATATAAACAGTGTGAGTACAGTCATACATGAATTCTGATTAAAATTAACAGACTGTGCCACTACTAGAATAAACACTGCCATAATGACAAAGCTGAATTCTTATAAGAGAATACATGGATATTGTAGGAAATGCTCCCACAATCAGTCTCTTTTTCCATTTATATTTCTCTTTGGCCTAAAAGAAAAAATATCAAACCAGGTGGTATATGTGACGGTATCAATTTATCATCTTGTGGTTGATATTCCTAGGATCTCGGATCTCTTTAATGGAAAATAATAGGATTTAATCCATAGTAATATAGGATTTTTTTTTAATGAGACATAATTATAAAATATTATGACTTGGTCATAATCTATACAATCTTGCAGGACAGTGTGGGGCCCAAATGTATCAGAAGAACTTTTATCACACAGCATTGAAATGCCCTAGAATCTAGGGCCTAGATTCTTGTAGTTGTAGAGTTAAATCCGATAAAGCTTCTGATGAAAGAGCTTGTTGTAGTTACAAGGAAAAACCAATCCTGAAGAGTTCACTAATAATAGCTAACAAAACAAAACAGGAGAAGGAACAGATGCCTTCCAACCTATCAGTAATCAGGAAATAAATAATATAAGGAGATGAGGTAGGAAGAATTCAAGACAATTTTTTGCAACATTCTCAAATAGTACAGACCCTTGAAAGTTGAAACAATGCAAGATTGTTTCAGCTTGTAGGATTTTTTCCTATCTGTGGGATCTGACCTGGGAATTGGTCATAATCCACCATCACGTGGAATTAATGTCTATTTGATGGCATTCAGCATTTTGCATTAACAAGCTTTTATATATTTGCATCAATGTGAGGATGAAATATTTCCAAATTGGCTACAATCAACCTGATTTTTATAAAAAATATCCTGGTTATTTTAAAATCAAATTCTCTTTTGTTGCCTTATTGTTTACTGTTAATAAGAAAGTCTTATTTGTAAATAAATCTTTTTCCCACATTGCTTTCTTCAATCTGTTTCCCAAAATGAAGTTTTTTCCAAAAAGACCAGGAATAAGTAGCCTTCATGCACAGTATTTGATTTTAGCTTAGCATGATACATAACCTCATTGATTATGGTTTGAAAAATATGATCCTTTTTAGCAGATGGGCGAGTTTCCATTTCATATTATACCAAAAGTAAACAATCCACTCTCTGCAGATTATGTCATTATATCTGGGGCACACATGTGCTAATTGGAAATTATTCAGGTGTAAAGGTAAAGGATGTTAGAGGGAATATAGAATATATTTTAACTATACCTTTTCAAAGAGCAAATGACTCATATTGTATTCATTTTATTGTTCTAAATGTGGCAGTAGATAGGGCAAAGAGCAAATGTGAATGTGGACAGCACCAGAGAAAAATTGGATCAGTTAGCAATTTGCCCATTTTTAGCTGTGTGTAAATGGAAAGAGTGAAAGAGGACATCTGAAAGTGAATTGTGATGTAATGGATTAAAACGGGTCTCTAAACTTAAATACTCAAAGAGCCATTTGGACCCATTTCCCATAGAAAAGAAAACACCAGGAGCCACAAAACCTGGGTAGTTGTGGCCAACTCGATGTCACTCAGTTCCACCAATCACATGACCCCCCCAGCCACACCTACCCAGCCTGTCATTAGGGCAGAGAACCAGTTATTAAAAAATCACCAGGAACCACAAAATCCTTATGACGTATCTATTTGTCTCTCCCCTTCCTCCCTCTCTCCCTCCCCTCTCCCTCTCTCTCTGTATCTCTCTATGTCTCTCTCTCCCCCCCCCTCTGTATCTCTCTGTCTCTGCACTGGCCGCTTCTCCATTCCCCGCCATCACCCTTACCTTTTTAGGCCAGGCGAGGAGTGCCTGGGAGGGGAGCGTGAAGGGCGGGGCCAGCCAGTGGTGGGATCATCTGACAGGGAGCCACAGCAGAGGGCCCAAAGAGCTGCATGCAGCTCCGGAGCTGCAGGTTGCTGAACCCTGGATTAAAAGTTTTGCAATTTGTAGTATACACAATACTGCCTAGAATAAGAATTTCCAATCTTCTGAGGCTACTTTAGAGAGGACATGGGATATATTTATGCTCTGTGCATCTGATAATTTTCATCTATTCATTGATGAGTTTTCAGCAAATGATGTGTGTTTTTAGACCTTGAAATATTTTTTACATTAAAAATCATGTCATTATGACTCCAAACGTAACCGAATCTAAGCTCTTTTGCTGCTTTGCTGAAAGTATCATCAGCATAACAGACAATAAAGAGCTAGGAATAAAAGGGAACAAAGAAGACCAGGTTTTGCATTGAAAGGAAGAAATCTTTGCTATCTTTAGAGTTCTTTATAAGTATTTATCTCCATGCATCACAGTCAATTATGTAGGGGTAGTCCTCGACTTACAACAGTTCATTTAGTAACCATTCAAAGTTACAATGGCATTGAAAAAAGTGACTTATGACTGTTTTTCACACTTATGATCGCTGCAGCATCCCCATGGTCACATGATCAAAATTCGGATGCTTGGCAACTGGTTCATATTTATGAGGCTTGCACTGTCCTGGGGTCATATGATCATCTTTTGCGATCTTCTGTCAAGCAAAGTCAATGGGGAAACCAGATTCACTTAACAACTACAATGATTCACTTAACAACTGTGGCAAGAAAGGTTGTAAAATGGGGCAAAACTCACTTAACAAATGTCTCATTTAGCAACCTAAATTTTGGGCTCGATTGTGGTCGTAAGTCGAGGACTACCTGTATTGGGTTGCTGGACAACTAACAAGTTCTCCCTGCACAGCTCTGCTAATAACACAAAGAAGACTTCTTAAAGTTGCTATCAAGTAGAGGTTGATCTGAGGTTCACTGTATCAATGGAAGGGAAACAAACTTGACAAAAGAGGGCAGACTTTTGTTGCATCAGCTCTTCTGGATAAAATTCTGCATTTTACATGCAGTGCAAAAACATCCAGCAGCAATGCCAATTGGCACAGTTGCCATTAAATTGTGACAACTGGTCTGAATTCTCACTAACATCAATGATTAATACCCCGTTTTTTTAAACATGCGGATGTTATTTTAGAGGAGTTAGGATGCCCATTTTCTTCTATTCCTATAATTCTGTTATCGTTACACGTTCAAAAGGCCTTCATGAACAAAGGGAAACATCATAATGCAGTTCTTGATGCTCTCTTAGGTTGGTTGCTCACAGAAATTTCATTACCCAACTAAGAATCATCATCCGTGCTAGTAAATGTGGGTTTTCTCCCTGTTTTATATATAGTAGCTGTCCCTCCAAGTGTTGTTGGGAATGTGGTGAGATAATGCAATGTCTGTAAGCAAATGACCAAGCTCAGAGAGCACCGAGAACTCCACAGTTCAACCCCGAGCTACATGTATCTCTCCTATTGAATTTCACAAAGGTTTGGTTGAAGCAGTTAGAATAGAAACCAACAATTCTTTTGTAAATATAGGAAAGTAGGTGACTGCACTGTGACAGCCAGCTAATTTTTTTTTTATTGAAAAAGTTTTACAATTACGTTTTCTCCCCAAGACATTCTGCATAACCCACCAAATTTTTATCCAAAAAGCCTTCACTTTCTTACAAGTCCACCACATATGATAATATGTAGCATCTAAGCAGTCACATCACAGCTAAATTGACCATGCTCTGCAGTGCCACTGGATGCTCAGGCTCCCTTTGATAAAATAACAAAAATGGCAGGCTGACAATAACTCTCTTACAACCCCAGTCACCAATATAATGTTGGCCTTTACATGTTTCTCAGCTGCTGACAGATTTGATCGACTCTTGCTGTCTCATTGCTGTAATGCATTAGCAGCCCTTTAACTTAACATAGGAGATATTTCTTATCCATCATTCTTTGCCCACAGAGAAAATTACATATTTTCCACCTTATATTCCCTCAAAGATTCAGGTGGCAACATTGTTGCATTGTTTTTCACAGAACTGTTTGACTACACTTTTTTGTAAAGGTTCTGGGTTTTTCATCATGCTAGTCAGGCCATTCTCTAGGAAGTTGAACATTTGATAGGATCTTGTTTACCTTCATGCCCCAGAAATCATTCCACTTTGCCCTTAACTATTACTATCTATTATTCCATTTTAACTTACTCTTCCACCAAGAAATTTAGAAAGGCAAACTCAATTCTCACCTAGAGAATATTCTTAGAAACATGCTGCAAAGACTGAGAATGAGCCAATGACAAGAGCTGCGTAGAAAATAAAATCTATAATGCTTCTGCAGAGAAAACTCATAGTTCACATCCATACAATCTTCCTGGTCTGTAGCAAAGATGTCCCAGTAATCATTTCCACAGGATATGTCCTCATGCCAGCACCTCTGTTGTCAACTCGCAAAGCATCCCTGGCCTGCTCTCAAGTTGCCATAGGCAAGGGGGATTTAATTAGGGCATTGGTCAGAACCCTGACATCTGTCTTATTGTCAGCTTGTATTCCCCAAACAGCTTTAGAAGCTCCATTCTGGAAGCAATTTTTCCCTCCTACATTGGCTCAAGACCTTTCATTTGGACAATCCATAGTGGATGGAGGAGGCGGCTTAAGATGATATGGTCTGGGTAGCAATCTGTTCAGCCCTAATTCTCTGACATTTTCTACAGAAACCCTTCATTCCATCTGATCTTTGCATTGTGTGGTTTACAGTGATGGCTTGTCTAGGACGCTCAAAGCCCAATTTATACTTGGTTAAAATTAAATGGGTTGCTGAACTGGCCAATCAATTGTCATTGAATGCAAGCGTTGAAATTGACTAGCCCATCCTTGGCCTAACAATTGAAAGTGCAGTTGAAAGGACCCAG
This sequence comes from Pantherophis guttatus, assembly GCF_059756535.1. Lineage (NCBI taxonomy): Eukaryota > Metazoa > Chordata > Lepidosauria > Squamata > Colubridae > Pantherophis > Pantherophis guttatus. The sequence goes on along the minus strand of NC_142070.1, from coordinate 31,919,605 downwards.
CTCCAAAAGACTGCATGATGGAAAATTCCCTTCCAGTGGTCACTATACCTCCTCTTTTCAATCAGGGCTCTTGAATGATGTCTATTTGAGTGTATAGACTGCAAGGCATCATGACCTATTCCACATCACATTTACTATGAGGCCAGCAATATTTGAGATGGCATGATTTTCTACAGCCCAGGATGAGGGAAGAGCATTAAAAACTGTAAAACTGGTGCTATTATAGTCAAGAGAAATTGTGCAGTAACTAATTTCAATGGATTTTATTACAAAATTAGAATGACAGATTATAAGCATAATCCAGAGTTTTTGTACCAGAATTTTGCTGTCTGGATCTCTCATAAAATTGAAAGGCAAAGAGAAAAACAATAAAAATATGCTTGAAAACACTCAGGCTCTGATATTAAGCACTTCTGTTTGTAATCAAAGTGGTACACGTTTTTATGCATGGCATGATAGAATGATAACTTCTATAGGACTAAAACAATCACATTTAAGAGTCCTGAAGGTGCTTACAGATATTACCTCAGAGGGTCTTTCTGTAATCTCTGATAAATCATGGAGGATGGGTGTAGTGGCAGAGAAATGGAGAAAAGCAAATATTATTCATTTTTTTAAATATTTTGTTTAATATTATTAAACAAAAAGGAAGTAGTCAATTACAGACCACTCAGATTGATGGAAATACTAAGCAAAATTCTGTAAGAAATTTTAAGTAGTTTGTTTATGAGCATGAAGAAAAGAATGGATTGCTTGCTAGGATCCAGAATGGGTTTACCAAGAATAAATTATGCCAACCCCCTTTTTGACATACCATGTTTTCCCGAAAATAAGACCCTGTCTTATATATTTTTTTGAACCCTGAAATAAGGGCTTGGCCTTATTTTCAGGGGTTTTTATTATTTTGGGGCACAATTTGGGGGTGGGGAGAGGTGGGGAGGGGAGGGGGAGAAGCGAGGGGCAGGAAGCCCTGCCATGCCCGCCGAGGGGTGGGGCGGAGAAGAGCCGGCAAGAATCACAGCTGCTTTTGCAGCCGATTTTGAGGCTGCAAAACCAGCACGAGGCCTCACGTGTCTCGCGCCCCCTTCAAGAACAGTCTTACCTCAATCGGTTGCCAAGAGCTTGGCCCCGATTGAGGCTCCCTGGGGTGGAGCCTGCAGCTTGGTGCTTGAGAGGATCTTGGGGGGGAAAGCCCCTTTATGCAACCCAGCCTCTCTTTCAGGTGGGCAGGAAGCCCCCTCCCACCATGCATCCGGCTGATTGAGAATCAGGCAGTCCTGGGAACCGCTCCCCGCCTGGACACGGAATTCCGGCAGGAAGGCATCTCCTTTGGGCTACTGTGCACCAGCCTGCACGCCTACTTGGTGATGCAGGTGCCAGGCTATAATCCTGGGTCTAGTGGGTGCTGCAGCTCTCAGGCCAGCTGTGCGCAGAGCTGGAACGAGAGATGCAGCAGCCACCAGGGCTAGGGCCGAAAAGTGCCTGGCTCGGCGCAGCTGTAGCTCGGCCCCTGCAGCACTGAATAGGCATACAGGCCGCTCAAACAAATGACAATGCAGGCTGGCACCTATCGGGCACCCAAACACTTTTCACCCACTTCATCTCCCTCTGGCCGAAAAGTGCACAGCAGTTCAAGAGATCAAATATCTCTCTCTGTGTGTGTGAGAGAGAGAGAGAGAGAGAGAGAAATTGTGGAGGGGAACCAGGTAAGAGGACCAAGCCTCCCCTGCCCAGAAGCAACGTGCAGCCTCTCACAGTAATGAGAATTGCCTGCAATTCTTCTTACTGTGAGAGGCTGCATGTTGCAAAGAAGAACAAAGCGAGGTGGTGGGGTGGTGCTGGAGGACAAAGCAAGGCAGGGGCTGCAGAGCTGTCCCAAGGCCCCGCATTGGCTTACCTGAAGGCCCTTCAGCCAGGCCACCCATGCCAAACACTCCCCCTCCCCCCCAGGGCAGCCACATCCCTTAACTAACCTGCTTTCCAGCTCCGTTCTCCACTGCACATTCAGGACAAAAAAAGTAGTCTGTTGGTAAAAAAAAAAAAAAATGCTGGTAGTTCAGACCTTCCAACTTCTCATGAAGAAAAAAAAAATCTCATGAAGTTGGAAGGTGTTTTTACCGTAATCCCACAAACTACTTTTCTTGCCCTGCATGTGACGGTGGAGAATGGAACTGGGGGGTGAGGGACCTCTATGTGTGTGTCTGTGTGAGAGAGAGAAACGGGGGATGGACGGACGGACAGAGAGAACATTGCTGTCAGCCCTGGACAACTCTCTGAGGTTCGGTTGGATCAGATCTCTCTCTAGGTCTCTCTCTTTCTCACACACACAAATAAACACCGTTCTTTCTTTGGGATCGCAGCACAGATGCCCCTGGCAGGATTGCAAGGCTGAAGGCTTCAGATGGAGCATTTTGGGGATGTGTGTCTGTGCTGTGATCCCAAAGAAAGGACAGGCTGCAGGAAAATCCCCCCCCTTTTCCTGCCAATTGTTCTTTACTTGGATCGCAGCACAGACACACATCCCCAAAATGCTCCATCCGAAGCCTTCAGCCTTGCAATCCTGCCAGGGGCATCTGTGCTGCAATCCCAAGTAAAGAAACATTGGCAGGAAAAGGGGAAGGAGGTTGGCAGCTGGGGAGGCGCTGTGGAGATCTGGGCCGAGTTGCACAGCCCTCACTTGGTCAGCTGATCAGCGGGCAGCAATTATGGGACTGAACCTCCAGGAGGTGACTGGGGAAGGGAAGGGCTGCCTCCTGTGCTGGCCACACCCACCCCTTTCAATAGGGCTTATTTTCAGGGGAGGGCATATATTTATGCCCATTCCAAAAATCAGGCTTGGCCTTATTTTTGGGACATGTATTTTCAAGGAAACACGGTAGTGACCAATTTAGTTGACCATAGGAATGCAGTGAGCAGAGTTTACCTTGAGTTGGACAAACATTCAACAGTTTCCTGTGAAATCCTATCAGAGACGATGGCAGCATGTCCTGAATGATACAACAGCTGAACAGTCATTGTCACTGAATGCATCTCATTGGCTCACCAGGAAGCCTCAAAGAAGCATTGAATGCCTTACACGGGGCTTTATTCTAGATCTGTTGTTCTGCTGTTCACTGTATTTATACAATCAGATGAGAGATTTTGAAATATGATTATGAAATCTATAGACCACACAAAAATGGGGAGGATACAAATACTTAGAAGATAATCTCAAGATTTAGGAGACTCTGGACAAGTTAGTTCAAAGGGCAGTCACCAGCAAGGTGGATTTCAACAAACAAAAATGCAAGTTCCTTCCTTTGGTAGGAAAAATAAAGGCATAGCTACTGTATAAAGGAACTCAGATTCATTTGGTGGATCATAACCTGAAGATGAGCCAGTAATACAATGCACCTTCCAAAAAAAATATACTAGTCTGCATCAATGTAATTTTAGTAATAATATCAAGAAAAATGATCATGCCTTTATATTGTGTGGTCAGACTACATCCAGCACCTTACATCCAGTACCAGGCATCACATTTTAGGACGGATACTAACCAACTGATGTGTGGCCAAAGGAGAATAATGATGATAAATAATCTGAATTTTTTTAAAAAAACTTATGGAATGGTTGAAATTTGGGAATGTTTAATCTTAAGATAAAAAGACTGCAGGGAGACAAGACAGCATCTGAAGTAAATGAGGCGGAACTGTTCAGAGTTGTTGCAAAATATATGGAAGTAGCAGATTTTAACTGGACAAGAAAATTTTCCTGATGGTGAGAGCAATGTGAACACTGCTCGTGGCAAGTAATGGAACAGACTGCCTCCAGAGCTGGTGGATTCTCTTTCATTGGACACAAGGGAGGACAACAGATTATAATACATTTCTGCATTGGGCAGGGCATGGGACTAGATCAGGGGTGTCAAACTCAAGGTCCATGGGCCAGTGCTTAAATCTGGCCTGTGGAGCTGGCCTGGAAATATTAAAAGAGTGGCCCGTGGTGCTTCTGCTGGCCAAAAATGGGCTGCGGGGAGTTGCGCGTGGCCCACCCGTTTTTGGCCTCCAGCAACACTCTGCTGGCCAAAAAGGGGCCAGGGAGGCTGAAAACAGGTCATGCGGGGCCTCTGCACGGCCTCTGCGCAGCCCGTTTTTGGCCGGCAGAATGCTGCAGGAAGACTGGATTGGACTGGATTATAATTATGTGGCCTCAGGTAACTGCCTGATCTGGATAGAAAACAAGCAACATCCTATGTTAATATTACAGTGTACTGTCAGATTTTACATACTGTAGGTCCATTTCATCTACAATCAACAATTTATAATTAACAGCCATTTCTAATTACTATCCTGAAAATTTACCTCTGCTGTTAGATCTTGTATTATCTTGTTATTTATGCTATTGTATTTTTATTATTAGTTGAATAATAAAAATACAATAGTATAAATAGTTTTTCTGCCTGGAAAAGCAATTTACTATTAAACAATAGGGTATAAATTTAGAAATAAAAAGTTTAGTTGAGTATGAAGAATAAGTAATAAATGTTTGCCAGTAATATTTGGTAGAAGATATAGGAAAATGGTAATAGTAAAGAACTATAACCTTTATATTGTGGAAAGAAAGTAGAGAAGTGGGGAAAATGCATCTTGAGCCTATGTCAAATGCCCACCTTGGCCACACCCACCCTAGGCCACCCCCCCCCCAGCCCTCAGAAATCAAACACAACCCTGATGCGGCCCTCAATGAAATCGAGTTTGACACCCCTGGACTAGATGATCTCTAAGGTTTTTTCCAGCCCTTACATCCTACCAATCTGGAATTAAGAACATTCAGCTGATTTTGAGCTAAATTCTAGCATCAATTTATATAAGTAACTTATTAATGGAATGCTGCTAAGTTAAAATGAGATACATATGGCACAGATTGGCCATACCTAGTCAAACATTAAGCTATATTCATATTAGTGCTGTACTCTAGATGTAATATAACCTGGTATCCAAAAAATGAAAGAGGAGGAAAGATAAGTAAGATAAAAAATTAGCTTCTCATACTAAAAACCAAATCATGTTTGAAATTGAGGGGGAGGGACTTGTAAACTCACTGTACATGCAATTTGCCAAATATTTGGTCGCTTGCTTTATTTAAAAAAATTATATAGCCACCCATCTTATATCAAACTCTGGGCAGTTCCCAGTCGAGAATTAAAACAATATTCATAATAAAACAACATAAAAACTGGATTCAAACTATTAACACCATCAACATTAAAAACAAAAGTCTGGAACCAAGTTAAGCTCTGAACATGTAGTCACCTCATTCTATCTCTGCACTTCAGGGATTTTTTTTTCTGTAACTGCACTTCCACCCCAGTATACAAACTGCTACTAGTTATAGTAACATGTTAATTGACATTCGGAATCAAAATTGTGCTGGACTAAAAGTTCAGCTGTAATCGGACAGATTAGTTTCTCTGCCAAGATAAACTAATTATCTGATTATCACATTTTTTAAAGGCAACCTTGCGTTTTTTGTTTTGTTTTGTTGTTGTTGTTTTTTGTTTAAATGCTGTCCTTGTTTATTTGGCCATGTGCTGCACAAAAGGGTATATTTAGCTTCTCTGTGTTTTGCAGGCCTACATCTTGTAACTCAACAGGAAATCTCTGGAGTCAAAGCTAAAGATACTGTGACATGCTTGGAAATTTATGACCAGCTGTAAAAAGGTCTGCTGTGGTGGTCAGAATACTGGAGCAGTCTGGTTTTTCAAATGAGAGAGGAGACTGAATTCAACTCTCCAATATTTTGAATTTGTGGCAGGCAAGGGACACTTGACCAGGCTTAAAATAGCAATTGAAGAAGCTGTTCTGTTGTTTGAAGTGATACACAGACACTAACAAACTTAAAAACATAAAGTATGAACATCAAAGATTGAGAAGGAAAGGATACATTGGGGAATAGAGTAAGTAAAGTCTCTGTTTTATAGAACTTCTGGCTACACTGGGGATGGTGTCATGTTTATCAAGAGACACAAGAATGGGATCTGAACAAACCAGCTCAACTATTATTTTTTAATATGGGAAAGTTGCTTCCTCCCATAATTCTGAAAGCTGAAGCTTTCTTCAGTACCTTCTATTACACAAAGTAAGAGAAGGTTGCTACAGTCTTGATATACCTGCTCCTCAAAGACTTTTTGAGGATTCAATGGGTTCCAATCATTTTGTGAATCAAGAAAACTGACTTAGCTGGCAAACAGCAAAAGGAAAATGCTTGAGCTTATTGCTATATAGAATGTGGAAGTATTGAATGGTCTCTACTTAAAAGAGAGGAAACAGAAAATGCTTTTTCTGAGAGAAAACTCTGCTGAGTAGGGCAAGTCAATCTTTCACTTATGCCTTTCTCATTTTTTCCATCAGCAGCTGCAGCTGCTCAGAGCAGGAAAGTATGAACTTGTTTTGTTTCAAGTTTTCCTCCTGTTCAAATGTGCTTGGAACTCCATTTCCTGTTCTTGAAAGAATGGAAGTACTATACTATCAAGGCTAAAAATATTTTGACCAACAAAGAATGAGGATTTTCTTACTATATATAAATTAAAGCTCTGTATTCATTTGGTCCCAAAGTCATGTAGCACACTGACACTGGTTTATCCCACAAAACTGTCTGTTGTTATGACTAGTAATGTTGTGTTTTATTGCATGATTGCAACTGTTACAAGTGGAGTTATGCTGTACTACTAATACACTGAAGCTGAAAATCTGATTTACTGTTCTGAAAAGGTAAAGTCACATTTTCATTTTTAGTTTTTATTTAGTTTTTTTTTATTCTCTGGCTCAATTTAAATTTATGTCTAAATCTTAGTAAGGTCTGTTTTACAACTGACAGATAAATGTAAAACATTTATATCAAGTCTATAACATGTGTGAATAGAAAATATTCTGCCCTCCAGTACATGTATCATATATCAACAAGAAGGCAGCATCAACTCTAGAAGCTGACTGATGGTGTTGCAGTGAGAAATATGTGAAGTGGTTCCTATAACATGAGAGAAACAATGGAGATGTCAATAACCAAAAAACCTCTCCCAAGTTTATTAACAGAAATATACAATGACATTAGATATATTATATAAAATTGATTATTGATAGCATTTATTTATTAGTAATAAATAATTAAATGCCAAAAATAATCAATTTTATGGAGCACTGAAAGATGTCAAAAGTATTTCAGACTTTCTCAGCAACAAGCTAAAGTAAAATGTATCTACAAATGATAATGAATTTCTGGCTGCAGGTTTTCAAAGTCTCTATCCATGTTCTCTTTTGCCATCTAAGTACTACCCTGTTTCCCCCAAAATAAGACATCCCCTGATAATAAGCCCAATCGGGCTTTTGAGCCCATGGCAATAAGGCCAAGCGCTTATTTCAGGGTTCAAAAAAAAATATAAGACAGGGTCTTATTTTCGGGGAAACAGTATTGCTAGGGTTGTTTTGTCTGCAGTTTTGTAGGTATTTAATTTTTTTAAAAAATACAAAAGGGAAAGAATAGGGAGATGAAAAGAGAGAATGCAGGCACGAACAGTTCAATTCCATAGATACTGATTTTAATATGACTTAATTAAAAGACATATTAAATGACTTTAATATGACTTAAATGGAAAGGGTGTGTATAGTTAAGTTTCATTGACTTAAAGGGAGTAAACACAGACGGTATTTTTTGGATAAATGTATGGTAAATATTGATGTAATTTTTTTTAAAATGAGCAACCAAATTCAGAATCAGGGACAGCGTGTTCCATAAAATGGGAGAAATCCTTGTTTTCTGTTCTATGTCCCTTTTGCCTCAAGAGGCAGCACCTGTATAACTGCACAGTATGGAGGTCAATATTCTGGATAAGACGATCTTTGGTTATGGAATTTTGGGGCATGTTAAACATATATAAGTTTCTGTGGATCACAATACACTTCAATGGATTCTGTTCCATGAAACTCAACTTTACATCCATTTCATGCAAGTGGAAGAGAGCAGATGAATTGGGAGAGAAGTCTCATAAGAATCCTTTCATGCTTTGGTTGTGCCTGTGATTGTCATTTGGGGACATGTATTTAGTGCTCCTCCAAAAAATTAATACTGATAGTTCTAGACTTAAACAATCAAATCTAGTAAGTCTTTCAGAAGATCCCTAAATCCAAAATCAGAAAAAGCCTAAGTGGCAGATAACTGCCATTTTGGGTTAGTGATTTGTTACTTGTACAACTTGAAACATAAGCTTTTCTGTCAGACATGTGCTCAGAGGTGTCCGAATCCACCCCACCATATGTTAAGGTCAGAGATATACTTTTCCTGTCAGCAGGTGATGCTGCCTGGAAGGGAAAACATAGCTATAGGAATCTACCAATGTTTTAAATTGTTTCATCTAAAATTTTTAAGGATGGCACCAGTTACAAGCTTTATCAGTGACACAGATTAGAGCTTAGCCTGAGGGCAGTGCAAATTATGCCAACATACTTTTCTGTCTAGAGAAGGAAAGGAGAAATGCATGTTAACATAGCCACAAGGAACAGCCCCAGCAAGGACTCATTAAAACTTGAGCAGTTTGAGAAAACAGCAATGAAGATAATCAGCAGACTGGAAAGTCGTATCAAGAAAGAGTAAAGAATGTTTAGCCTTGAGAAAACTGAGAGGGATATAATAACACTCCTTAAATTCTTGAAAGGATGTCACACAGGAGGAGATACAGAGCAATCTCTATTGTCCCTGAGTAGAGGACATAAAAGAATAGATCTAATTTACAAAAAGGCAGATTGCAATGGATAGAAAAATCCTCTTAAGAAAAAAGAGCAATTTTAGGATGAAAATCAATTACTCAGAGAGGTGATGAGATCCTCTTAGCTGATGGATAACTTCACTAATAAATAATCACTTATTGTGGGGACTTTAATTTGGATTCCTGCATGCAGAAGAGAGTTTATATAGATGGCCTAACAGAACATCTTTAATTTTGTGGTTCATGAAGGGGCAACAGATCTATAGGTTTATGGATATATATATTTTTGTTTTTGTAATAAAATAAAATTCAAAAATTTATTCTCTTTCAAAAAGATACAGGATGTTCAGTTAACAGCAATGTAAGTCTTGTGAGAATTTTCTGGCTGAACCTGAAACCCAAAATACAATTCTGTCTGCAGAAATGCAGTTCAATTTTTCCATTGTTGAATTAATGGAACCTATGAACACTGAAATAGACGGAATGCATGTTCAAAATTGAACCTCACATTCTTATCTTTCCCCCTTTTTTTGGCACTGGGAATATCAGAAGAACGTAGCAGAAAACAAATGAAAGGAAGGAATAGTCACAGCAACAACTTCACAAAATGAAGAAAATATAGTAATTTCTAACTTGTTTAGGTCATATTTACAACTGATGATCATATGAACTAATGAATTTGTTGTCATGGGTAAGTTGAAGGCCACCTACTACATCAATGATGTCAAAAGGGACTAAATACACTAATTGAGGTCTTGGTGGTAACGATTACAAATCATGACAACTATATATTACCTCCAATACCAGAAGTTCTATGCCTTAAAATACTTGGAAGTACTGTGTTTCCCTGAAAATAAGACCGAGTCTTATATTAATTTTTGATCCAAAAGATGCATTAGGGCTTATTTTTCGGTTAGGTCTTGTTTTCGTGGAAATATGGTACCTAAATGCATCCATCTGGCTGACAATCTTAACTGGGGCTTATTTTTGGAGTAGGGTTTATATTACAAACATCCTGAAAAATCATGCAAGGGCTTATTTTCCGGATGAGTCTTATTTTGGGAGAAACACAGTAGCAATATTTTGTTTAAGACCTCCCCAAGGCATCTGCTTGCTATTGTGAGAAAGTAGATTCTACAGGCTTTCAGTTTAATCCCACATGGTTTATCTCTATGTTGTAGCAAGTTAGGCAATGTATGCAGAAGTCCTGCAAAATACATATTGCTTCAGTACGTAATGACAAATATACATTCTTTTTCATTTTAAATAGTTTTGTGTCTGATTATCTTGGAAGCTGGCAAAGCCATCTTTCTTTCAAATTAAAATAAATTATGAAACAGAAAAAAATAGACAAAGTTCTGCTAACTCAACTGAATCTGTTTGTTAGCAAGAAAAAAATCACTGTAATTGAAAATGGCAGTTTTGTTAGCAAACTGGGAAATATACTGCCCCAAAAAATAAAGGGAACACAAGCAGAAGACATCTGAGATCTGAATGAATGAAATAGCCTTATTAAATACTTCGTTCTTTACATACAGTGGTTTATATACTGCTCAAACAACTAAAGGGAACACAAAACTACTGTATGTAATGAACAAAGTATTTAATACGGCTATTTCATTCATTCAGATCTCGGATGTCTTCTGCTTGTGTTCCCTTTATTTTTTTGAGCAGTGTATATGGTTTTGCTTTCTAATGACCAAGGTATCTCCTATTTGCTTTTTTTCTCTGGGGAGTCTTTTGTTTACTTTTCTCATTCATGCATAAAAAAGCTACTTAACTGGGAATTTGGCATGGCTGGTAGGAGTTGACAGCTGTGTATGTTTGTACTCTGACAATCTTTTATCATGTGTAATTTGAGTGTTACACACAGGTTCTTCTTGCTATATATGGCGTTCTGATGGATAATGAGGTTCATTCACTGCTATAAGATTGAAGGAACATGGCCCACCATTGCCAATATTCAAATACAGATGTGTTTTCAAAATGACTATGAACTCTGAATACTTCTGCAGTTTTCTAATGTGACTGCAATAAAATTAATTCTTTCTTAAAATTTTGGACAGCACTTCCTTCTAAACTATTTGAAGGCCACATTGGTAATACATACAGGAAAAAATAGAAGGGTAATTTTCTTCTTAATCACACATTCACTCGTATCACTTGTTAATAAAAAGATATCTTATTAGTACAAACAATAGGAATTTTCTCAATGAATTTATTCTTCTCCACCTCAACATTGGTTTTATAATAAAGATGGGATTGATTCATGCTTTCAGCATTCACATTTACAAAAAACATTCTCCCCTGAAATAATTATATTATTAAATTTGTATACATCATTTGTTTTCCAAACGTAAGTCCAAAAAATAAGTTGTCTGATTTGATTATGAAATAGTGTTAGGTCTTCATTCTGCCTTCTCAGATATCAAAGCTGGAAACAGCAGGAAAAAGCTGATTGGATAGTGACTCCTATGATTCAAGATGATCCAGCTAACCCTCAGGTGTTAGGTGGAACATTATAGGTGGAACCTATAATCTGAAGATCACATATAGATTCCACATTGCTCACAGAATCCATATTCATCACATTAGGGAATTCTGGTAGCAGCCTGTTTCTATTTTAAAGTTGAAAAAGCAACAGCAATGTTTAAAGGTTTATGCACAATAATTGTGTTTGTGTGTGTGTGTGTTTATTAAATGTTTATCCCATCTTTATGACTTTATAAGTAACTCAAGGTGGCGAACATACTTAGTACTCTTTCCTCTCCCTATTTAATTAGCTCAGCCTTTTGTTCTACCATTGTGGCCCTGTTTAAGTCATGACTTCCCTCTGATGACAAAATGACATCAAAGTAAATATTAAGCCCTCCCGCTCACATTACCATGAACTTGTGGGGCGGGGGTGGGGGCAGCATTGCAAAATTTCTTCTAGAATGGTGGGCAGACTGATCTCCCTGGTGAGAATTCGCACCTTACCCCTGAGATTTTTCCTTTCCCACTTGTAGCCAAGTATGGGGCTTTGGCTCCCACTCCTCCCCAAATCCTCTCTGGTTGCTCTAGTTTGTTATTACCATGGCGGGGGTGGGGGGGTGGGAATAAAGATCAGGTTGGGATTGTGTGCCACCTGGCTGCTGCTTTCTGCATCCTTTCAGTAGCCAATGGAAGGAGTCCTGGAGGGACAGAGCTTATTGGTAAGGCAGATTAGACCTGAGCATCAGAGCAACACCAGTTTTGTCACAGTCCTTTTCTCTTTACTTAAGTACTGAGCTTTATACTGCCAATTTGATCAAAACAAGATCAAGGGGTCCATTGCAGTTATCAAATGTATGGACAATTTTAGTTATAATTTAGTTATAATGATGACTTTTGCTATGTACACATAGTGTACCAGAAAGAGCTGAATGGATTTGGATTTGTGTGTATGTGTATACCGTATTTTCCGGCGTATAAGACGACTTTTTAACCCAGGAAAATCATCTCAAAAGTCGGGGGTCGTCTTATACGCCGGGTACCCGAATCTGAGTTGCTGGCGCTGACTGATGACACTTTGGGAGCGCCGGCAACATTGAGGGGAAGCTGTACTCTGAATTAGTTCCAACCTACAAGAGGTGCCAGGCAGTGCGCGGCCCACGAGAAAGGAACGCGTCCCCACTCTACCCCGGAATTCGGGTCACCTTCCTTCCTTTCCCAGCAGTCCACGGTGAAAGCGGCGGCGCGGTCGACCTGGGCCAGCGCCTTGCACACCTGGCTCTGCGTCTCCATTATGAGAAGCTCCATGCGACTTCGCATGTCTCCGCCCCAGTCGCGCAGCTCTCGCAATCCGCTCACCGGAGGAGCCATGAAGTGCTCACACCGCCTTGCCAGATCTTCCTCGTCCTCCTTTCCCCACGGCTTTTCCCGTTGTAATTGCTGCTGCTGCTGCCGCCGAGGCTGCTCCTTCATCTCCGCCCACCGCACCAGACCCAGCCCGGCCAGCACCGCCGTGGCTCCCGCAGTCCAAGAAGATCGGCACCTGGGCTCGCAGGCGAAGGGTGGGAGTGCGCAGCGATCGACGCTGATCGCAGCCACCCACCATCGCCCCAACGGGAAGAACCGCCCGGCAGCGATTCCAAGGAGCCCGAAGCGAACATCCTGGAGCAGCACGGGCTGGCCCAGAGGCTTAAACCCTGGGAGCCCAGATGCCGAACCCCGCACAGCAGAAAAGACATGACAGCCGGTGCCCAGTTCCTTCTGCAGCCATCCGGATCAGCGTCCGGGCTCGCAGGCAAAGGGTGGGAGTGCGCAGCGCATTTTCCTGGCTTGGCGCCGATCCGGACGGCTGCAGAACGAACTGGGCACCGGCTGTCATGTCTTTTCTGCTGTGCGGGGTTCGGCACCTATGCTCCCGGGGTTTAAGCCTCCGGGCCAGCCCGTGCTGCTCCAGGATGTTAGCTTCAGGCTCCTTGGAATCGCTGCTGGGTGGTTCTTCCCGTTGGGGCGATGGTGGGTGGCTGCGAGCCTGGAAGAGGTGGTGAAATGCAGAGCAATACCTCGTGGGGAAGGAGTCCGCCGTGGCTCCCGCAGTCCAAGCGACGCCGATCGCTGCCACCCACCATCGCCCCAACGGGAAGAACTGCCCGGCAGCGATTCCAAGGAGCCCGAAGTGAACATCCTGGAGCAGCACGGGCTGGCCCAGAGGCTTAAACCCCGGGAGCCCAGGTGCCGAACCCCGCACAGCAGAAAAGACATGACAGCCGGTGCCCAGTTCGTTCTGCAGCCGTCCGGATCAGCGTCCGGGCTCGCAGGCAAAGGGTGGGAGTGCGCAGCGCATTTTCCTGGCTTGCTTACCTTAGCTCAGTGGTTGGGGGGGTCAAACAACCCTTTCACAGGGGTTTTGCAGGTGGTGCAATACAGAAAAACGAGCGCAGCCCTCGCCATCCGGAATGAATGGTGCTGTTGTGGCGGTGGGGGAGGGGGCGGCAGAAGCGGGAAGAAGCGGTGTTTGCGATGGCTGGAAGCTGTGGGAGTGAAGCACAACTTTCATTTGTATGGCAGCAGCATTCCGCCTTGGTATATTTGTGTCAGGAGTGGCGCAAGGCAGCCTTTGTTTCCTGCTGCCTGGGACTCAGAGTGGTAAATGGCGTCTGATCCGGAGAGCTGCTGGATTTTGCTCTCTAATCCGGATGCCAAATCGGCCCCCTGCAAACTCTCGTCTCTCGAGGAGCGCTCCCTGAAGCGGGGCTGGAAACTTTGGTTGGACTGCTTGAGAGGAGAGCTTGCAGGGGGGCGATCTGATGTCTGCAATGGAGAGCGGCATCCGGCTTTTTCTCTCCGCTGTAAGAGCGCTGTAAGAGTGGCAGCCCTCATCTCCTAATGCTTGGGACTGCAAAATCCAGCTGCTCCCTGGACCAGTCACCATTTACCGCTCCGAGTCCCAAACATTAGGAGATGAGGGCTGCCGTTCTTACAGCGCTCTTACAGCGGAGAGAAAAAGCCGGATGCCGCTCTCCATTGCAGACACCAGATCGCCCCCCTGCAAGCTCTCCTCTCAAGCAGTCCAACCAAAGTTTCCAGCCCCGCTTCAGGGAGCGCTCCTCGAGAGACGAGAGTTTGCAGGGGGCCGATTTGGCATCCGGATTAGAGAGCAAAATCCAGCAGCTCTCCGGATCAGACGCTATTTACCGCTCTGAGTCCCAAGCAGCAGGAAACAAAGGCTGCCTTGCGCCGCAAATATAGCAAGGCAGAATCCTGATGCTGCACTTTCAGCAGACAGATGAGGGCTGCCTTGGCCATCGGCTGGCGCAAATATACCAAGGCGAATGCTCATGCCGCACAAGTTCAAGTAGTGCTTCGCTCCCACACTTCTTCCGGCCCTCAGTCTCTCAGGGAGATGCTTGACTTCCTCTCAGCCCCAAGACACTGGCTGGCCCATGAGATGAGAGAGAGAGAGAATGAGAGAGAAAGAGAGAATCAGAATAAGACAGAGAGAGAAAGAGACAAAGAATGAAAGAGAGAGAAAGACAGAATGAAAGAGAATGAGAGAAAGAGACAGAGAGAATCAGAGAGAGAGAGTGAGAGAGAGAGAATGAGAGACAGAGAAAGAGACAGAATCAAAGAGAACCAAAGAATCAGAGAGAGAATGAGAGAGAGGGAGAGAAAATGAAAGAGAATCAGAGTGAGAGAATCAGAATGAGAGGGAGAGAGTGGGGAGAGAGAGAAAGAGGGGGAGAGAGAAAGAGAATGAGAGAGAAAGAGAAAGAGCGGGAGGGAGAAAGAGAAAGGGGGACAGAGAGAAAGAGAGAATGAGAGAGAGTGGGGGGGAGAGAAAGAGAGTGGGAGAAAGAGAGAGAGAAAGGGGGGAGAAAGAGAATGAGAGAGAAAGAGTGGGAGAGAGAGAGAAAGAATGAGAAAGAGGGGAGAGAAAGGGAAAGAGTGGGGGAAAGAAAGAATGAGAAAGAGAGGGGGAGAGAGAAAGAGAATGAGAGAGGGGGAGAGAGAAAGAGAGAATGAGAAAGAGTGGGAGAGAAAGAAAGAGGGAGAGAGAGAGAAAGCGAAAATGAGAGAGAGAGAAAGAGAGAATGAGAGAGAAAGAGTGGGAGACAGAGAGAGAGAGAGACAGAGAGGATGGAGAGTGCCTGAAGGACCCCATCCCGTACTGGGAGTCCAGGTGCTTCAGCAAGCGGGGCACTGGATTCGTATTAGTGGTCTGCGAAATTTAAAATTATGAAGTTGGTGGTCCCTGAAGTCCAAAAGGTTGGGGACCCCTGGCCTAAGACCATCGGAAAACAAATATTTTTGATGGTTTTAGGAATAACTTTATCGTTGGGGGTCACCACAACATGAGGAACTGTATTAAAGAGTCACGGCATTAGGAAGGTTGAGAACCACTGCCTTAGCTGCTTGCCTTGCTTCGCTTGCCTGAATCCATTCCATCAGCAAGCAACTCCCTGCCTACAACCAAGCAGGCAGGGAGTTGTGGACTTCAACTCCCAGAATTCCTCAGCCAGCAAAACAAAGCTGGCTGAGGAATTGTGGGAGTTGAAGTCTACAAGTCTTAAAGTTGCCAAGGTTGGAGACCCCTGTTCTATTGGGTACGTAAGTTTTTTTCCCCTTTGGGATCTTTAAAAAAAAATAGTTAATTGGGTTTTTTTTAAGTTCTTTTTTAGACCTAGCCATTTAAAGTTTAGGAAGTTTTAAATTTAGCTTTCATATAAAAATAAAATAAAATAAAATAAAATAATATTTGTGCAGCTTTCTGAGATTTAGTGTGTTTCTGTAGTGTTTCACTCTAACTACACAAACACACAAAATCTCACAAAGCTGTATGTGGAATTTTGTGTGTGTAAAGTGTGAAAGTTGGGTTTTGGGGCTTTTTGTGGCTGTGTGAAGTTCCTGCTTGTTGCAGGGGCCATTTTGGGTCTAGCACAGCTACTTTTACATTGTGGATGAGCCAGTTGTGTTGTGTTGTGTTGTGTTGTGTGTGTGTAAAGCGTGAAAGTTGTTTTTTGGGGCTTTTTGGGGCTGTGTGAGGTTCCTGCTTGTTTCAGGGGCCATTTTGGGTCTAGCACAGCTGCTTTTACATTGTGGGTGAGCCAGTTGATGTTTTTTTAATTTTTATTTGGTGTGCGTTGGAAGAGGGATAGTCTTATACGGCGAGTATAGCCCAAACCCTATATTTTAACAGGAAAAGTAGGGGGTCGTCTTATACGCCCAGTCGTCTTATACGCCGGAAAATACGGTACATACATTCATACATACATACATACATACATCTCTATATGTGCTGCCCTCGTAATGCAAATAAAAACCAATATTCATTCACAACTACTACTACTTATTATTACTATAAACACAAAAATGTGAAATCACAACTGCCAGTTCTTTAGCTGGTGTTGGCCTTCATACACATCAAGTTCTTCCCAAGAACCAAAGGTGTCATAATTTATTGGTGTAGTATATCTGCTAAGCCAAGCAGTGTAACTTTTTGTAATTGACCAATGAAAATGTTGTCAATGCACAGATTTTCTAAGTACCATCCAAGGTGTTTTGGTATGGCACTCTGTTTGCTGATAACTGCTAGGACCACCATAGCTGGTTTATGTCATAATCTTTCAACTTTTCAGATTTTAATACTTTGTGATTTTCTTCAATTCTTTGTCTTTTTTTCTACTATGTCCTGGTATTACATCAATTGTCCACATTTTCTTCTTTTCAATCACAGTTAAGTCACACTTAGTGTTACATGCTAAGCCTTTACCATTTTGTATTAAATTATTTTTATTTACAGTTGCAAACTGAAATAATTCAGTCGAGAGTCAGTTAAGAATGGTGTTAGCTTGGATATTGCTTTTTTTCATCACACCACTTTTTATCATGCTGCTTCTTTTTTGATGCAGTGCCCCATCTATTTAACACTGAAAACCCTGCCTTTGAGATAGCATTCAAGTTTTCTTTTGTAACTGTTTTAAGAAAGTCTGGACTGCATAATTAAATACTCAAATACTTAAGAAGTATAGAACATATTGCGAGAATAATTTGAATAATTTCAAATTTTAATAATTTGAAATCTGTATTTTAGGAATATCTTGTCTTATTCCAGTTTCTCAGATCTGCTCAGTAAACTCAGTGTCCCATATGGAACTAATTGTATTTAGTGCTTTATAATTCAATTTGCCAATTTATGACCTGATTCATGGTTTCTGACAACCAAACCACGGTCTCCAAAATACATGTCACATAGATAGAATTTAACCCCACTGTTTTGGTTCAGGTCTCCATCTTTTGGCTTCTACTACTTACCTTTACTTAAAAAGCTTGCCACTGAATAATATAAAATTATTTATATTATTAAAAAGTTTTATCAGCTTATATCTAGAAACAGAAAAAGACTAAGGCCGTTTTTCTTCAGTGGAAGACTATTCAGTACATGACATTGTCACTGTGTTTTATGCTTCTCATACTATATATAGACAATGAAATTTGCAGCTGACAGAGATAAATTCTAGAAAAGTTGAAAAACTAGATCTTTGAAAGTGTTTCCTTGTAATCTAGGGCATGGTTATTTCCAATTGCTCATCACTTAGCCTGATCTTTTCAAAAGAGATTAAGTTTCTAGCACTGAACACAGAGTCTATACATAATTTGGAAAATCCAGTAGAAATTTGCAAAAGAAGCATTTTCTCATATACACAGACACATCACACTCCTGGTCAAAAACTAGGTGACTAGGTGCGCGCGCGCGCACACACACACACACACACACACACACACACACACACAAGGTATAGTTATATACATTTTGATACTATAAAGCTTCCGGGTGCCATTGTTCAAGAACTTGGAATTTGCTTGTTTTGCCTAACAATGCTTCTGATTCACAAGATCTATATTAGAAATAGCAGATAATTTTTGTAATATACCTTCATCCATGATCTATAATTTAGCCTTAATTTTTCCTCTTATAATAATGATGATGCTTAATTCTAGGAACTTTGTCTTGGATAAAAAGTATCTATCACCCTCATCCTCCTGAATAGGCAAGTTAAGCTTGATTATTACTCTGAAACAGTTGATCATTTGGTGTTCATTTTTTCAAAAAGAAACAAATGTGTTATTTACAAAGCTATCTCTGCCCTGGACATTATGAAATGAAAGGATCACTCATTTTATTAGACATGTTTGTCCTCATCCTAAATCACTGGTTATAATGTTCTAAGGTCTTTAAATAAATATGATTGTCAGATGGCAAATTCTACAGTGCTGTCAAGCCAAAGTTCAGCAGCCAAATACAAATTGTTAGAATTTATTTACAAAGGCAGATGTAAGCTGTTTTTAATTACATCTCTGCTTTTGAAATGGGCTCCTTTCCCTTGAAAGAACATATGATACATTATTTTAAGAGTTAGATTCAAAGTGAATTGGAACATTGGTCCCTTTAACGGCATTAATTAGCAGCAAGCTACCACCAATAATTGTATCAGCTGAACAGAACTGAGATTTATGATAAAATTAATCCACATAGATGTTTAAAAAAGAAATCCAGTGTGTTTCCCCCCCTCCATTTATTATCTAGCATTAATTTTGACCCTTTCTCTCCCTGCTCATTACTATAACTGGTACTACAAGCACAATAGTGGGAGCTGATTATCTAGGGTAGCAGGGCATGAAGCTCCACCATCTGCTTTGGACACCAGTTGTTACTAATGTCTATTTATAGTGTACTTTGCAGCATTCAAATGCTTATTATTGGGGTTGGAAAAGGAGCCAGTGGCCATTCTGTTTTCATTCTATCTTCTGGCCTATCCAGATCCATTCTACTGATCTTTATCAGCAGCATTCTGTTTTTTTCTTTATACATTTCTCCCTACGTAAAAAATATTATAAAATGGTCAAATAGCAAGCCTTCTATGTCTCAACTGGAATCCTCTTTCCCCCCTTTGCAAAGCATCAGATCTCTGTTCCAGAACAGATCATTTGCTGACAAGTGACATTTCTTGAAGGACTTCTCAATAAGCTTGAAAGGTTACCTTCAAATTCTGATAAAGCAATTCATATACTAAATTGCAATGGAACGTAAGATCAATGAAAGGTTCTTAAAACGAATTCATATATACATATAACCACAATTCATAGAAGAAGTTGGGTACTTTGGGATCAAATGGTATAAAAAAAATACAGAGAGGTGATATACAGAAAAACAAGGCATGAGAAAACAACTTTCTTTGGCTTCAAGTTTACTGAGTCATTGAAAAATAATTCAGTCTTTATTTAGAGCATCCCCAAAACTGTCTTTAAATCAGCACTCTCCCAAAACTGGCTTTTTAAATAAATTTCAAAAAGACAGATTTGAGAGTGAAATTTGTAACAGAAATAATTGAGAACAGTGTTAATCATAAGTAGAACTACATGTTTTGATTGAATCTGTCGCGAGTGTTTTCAGGATTGCTGTGGCTACTTGATCAGTCACAAACAGTATGGATCCAATCAAGCCATCTCCTGTTTGCAATTAACTGCAAGCCTTCCCCGCCCTAGTTAATTGCAGGTTAACTCCCCATATAAGCAAGGACCTTTCTGCTTGCTACTCGGGCCTAGACGTTGTTCAGGCCTAGATGCAGAGCCAGTGCTGAAGCACCTGGATGCAGAGCCCAGAGCAGAGCTGCAGAAGGGAGGAGAACTCAGCTAAGGAGTCCTGAAGGTTGCAGCAGAGATAGCAGCAGAAAAGGAGCCGAAAAGCTGTGTAAAGATACTCCCACGGACCTAGCTGCAACTGTGAGTTGAGATAGCTGGGAGCCTTTTGAAGTCTCCAATTTTGGCTTGCCTTTTGCTGAGTTGAAGCACGCAAGCCAACATCTGAACTGTTGCTGCTGGACAGTTTCCCTCCCAGGAGCTTCAAGCCACGTTTGCTGATTGAATTGTTTTTCACAGGTGACTTTTAGCTGTGAAGCCTACGCTGCTGCCCTTCTACCACCTCAATGATGTATCGACACCGAAGCTGTTTAATGTCATGTTAGTTTTTTCTTATAGACTGTTTCGGTATTGTGGAGAGGAATTTAGGGAGATGGCTTGGCTTCATTTAACCAAGATAAGACTTTATTATTAATGTGCCTTTTTAAAGATATAGTGTTTTTTAAACATTTTGAAGTAAAGTATATTTTTATACAAGACTCCTCTGCTAGTTTTATTTCAGTCCTAGTGTGTTTGCTCGTGAGCTGGTTCGGGGACAACCCTCAACCCCATCCTGACAGAATCGGTTTATCAAAATGTCCAGATGGATATGCATACATGTTTCAAATCTAAGTAAGCTTTAAAATTCCCCGAGTGAATATAGCTGGACAGAGATGAGGAGGGGTATGAGAGCACTACAATGTAATAATTTTTTAAATGGCTGCTACATGCTGACTCTGACTAAAGGGAAAACGTTAACTCATATTAAACGAAGTCTTTAAAAAAGAAACAGTTCTGTAATTAACTTTATTCACGATATTCCCAGCTCATATATATTTACATAAACATAACTTTCAGTGAAAACAACTCTAACATTATGGACAGAAATACTTCTCAGTTGATCCATGTCATCTTTAAGCACCAGGGAAGTAGAAACTGTGCCCTTGGATGTAATACTCATTTAGGAAAGCAGACATGCCAATAACTTATAGGAATCAGCTACTTCTAGACCACAGCTTGTTACAGCCATACCTGAATATAGATTTGGAAGGTAAATCAGCACCCCAAGCCTCTGGAGAACTGTTCCTAGAACGTAAAACTGCAGGTTAACTGCTTACCAAGGACAGCATATACATAGGTAGCATGGCTACCAGACAGGGGTGAAATCCAGCAGGTTCTGGAGAAACGGTAGCAGAAATTTTGAGCAGTTTTTTTTTTTAAATTTGATTTATATGCCGCCCTTCTCCGGAGACTCAGGGCGGCTTACAATGCATTAAGCAATAGCCTTCAAACTTTTGTATATTTATACAAAGTCAGCTTATTGCCCCCACAAACTGGGTCCTCATTTTACCTACCTTAGAAAGGATGGAAGGCTGAGTCAACCTTGAGCCTGGTGAGATTCGAACTTACAGTAATTGCAGACAGCTGGTGTTAATCACAATGCTTTTAGTCTGCTGAGCCACCAGGCTCAGTTTGGAGAACCATTAGCAGAAATTTTGAGTAGTTCAGAGAACCGGCAAATACCACCTCTGGCTTCCCCTGAAGTGGGGTGGGAATGGAGATTTTGCAGTATTCTTCCCCCAGGAGCGGGATGGGAATGGAGATTTTGCAGTATCCTTTCCCTGCCATGCCACCAAGCCACAGCATGCCCACCAAGCCACGCCCACAGAACCGGTAGTAAAAAAAAATTGGATTTCACCACTGCTATTAGATATAATAAGGATACCAGTGGATGCCATCAGCAATGTGGAAGGAACACAGAACATTAAATATAGAACTAGGAAAGAAGCAGAATTAAGGATTAGTTAGTAGAATAAAAACCCAAACCTATAGCTTATAGAAGGGTGATGCTACATAATGTCTTTCTGATAGATTGGCTCAATCTGAGTGATGATTGACTTACGTTGTTCCCTGCCTGTTCTCAGGATATTCTCTGATTAGTAGGGGAGAAGATAATTGTTTTGCATTGGCAACTGTAGCTTACTGTATTCATTAATTGGGTAAACTCAATTACTGACCTGAAATGACAAATGACTTACTCTTTTTTTTTTTTTTAATTTGATTTATATGCCGCCCTTCTCCGGAGACTCAGGGCGGCTTACAATGTGCTCAGCAATAGCCTTCATCCTTTTGTATATTTATACAAAGTCAGCTTATTGCCCCCACAACTGGGTCCTCAATTTACCTATCTTAGAAAGGATGGAAGGCTGAGTCAACCTTGAGCCTTGACGAGATTCGAACCTGCAGTAATTGCAGGCAGCTGGTCTTAATAACCAGCTTAATAACAGGATGCCTTAGACCACTGTACTACCAAGGCTCTTACTCTTCACTTACACTCATTTAAAAATGAAAATATACAAATCAGAGCAATTCCAAACTCTTAACACTTAAAGTGTTAGCTCCCTGAGTAGCCTATCCATATATAATCTAATATTATTGGCAATAGGCGTTCCAACTACAGATGCGATCTGCATATTTGTACGCTTTGGATGTAATTGTTAGGCACCATCTAGTAATGCTTTTAAGAATATTTCCTGCTACACAAAAATTTGAATGGATTATTTCCCCAAATTTTCAGATACTGCTATGAATTTAGCTTAACTAACAAACATTCTTCCATGAAAATATGAGATTCCTTTTATTGTAAATTTTAGAAATTGGTTATGTTTATAATCAATGCCTTCACTTAAGTCAAAGATTAGGATTAGGTCTTTCTGATCTCCCAGTTGTCCGTATCAGAAGAATAATACAGAATGGTTTGACTGGACATGTTTTCTTCATCATTTTAGCCTTCCAGGCATTCCAGAAAACATATGAAGACTAGAAAAAGTCCCAAACATAACATTAAAAGATATTAAACACAGAAATATTTATGAAGACTAGAAAAAGTCCCAAACATAGCATCAAAAGATATGAAACACAGAAATATTTAAGAGAGCATTCCAGCTGAGTTTGTGCCTAATGCCATCTTTTATTGTTTTTAGTTTTTATTATTTATCTAAATTTTGCTTTTATAATTGTTGAGATTTTTTATTGATTTATGAAGTTATGGCAGATTTAATTTTTCATAATAGCTGGGGACAGGTCTGAGATTACAATAAGATATAAATTTGGCAAATGCATGAATGGATGGATCCCCAAGGCGCTCATTTTGCTTTATGTCTTCTTAGTTAACTAATTATAGCTAGAAAGCCCCTTGAACTGACCCTTTCACATGTATACTTAATTTTCATTAACATTTCAACCATGTGTGCTTAAATTTCTCAGTTTTCACAGATTAAAACACCCCAGTGGTGTTCTTTTCTACTGAACAATTTCTACTTGCAATGGAAAACAACATGGCTCTCCATTCTGCACCGAATTGAATCAGAGCATGAGTATGAACAGCAAATGCAGAATAATATGATACTATAATAGAAGATTAAAAGAGAATCCAGCTACAAATTTCTCAGCTACTAAATCTAGCTTTAAATTTTTCAACTACTGTTGACTTATAAGTGCACATTACATAGCAACGTATTTTCAGGCTAATATTCTTGCTCAACAGAAACAAAAACCCAATGAAAGTAACTACCATCTACAATCAAGTACTTAACTTTGCTAAATTTCTGTAGGTTATCAGATCTACAGAATTCAGCAAAAATGGCAATATTTAGTACTGAATATTCATATTAAATGCACCAAAATAATAGTTTTGAAGAGTTCTTCCACAAATTGCCCTGATAAGGTCATTCTGTGTATTCCATTGAGTTAAGAAAGAATTGATTGAATCATAACCATCTTTGATAGATACCTGACCAAATTATCTTGGAAAGCTTCATTTATTTCCCTCCTACTTTCTTTTCTTGCTTACAATCTCATGAAAAAATACATAGCAGGATATTTGGGTTCTTAATCATTTTCTTCTTGAGATAAACATATAGTATGCTTTGCAACCTGTTAAACAAATAACAATGACACAATAAAGTCCAGCCATTCTATTAGCAAAAGTGATGTCAGTTAGTCAGTCAGTCAGTCAATCTTACTGCCTGACTGATGATGTCATTATCTCTGTAGTAATTTATAAGGTTGAATGTATCACATTGTGGGATTCAACTGTCTATTTCCCACATCTATCAAGTACAATTCAGGGATAATAACATGAAATCTGTCCTTTGTGGGCAGAAGAGATGCAATATGCCTTCCTCAACACACAAACTGGACTATATTTTTATTTTCTGTCACCTTTGCTTAATCATAGGAAACACTACTTTTAATATAATCATATTAATTTATGCCCCACCTCAAGTTACATTTCTGTTATTGAATCACCATATCCAACCTCGAGAAGAAGAAAATAATTGGTTACAATTCATCGATTCATTCTGTTTATATGATTGCCGATTCACAACAGCTCTGTGTAGCTTACAACGAATTTAAATTTGAGGGAGATAGCATTTTGTTGTATTATTTTATTTTGGAAACAGACAACACAAGGATCAAATTTGACATCTCAGAGAGTAGCAATTAGTGCCTTCCAAATAATATGAACAATATTTTATATATCTAATTACTCTTATATCTAATTACTGTTCATGATGGCTGATGGGATTTATTTTCAAAATATCTTTTCTTTAATTTTTTTTTTATTTTTAAACAAACAAAACATAAAACATCCATCATCCAATACAATTGCAAACAGTGTGTCGATCGGTTACAAATCCCTTGTGCTTCGTTTTACAAATTATCTAATTTCTCATATCATCAACCTAATATATATCTTTATATCATTACTCTCATTTGTTATTTATCTAACAATGGCATTATCATCCCAAAAGAAATTGTTTTCACATATTATAACATTCATTTTATATTTCATATTTCACTTCCATGTTTTAGTATCTAGCCATTGGTAAAATAAATCTTTGTAAATAAAGGTAAATAAATATTTTCAAAATATCTTATCTTGTTCTAGATCACAGGTGTCAAACTTGGTGCGTCACATTGCCGTCACGTGACATATTGTGACATTTTTCCCTCTGCGGAGCTGGGGTGGGTGTTGCCTATGCATGACGCCTATTAGTTTAGGTTTACAAATTCAAGCTAAATGTTTTTCTATCCTTTGATAGTAAAGGAAATAGAGCAAACATATGTTGTTTCATCTCAGCTTGATCAAAGACACATGTGCAATCTACAGTATGCAAGTTTATGAGGCTCCTGGTTAATCAGAAGTAACAGAAGATGTATGGAGGGAACTACAAGTTAGCTCTTATATGTCAATTCCTCTAGAGCAGGGATGTCAAACTCGCGGCGTCATGTTGTTGTCATGTGATGTATCGTGACTTTTCCCCCTTCACTAAAAATAGGGTGGGCATGGCCAGCATATGATGCATCTGGCCTGCAGGATGCGAGTATGACAACCCCTCCTCTATATAGACCAGGAAATTAACTCCACAGGAAGGCTAAAATGACTTTTATTAAGATTAGTTATAATAACAGAATCTTGCAAGTTTGATTGCACCTTTGGTGAATTAGGCAGGCATCTTACTGAACTACTATTGAACGTTTTTTGGCTATTCTGGACTTTAAAAAATGCTTCAGCCCTGCCAACAGCTTCTGCATATCTCTATCAAGGTTATTTTAATTACTCGCTACACATACTGTATATTGCTTATATTTTTCATTCTGTAACAGATGTAGTAGAAAAGGAAGAGGACCCTATGAGACTGAAGAAGTTTGGGGAACAAGAGCAAATTAAATGCTAAGTGGAATTATTATACACTAAGTGAGGCACAATTTTTTTTTAGGAAACTTCTATGCTGCTAATAATTGATTAAATATTCTCAGATTTAAGATACTTGTTTACAGAAATGGGCCAAATCTTGCTTTATTTGAGCTTTATTATTTTCATCAATAGAATTTTAAACACTGAACCAGAAAATGAATTATAATGGCTGTACTTACACTACTACGGCTTTATAAATATATAAACTACATCCATCTTTTCAGCAAGGAAGAAATGATGGCTTTAAGTGAGAAGATTTTCTGAAGAACCTTCATAAACCTTCAAATAAATCTGTAGATTTCTATCTGATTCAATCAACTGTGGTCTCCAAGTGTCAATTAGCAACTTACATATCTGTCAATACCAGAAGTATTACAAAGGACAGCTGCAACTGCTTACAGCTAAGTAAAGGGTAAATGAGATTTAAATTAGGTTAGGGTTACACTAGGCTCAAAAGTAGGATTAATACTATTATAGGTTTCCAAAGGAGTCCCTAAGAATGATCGTGTTGTTGTTACAAATTGATCAAGCATTTCTCCCTAACTTTTATCAAAACAAGACGTTTCTGTTTCTTAACATTTAATTTATCTGTTTTTTTTAGAATTAATATAAATTTAACTGAGTACTATTTACTCACATCTGCAAATGTTACCAGTTAGGATAATATTTTACTCAACCATGATACTGGAATAAATTTACCATGATAGTGGGCTACAATATGTTCAGCTTTTTGTCCTCTAGAAATAAGTGTCTAACATGAAACCCCGTGGAAATAAAAACTGTTGAAATAAGACAACCAATTAAAGATTCTTCTTTCCAGAATTACCTAATATTTATAATATTTTTTTTGTTGCAGCTCTTTTGTTTGCTTTATTTAGGAAAACTGCTCACAAAACAATCCTCAGGGGGTTCATATAATACCATTTAGGAATGTGTATGCTCTGAATTAAAAAAGTATTATGATTATATCTATCTATCTATCTATCTATCTATCTATCTATCTATCTATCTATCTATCTTTTTAAAAAAATTTTTTGATTTATATGCCGCCCTTCTCCGGAGACTCAGGGTGGCTTACAATGTGTTAAGCAATCTATCTATCTATCCATCCATCCATCCATCCATCCATCCATCCATCCATCCATCCATATACACATATCCATTACTATGCAATTCTTTTCCATTATAAACATTATGCATAGAAGAAAAAAGTAGGACTGAGATTAAAAAAAAGAAAAGGAAAACATAGCTTAAAGTATTTTATGCCAACTGCATACATTTTTTCACTACCAACCATCCTTCTTTTAACTGCATCATTCATTGATTCCTATATTGATTCCTTTTTGTTCTTTACATTTCATGTCTTTTTTTTTTCAAGGAACTTATGAAATGTATTCAATCATTCTGTGTCTTTTTTTTCAACCAATTCATCCTTTCTTTCTGCACTTGTTTTATGATTTGACCTTCATTCATTTTCTCTATATGACCAAAACATCTCTACTTATTTCCTACTGTTCACAAATGCCTATATCCAATCCAAATTAATTAATAACCCACTTGTTTCTGATCATATTTATCCTTGTTTTACCACCCAAACTTTTATATATAGCCAATATATAATATTTGGCTGGGCAAATATTAATTTCTTGCTGCAGACCACATCCTATCATTTACCTTTCTACCAGCATTTACATGTCTTAAAATTTCTCCCTCCATGTTCCATCTTTAATGAACATTCTGTCAATATACACATATCTACTTGCTCTAGTTCTGCACCATTATCTACAGTATAATTTGTAATTGTTCCAATTCTATTTTTGATGTCCAACACAGCTACTTTTACTCTTTGATACATTGGTTTTCAGATCTATACTGGATCAATGCATTCTACAATTTGTCTAAATTTATTGAAAATCATTTAGGTTCACAGCTAGCAATATAGCGGGATCAAGACCCAACTACTTCAATTTGTGGTTGAAGTAACCACATATTCATATTCCTAAGCATAACTATATTCTTTGCAGTTTATCAATAAAGACCCTAAACAACCAAGATTACATCATATATCCTTGCCTTATTTCCTACTTGATATTTAACCATTTGTTAAGCATTCTGTTTTATATATATACAGTATATATATATCATATAGTGCTTATTGCATTCTGTAATCAACCTTCAATTCCATATTTGCACAAAAAGCTGCACATTCAAATTCATTTACTGTATTGTGTACTCACTCTCAATCAAAAAATGTATAATAAATTTACTTCATAAATTTACTTCCTTCAAATCTGCTGAAGAACAAAAATTCAGACTGGACATCATCTGCCTGGCATAAAACCATACAACACTTCCCAAGTATTAGTTATTGTCATACTCTTTCAATCAGAATTGAATCAAACATCATCCCAGACACATTCAACAAATTAATCCTGCTATAGTTTTTGCATTTGCTACTCTTTGGATTCATCCACATTTATTGCCTTGATATAAAGACACTGTAATAATTTGCTGAATGCATGTCATTCTCAGTATATATATTAGGACAGGGATGTCAAATTTACATCGTCACGTGACGTTTCGTGACTTTTTTCCCCTTCGCTAAACTGGGGGTGGACGTGGCCGATGTGTGATGCATCTGGCCCACGGGCTGCAAGTTTGACACCCCCATATTAAGAAAATACAAACTGATTGAAGAAAACCCAAATGCAGTTGAAGTTTTCCTTCTGTTTGCTTCTTTCTAGTGCCTAATTTTAATAACTATGTTGTGTTCATTATTTTATTGACATGGAAAAAAGGGTATCATCAAAGCTCTACAGATAGTCAGTTGGCCCTAAAAAAAACCTTCTCTTCCACTACATCCCTGAGTCATTCATGTTCCACATGGAAATGACAACTTTTAACTAGTCTTGAATCTTGTAGACTGCTAGACTTGTTCATTTAGCCTGCTCAAACTTAGCAGAAGTTTTGATATGGCATAGTTGGAGAATTGTTATTGCATTCAAGAATAGAATTCTAGAAGAGTGGCATGACACTCTAGAGGTGAAAATGTTCGCCTCACACTTGGGAGGTTGAGAGTTCAATCCTAAACAGCAATAGATGTTTCTCTATCAGGGCGCAAAGAGAGTATATCTGCTGTGAACTCCACATAGGTGCCAGGAAGAGCATCTGGCCAGTAAATGCTCAGCTTCATTCGGTCGCTCTGACTTGACCTCAATAAAAGGGACTACAGGGTTGTAAAAAGAAAAAAAAAGAATAGTGTTTTAGAAGCCATTCAAAGCATTTGATTTATTGTGAGTTAACAAAAGTTGAAATCCCATTTTAAACTTCTGCAATTTTAATCTCGCACAACTTTTTCCTAACATTTTTATGACTGCATAGACGTCTTGCTTCATGAATCTTTGGAAGGCTAGTAAAGTCCACAAGTGTTTGAAAGGTACTACTTTATTTTCTAATTTCCCTTGAGACAGAAAAAGGTTGTCAGGCAATTTTGCCTTTCCTTTATACAAATTATATTTTAAACCTCCCCAACTCCTATTTACTGAAGACCTATGTCTTCTACAATGATTCTAAGAGCTCTGAAATTGGAAGATAAAGTAGTGAATTCTAATGGTTAGGAATGTCATTCTTCTGGCAGCAGCCTGGATTGGACAAAGTTACTTCCAAGAATAAATCTGTCCAAACTTTGATGAGTAAATTTTATTGGGAAGACCATTTAAAGTAACAATAATATTTCCGGAAATGAGGGCAAGAATATTCTAATTCTTTTTCTTAGTGTGTGTGTGTGTGTGTGTGTATTTTATGAAGGAGGACCAGATTGCCTTTGTTGATCATTTTGGAAAAAGCTTCTAGATTTCTTATCAATCTGAGAATCAGCTCTCACAATGTTAGATTTCCAAGTAGACCAAACAGGAACTACAAAATGAGCTAATTCTATTTTATCCTAAGGCTATATTAAAAAACCTTGCAAGTCTAAAAGTACAAACCTCACTTCTCATTTTACAGCTTGATAAGAGAAGGCGGATCCTTTCTAAATTTCTTTCGTAGTTACTTTCTTTACCCCTTACTCAGTTGTGGACTCTTCCTCCTATTATTTTATTCTCTTCCAAACTCATTTTCTCATTCCACTGCAGACAAGGAGTTATAGGATCAAAAATCATAAACTATATGCAAGGAATCACTTTTTTCTTTACAAACATTTTGGGTACACTGGAAGGGGAGGTAAGGTTCATAAAACCTTGTAATCAGTCTTTTAAAATTTACGGGACTGCCTACTACCACAAGCAGCCTCCCACTGGCCGGTACGCTCTCATAGAGAGGGGCTCCTCCGGGTGCCGTCAGCTAAACAATGTCGACTGGCGGCCCCCAGGGGGAGGGCCTTCTCTGTGGGGGCACCCACTATCTGGAACGAGCTCCCCCCAGAGATACGGAGGATCCCAGATCTACGCACTTTCCGCCGTGCTCTTAAGATGCTTCTATTCCAGCAAGCCGGCCTGGCCTAATTTTCTCCCCTGTTTTAAAATCCTTTTAAATCGAAATTTTAATCTGTTTTAAATTATTGGGATTTTTTAATTGTCTCGGGCTAAATTAATTAATCTGGTTTTAATTATATCTTTTAACTTTTGTAGCTATGTATTTTATTTTGTGCCTGTTCACCGCCCTGAGTCCTTCGGGAGTAGGGCGGTATATAAATCTAATAAAAGAAAAGAAAGAAAAGACGTTATAGAAGAGGGAAAAATACAGAAAAGGCAACTAGAATGGTTGGGGACTGGAAAATTTTCTGAACAGGCTGCAACATGAGTTTTATCTATTTAGAAAAAAGATTGGATAATGAGAAAGTCATAAGCAAGAGCATTTGTGGATATCAGGATGCTTGTCTACATGAAACTTTAGTGTAGTCTATAAAATCTTATGTTTAAAAATGGTGGTGATAGAAGACTGAATAAAACAGAAGGTTGGATGGTTTTATCAATAAATATGTTGAGCCTCTGCCTGCATTATTATAAGAATTAGTAAAATAAATATTCAGACATCATATGATAAAATAATACGAAGTTTGTGCAAAGGGACTTGAGATTGATGATGCATTTGACTCCTCCTTCGGGCTCAGCCTGGTCATCTCCTACAGGTTTCTTCATTAAAATGAAAGTAACTATAGCATCATGTATGTATCATTAAAAGGTAACATTTTTCAATATGGAAGGCTAATTCTACATATTCAGTTGCAAATTCAGCTAAGTAGATTCCTGTGTCTGCTCAAATGTTAGCTCCAGGCCGTATTCTGGAGAAATATGTACCAAACTATATGCAAATCATGAACAAATGTAAAAAAAAACTACATTTCAAGAATCAAACTTAATAAGTTTGAGGTTAACCTTGAGAATTAACCTTGAGGTTAATTCTAATAAATGCTGATTTCCCTTAAAGCATTAACTTTGGTTATTGCAGGTCGTAGAGAAATAACAAACATATCACTTAAATTCCTTGAAAGACATGTAGGGCTTCCGATCTGATTCCCAAAAAATTCTGAGCATGTGGGAATGCAAGCAAAGTATTTGTATGCAACTTCATATTTTCCCTCAGATTGCATAGGTGCTCTCTGTGGCTGCCACATAAAACACCTTCTTGGAATCAAATCCAATGCACTGCACAGTCTTAAGAAAAGATATTGTGAGCTGATAGCTCAAAGGAAAAGGAAAGAATGAAAGGTTTTGTTTTTGGTGGCTTGTAGCTGGAAGCATAATTACTGTATGCCTTGCTTGGAACACTGTTATTTTATTATCACATTCTGTTTTGTGAAAGCGTTAAGGCCATGCGTGGCTCTGAAATGCAACTGTCTTACTGGATCCTTATAGCAAAGCAAACCTCAAAAGCCTTAAGTGCTTGGCTCTTTAACAGGAATTCCACATCTCTTGGGAAAGATTTTGAGTAATGCTATGAGCTAAATAGGTACAATCAGCCCAAACCACCTCGAAGGGTTGTTGTGGGGAAAATATAAGGAGGAAGCTATGTTTGGATATGTTCACCATCTTGAATTATTTGCAAAACTAATAAAGGTGGGATACAAACAAATAATAGCCCATAGAGATGGTGTCATTTGAGCATTAAAATGGTAGCCATTTTACATAACTTGCCAACCTTGTCACTCATCTAAGCCTTTCTCTGCAGGCTCCTCCCAAATCACACATTTTCTCCTTTTTGGAAAGTACAATTTGATTACCATTCAAACCAAATCAGTCAAAAAAAATCACAGGTATCACAGAATCATGTTGCTTATGCTTGGCGCAATGCTGCTTTTATTTTTGTATTATTTTATTGGTCTTTCCCTTTCTTCCTCACAGGTAGAAGGGGGCTAATGACTTCTGCAGCTGAGCCACCTGAAGTGGTGCACAGTCAGAAAAGGATGTTTTATTTTTCTCTGCCTATGAAGCAGTTTTCCCTCTCAGAGCAATTACCACAAATGATTTATGTGGCCAGTCAAGAGGGCCTGCCAGGGTTCTTATTTCATCTATTAAAAAAAAGTACTCTGCTGGAATTTTATCAGGAAGCTCAGATTAAACTGACAGGTACCTTTTGTTTTGCTCTTGGAAGACTTCTTTCTGGAATCATGCAGTACATTCAAACATTGGGAAAAGAATACGTAATTAAGTTCTTCCCCCTCTCGCCCCCTTCCCTGCTGGCCTCCTGCAAGGGGGGAAAAAGTTCTCCCTAGCAAGTTAAGTAGTTTTAACCTCAGAGAATTATCCTGGATCCTTTGTCTATTTGAAAGATTTCCTTTCAGTTGACTAAAGCCGCAAAGGATACATGTTTGCTCTCTGGTACCAGTCATATTTAGACTGACTTGAGAAAACTGATGAAGGCTGTGCCTGGACAAGAGAACAATCTCCAAACTGAGCTAGAAGAAAATCCAGACAACCTCACATAGAGAGCACAGCCAGTCTCTGTCAGGGAGGCAAACAGAAGGGAAAGCTGAGAGAAACGGATAGCCTAAGTCTACACAGCCCTCTTTTGAAGGTCTCAGTGGCAGAAACAGGTTTTTTTCCCCATAAATTTATTCAGAAAGAAAGGAACTCAGTTGAAAGCTATGGGGTTAGCTCTACTAGAATTGAGCGGCAGAAATCCAGACAATCCCTTGATGGCAGCAAAATTTTCTTTCAGTCTTTGCTGTCATCCTGTAATCATCTAGCTCAGTGATGGCTAAACTTTTTGCCATCGTGTGCCAAAAGCTGGGGCAGTGCGGGGTGGTCGCGCACGCACGTGCCCACACCCATAATTCTATGTGCCCTGCCCCCCCACGCATGTGCACGCAACTCCCCCATGCTCCCCTCATTTGTGGCATGTGATGGCCCAGTGGGCCTGGTAGGCCTGTTTTTTTGCCCTCCCCACGCTCCAGGGGCTTTCTAGGAGCTTGGGGAGGGCAAAAACAGCCTTCCCCACCCCCCCGGAGGCCAGAAACAGCCCATTTGCCAACTTCCGGTGGGCCCAGAAGGCCCAAAAATCAGCTGGCCAGCAAGCGCATGCGTGCTGGAGCTGAGCTAGAGCAACGCTCGCATGCCCACCAATATGGCTCCACGTGCCACCTGTGGCACACATGCCATAGGTTCGCCATCACGGATCTAGCTCTTTCAACTAGTTCTGATAAGCTTACTGTATACAGTTTCCAATCGTCTTCCACTTACAGTAGTGCCATCCAGATATATCAGGCCACAACACATCCAAGGGAATTAAAACTGGAAACGCTTTTTGCAAATATATACGCATAAGTCTCTTATATATACTTCAGCAATCCTTATAATCACCCAGAAGAATAAGAAATCAAAGACCCTTTTGTACAACAGCACTGCCACTGACATATCATCCTATTACCCATTCTCTGTGCTAAGCCTTTGTGTTAACATCAGGCTTCATTAACTTAGCTGTGCTGGATGGAACTCAAAGTATTATAGACATAACACCACTAGGGTGGGGTTTTGATTCTTTCTGGTAACAGATGAAGTGCTTTGTTTATAAACTGTTCCTAATTTTCTCAATTGGAAATATATACCAGACTACTGCAGCAAATGCTGGTTATTTATCTAGCTAGCCCCTTTTGTGCTTTTAAACAGCTACCTTTTCTAATAAAAATACAATTTATTTGTTTAATATTTATGTAACAATGCTACTGAGAAGAAGGGAACAAGAAAGAAGAGAAGCAGCATCTCTTATCGGGTAGCTAGTTCTATGAAATTAATTCAGGGGTGAAATCCAGCAGGTTCTGACAGGTTCTGTAGAGCGGAAATTTTGAGTAGTTCAGAGAACTGGTAGGAGAAATTTTGAGAAGTTCGGAGAACCGGCAAATGCCACCTCTGGCTGGTCCCAGAGTGGGGTGGGAATGGAGATTTTGCAGTATCCTTCCCCTGCCACGCCCACCAAGCCACACCCATGGAACCAGTAGTAAAAAAAATTGAATTTCACCACTGAAAAATTGATTGGTTAATTGTAAGTAAACAGAAGGAGGGATAGTCAGGTAGCCAAGGAGGAAGAGGATTTCTTGTTTTATAGTGCCAACAATTAATCAGTTCGTTCTGAATTGCAACAATCATCCCATTTTTCTATTTATTTTTTATTTTAATATATGATATAATTCAAAATTACTGAAATTTCTTTATGAAGATGTCACAAACTATTCATAACCTTAATATTAGAGCTAGATAATATCTATGATTTAATCTTCATTTCATACTAACAAAGTTCATATCAAGCACTCAATCTGGAACACTTCCATTAAAGAGAAAACCAGTTATAGTCTGTATCACAATCCTAATGCATTAAGGTAAACGGGTCAAGACCCTGTCAAAACTACAGATAGTAAAATCTGGTCAGCTGATTTCATAGTTAAAACTGATGCAGGATTACCAAAAAGCAAGTAAAGGCCCATCCAAAAAATCAGATTGACTTTGAAAGCCTGGAAAGTACTACATATTTTCAAGTTCTAGCCCTATTTAGCAGCCAATTTAGGCTCATTGAAAATTAGATATTTTTATTGAATCCATTTCTGAGAATATCAACATTTCCATTTGGATGAAGGAATTAGATTGAATACAATAACTGACATACTGACTTTAGGAAGAGGTAAAAGCAAGAAAAAGGAGT
This sequence comes from Pantherophis guttatus, assembly GCF_059756535.1. Taxonomy (NCBI): domain Eukaryota; kingdom Metazoa; phylum Chordata; class Lepidosauria; order Squamata; family Colubridae; genus Pantherophis; species Pantherophis guttatus. The sequence goes on along the minus strand of NC_142070.1, from coordinate 31,884,824 downwards.
GTATTTAGCTCTAAAATATGTGACTCAGCAGAATCCCTTCAAAACAATGTGGCCAAATCATAATTTTGTCCTGGTGCCACAAATTGTACAATCCTCTTTAGAACTCATTATTTGTACCCCAACTTATTCAGATGTAAGATCTACAACATGTTGGAATTATTCCTGGTACTAAACAATCCTATCCTTAGAAAGAGTTTCTGTAATATTTTTGATTGGTTTCTTCTCACTTTTTCCCAATCCTTTAAAAGGAGTTGAGATGTAAGATCAGAAGGAATGACTCATAGAGCAGCAAAGTTAGTTGGGGGAAGAGTTCTAGATAAAAATAGAAAGACATGTTGATTGTATTGTTACCAGGACCAGCTTGATGAGTCAACAGCAATGGCAAGAGAATACTGAAATATACAATCAGTAACAAACGCCATAAGTCTAGAGACAGAATAGGAAACTAACTGTAAACTTCCAAGTAGGACGAAACCCAAGAAGAAAAAGCATACAAGAATGGCACTGAAATAGTGTTCCTTTTTTAAATTAACAAATGCATCAAGAACCAATAATAACATACAAACAAATCCTTGAAATTCTAAACAAAATTCAAGTAAATAATGTTGTAAGCTACCTAGAGTCGCCTGGCAGTGAGATGGGCAGAAAATTTAATACATTAAGTATTACATTTAATACATTAAGTAATAAATATAACTAAAATCAAAATCTGTTACAGAGGTGAAATAATTGGAGGATTGTGTGTAGTGTTACTTAATAATATTGCTTTGCACATACATATACACACTTTTCATGCTGAGCAATCAAACAGCAATAAAAATACACAGTAAATATTTTAAAACAATATAACTATGATATGTAACTTCTATTTTGTTGTAGTTACAAAAAAAACATTTACACCTATATGATCCCCAACAATAGCTAATGGAAAGACCTAAGAGGTAAAGCAACAGAAAAACTTAAGACAATAAAAACACAAGATTGTGTTTTTAAAATATATATATATTATTTTTATAGCAAAGATACTCAGTTTAACTATCTAAGTACATATTTTCAAGCATACAATGAAAAAAGGAGGCTTAGGCAAATTGTCCAGGCCTCCAGAGTCATTGGAGAGTAAACTCATGAAGGTAGCTTAATCTTCAACCAGAATAATAAATTGAAATTGCACTGCAACTCAGAAGATTAGTTCTCCTGATATATGATAGCAGATTTATAACAAGATTTAACATAAATAAAAATCTATTTTGTACAGAACTGCATCTCAAGGCTCACAGCCTTCTAGCAAGCCCAGAAGAAAAACTGCACAAACTAAAGAATGCTCAGGTTTCAACCAACAGAAAAATCAATAATATAAGTTATTGGATACGGTAGCTCACAAACAACAACAAACTTGACTGGTACAAAACTCTGGAGAAAATTGTCTGACAAAATAAGAGGCCAGCTCACTCAGTCAAAAATCTTGCAGTGGCCAATTTGTGCCAGCCTAAGAACTAAGTCTGTAAACTATATATCACTTTTATGTATGCATAAGCAAACAATGTCCTAACCTCTTCAGTTGTAGCAAGATATTCTTAACTGCTGGGTTATGGGAATATTTTCTAGACCTGTTTCCTGGATAATTTCCTGGATCTATTGAACATGTTCTGAGGATAATGAAACAAATTATATGGGGGAGGACTGTAACTCAGTGATAAATATGTCTTGCATGCAAGAAAGAAAGTCTCAGGCTGAATCTCAACATGAAAAAGGATGATGTAGCAATTGATAGAAAATAATTCTCACTGGCCAGTTCTGTGAAGGGTGGATTGATTGTATGATCTGGTATAAAGCATCTTCATATACAATAAGACCTTGAGTTGCCATTGTTCATAATTGAATAGTGAAACATATGTTCATGCAGGTATGCAGATCTGATCTCCAGGAATGAGTTCAGAAAACAAAAAGGTATTTATATGTATTGAGTAATGAACTGTGAACTGCTGTGTTGGTATGGCTTTAAGATTTTCAAACTCTCAGGATAAAGTGCTTCAACCCACCATGACAGCTGTAGTATGGAAAAAGAAAATCTAACACAGAGGCAGCTTCATGACATACAAGGGCTTCATGAATGAAATAATTAAGATATAGCTGGTCCTTCTTATATATTTGATTGCTCATGTGCCCAGAACATGAAACAACAAGAAAGAAGAACAATACTTCCTACTGGGCTTCAGAAATAATTAGTAGGATCTACACATGTAGATCAGTGGTGGGTTTCTACTGGTTCACCCGAACCGGTAGTGGTGGTGGCGGGAGACTCCGCCCATCCGCCCTGACATCATCATGGTCGCTCTGCGCATGCGCAGAAGCCCCCCGCGCACGCTCACAATTCTGAACCGGTAGCGAAGGTAAGTGAAACCCACTACTGATGTAGAGCCAAGATCATGATTCTGACTACTCTTATTTTAATTTTGATATAATATGAAATAAAATGACAAAATCATATTTTTGTTCCATTCATGAGGTGTACATCTAAACAAATAATTTGAAACAATATTACAAAACAATAGCTAAGACTAAGACTTATAATAAAGGTCTTGTTTGCAACATTCTAGAAGACATGTACACTATGTCTATCTCCATGTACGATAGGAAGACTGCCAACTCTCCTTTCTTATATATTTCCAAGATAGATATACTGGCATCACTGATTTACTAAAGTCAATAAGGGTCATCTTGAATACTTTCCAAGCATAAAGACTGAGCTTTTAAAGAAGAAAAGACATCAATTCCAAAATTTGTCTTTCTTTCTTTGGCATATGGATAATTTCCCAGGCTAGGTGAAAAAACTAAACCCAATTTCAATTTCATATTTTGTTAAATATGAGCAGCGAGTAGTCAAAAATGATGAATTGCAATTTAAACAAAATTAAAAATAGACTTTACAAACTAAAACCTATCAATGGAGTTTTCGTGTACTCTGAACACGGTTCAACCAACAGCAGTCTCAATGACTACCAAAGACACTGCAGTTCAACCCTGAGGTACATATATTCTAGTCTACTAAAGCCTATCTGACATGGCTATCAACATATATCAGAAATGTTTAATTTTCTTCAAACTCTACCACAGGTTCTGACCGCGAGGACTAAAAACAGATCCAACTCAATACTGAGTTTTCTAAGATATGGAAATTCCATAATAAGAACTGACTTATTGTCAGTTCCAGTCTTACTGATTGGAAATTATGACATTACCATTTAAAAATTATTAAATTTAAAAATGGAAAATTCAATGAATTCATGGGAATAAGGTCAACACAATTTGAAAATTATGTATACACACACACACACACACACACACACAGTGTTTCCCCGAAAATAAGACTAGGTCTTATATTAATTTGTGCTCCAAAAGACGCATTAGGGCTTATTTTCTGGTTAGTTCTTATTTTGGGGGGAAATGAACTAAATGCACCCATCTGGCTGACAATCTTAACTGGGGCTTATTTTGGGGGTAGGGCTTATACAATATTACGAGCATCCTGAAAAATCATGCTAGGATTTATTTTCCGGTTGGGTCTTATTTTCGGGGAAACAGGATACACACACACATACACACCCTCATTTAATAACAACAAAACAACAACCAAGCAGGGCAACAGAAAGATAGTTTAAGGCTTGTATGGAGTACCAATCTCAATCAGCCTGTTGGCTCATCTAATTAAGAAAACCACAATTAATAAAATGTGCCCCAAAGGCGGCCCAGAGAAGCTCTTATCCCCAACAGGTATTTCTTCAACATCATTAGCAGTTCACTTTCTTAAACCTTCCGGCAGACCCTAAGGCTAATTTCCTCATACAAAGCATCGTAACCCTCCCCACACTTTTGTGTCTGCTCATCAAATTAATGAAGCACATTGAGAATGAAAAGTCTTATAGTAGAAGAGAGCAGCTTCTCAACTATTTGACACAATCTTCCTCTCTCTGCCTCTCCTCCTCCTTATAATACCGTATAAAGAAAGCACAGCTTCCTGTTTTAAATGAAAAGGGGGAAGGGCAATAAAAAGAACCCTAGTAATTCCTGGTAGAAGGAGATATCTGTCTACTTGAGTATCTCATATGAAAAATACCTGGCTGCTTTTTGGACAAGGATTTGCTGATGGAATACTGGCTACAATGGCTACAGTATCAGCTTGAGTTTTTGCCTTTCTACTTCTGACTTTCTTAAGGTTAATGGAGCATGAAAAAAAAAAGGGAGGGGGAGAACACATATGCATAAAGAAACTCAACATGTCACAATATCACCAATAATAATTTCTGTACGTGTGGGTTGTGTGAGTGTGTTTTGCAACTTGTGCTAAAAAAGACAGCTGTCTCTTGTACAGAGCTGCTTTGAAAAAGTATAAAAAGGATGATGGGGCTGCATTAAGGATTTTTTCATTCACTGATATCTGGAGAAGCAATTTCCACTCTTCAACATGTGAATATCTCTCATCATATCACTGACCTAAATATAGACAATACTTCAAGTCAAAGACAGACGGGGGGAAATGTCCCATCCAAAAGTAGTGAAACTGCAAAAGGAGATTGGCAAAGAAAGGCAATGTAGTCATTTGAATATAGAAAAATAAATTTATGTTCTCGAACAATTCTTTTCACGTGCCAATTATTTTGTTCCAATTTTTTAATATTTGATAGGAGCCCCTTCTCTAGGCAAAATGACAAAAATGCAGATCATTTTTTTAAAAACCCATTTACTCATTATTGCAGGGGTGAAATTCAGCCAGTTCTGATAGGTTCTGGAGAACAGGTAGTGGAAATTTTGAGTATGCAAGATACAACGATGAACTTTATATACTGGAGATTAGCTCAATTGTCAAGCATTGATAACAGCCTGAGAATGCAGGCACTGAACTAGTGGGCAGGTGTCATGAACCACAGCTGTATGTTTTAGAGCTATCTTCAAGGGATTCCTCCTGAAGCAAAATGCTGAATTTTTCCCCCCTAAATAATAAGATTTGGTACCTGTAATTAATATTTATGAAACACAAATTATTGGACAAGTTCAAAACTAAACAAGGGGGCTCAAGGAAATGGTAAAAAAAAATCTACAGTAGGTGTACAATGGTAAAATTGGGATAAACTGTGGTTCAGGTGCATTGTTCAATTCTATCTTAGGATACTTCTATATCATTCATGCTTGATGTAGTGTGAAGTGATTACACTGTCTGTGTTTTGACAGATCTAAAAACTCTTGAGAATTTGCAGAGATGTTTGAAATCTAGGTATGTCTAAAGGTAAAGGTTCCCCTTGCACATATGTGCTAGTCGTTCCCGACTCCAGGGAGTGGTGCTCATCTCAGTTTCAAAGCTGAAGAACCAGCACTGTCCAAAGACGTCTCCGTGGTCATGTGTCCGGCATGACTAAACGCCAAAGGCGCATGGAATGCTGTTACCTTCCCACCAAAGGTGGTCCTTATTTATCTACTTGCATTTTTTACATGCTTTCGAACTGCTAGATTGGCAGAAGATGGGACAAGTAATGGGAGCTCACCCTGTTACGTGACAGTAGGGATTCGAACCGCTGAACTGCCAACCTTTTGATCGACAAGCTCAGTGTTTTAGCCACTAAGCCACCGCATCCCTCAGGTATATCTAGATATTAATAAATAATAAAGTTGTGATCATGGCCTGACATGTGAGTTAGGGTTTCCAAGGAGTTAAAGATCACCCTGGGCATATTTCTAGATCAAAACAAAAATAAATCTAAATAATATGTATATTATAATATTATAAATATGTCTTATAACATTATAAATAAATAAATAGAATAGAACCTGGTTTCTCCTCACAGAATATATACTGCATAATAACTTTGCCCATAGCATACATTTTAAAAAATAGGACAACAAATTTAAAAGAATTGGACGCAATAAAATGTTCATTTTTGTTCTTTTTTTCCTGTTCATTTTGTAGTTTTTTTCCTTTTCTTTTAACAAGAAATATTAACCTTGAGGAAAAGGAAGTGGACAAAAAGTGTAGGAATATGAGAGATACATTAAACAGCCACTACAGCTAAGTTTACAAACTAAACCCTAATGTGGTTTGTTTTGCTTTAGTTTAGCATGTTATATGAATCTAGCCTAGAGCAGATTTTTTTTTTAAAAAAAAAGGTTAACATAATAAATAAATGCAACCTTATGCTCAACTCCAGATTGTGCCACATGGGAAACTGAAATAAAAACACATTGTTTTTCGGTGGGATAGTCTCACACAGGTAATCTTAAAAGTCAATATTTGAATTTTCTGCATATATCAGAATAATGCCAAAGTATCTTGTGTTAAAATAGTATAAAATTAAGACAACTCTTGACATATCTCTCCCTGGTAGCCAATTACACAGTTTCAATTTGACACAGCATGGACTTTTTTAGAAACAGAATCTGGAAACATCTTATGTTATTTATCATATGTATCAGCTGTATCTGGACACAGCCAGGAAAATGCCTGTTTAACCCTTTTCCATATTTGTCTCTTTAGCTTCCAGTTTATTTCAATTGGTTTTAATTATTGGCTTATCTTATTTAGATATATTTTAAACATAAGAACTTCAGCCTTACTGGGTAATAATATTTAAAATATTAAATCATTAAAGATCCAGCAATGGTTGTTCAAATTAATATATAAATATAGAATCTGGACATATGCAGCACCATTCAGATAATCATAAAAATCAAATCTCAAATGAAATCACAATTCTTTTCACTAGGTATAATCCCAGAACATATGAATAAAGGTATTATAAATTACTAAAATACATGCTTTTCGCTATGAGGACAAATCCACGCATCCTATATCTATAAAATGCGGCAAGACAACTACAAGTACTCCTCAACTTACAACAGTATGTTTAGTGATTATTCAATATAAATTATCAATATATTAGAATCAAAATGAAGTCAATCTGTATACATTTTGTACTATGGTATTGAAATTGGCAAATTATGATAATGTTGTTGTTTTGTATATGCAGGCTACAGAAGCATGGAAATTTGTAAATTTGTAAAAATATAGAAAACAGAATCAAACAATCAGCTCTAAAGTTTGTCTGTTGAACTCTCAAATCACAATATGGGATCTTAGTTATAATTAAGAGAAATTTAAAGAGAAGAGAATAAATGCATATACCACTATTAACAAAATAATAACATAAACTAGATAGGAAAAACACACAAGATTATGTCTTGTGTTCTTTCCATTAACTTTACCAGTAGTAACTATAGAAAGGGGTCCGTGTTTCCTTCTGTGTAATGAAATAGCATGTTGCATCTGCATGTATGTGTCACATGTGGGCACTGGGTAGCACAGGACCCGTTGAGTGTGGTTTATACAGGATCATGTGACCAAGAGGGAGGGAGCTTAGACTGAAGCAGCTGACAACATTCTGAGTAGCTGCCCAACTATGTCCTCAATAGTTTTAAACATTGATCAAGCAGCAGGACTAACAGGAGTGAGGCGTCAGTGAAAGGCTGAACTTGCATACCACCTGTTGTTTGACATACTGAAATTAGCCCAGGCTGGGGTTTAGTTGTGAGAATTGTGTTTGCTCAACTAAAGTCCATTTCTAAGTCTGTGACATACCTGCTAATTTTTCTAGAGCAAAAACAACGAGTGTGGTACCTTAAATCTACTTCTGTTCTTTCAAGAAGCTAAGGAAGAAAGCCCAAGGATACAGCACTAAACACACATACCAGAAAGAAATCTCTGATTGCTTCTGTATATTTGTGTGCTATTATTTTCCAGTCAGAACTCATCTCAGTTCAGCTTATTGGAAAGAAGAAGAGGAAGACAGTAATGCTATTTTATTTTTAATTTCAGAATATTAATTTGGATATCGCAACAACTCTCACATTACCAAGCACCAAGCAAAGTATCTTATAAAGGGTAGATGTCAACTTTTCATGCTACTGAATTACAGATTGGTTTGTGCTGGTGAACATTCTCATATCTGTGGCCTTGCAACACGAGGGGCTGAGTTAAGAGAAAAAGCAACTACTTCAGAGGAAGCTTAAGGCCTTAGCTGAGAAACACTGAGCAGAAGTGAAGTGAAGGGGAGGGGGGGCTGGGAAGAAGAGCGTTGAGTAGTCAGCAGGTCACACACATAGAATGTGCAACGGCAAACTCAGTTTACAAAGAGACATCTGTTCCATTACTTCAATGCATTGTGGCTAATTACATCCTGGCCCGTCTGTGAAATGACAGCCACTTATTCTCCAGTGAACCATAAAATCTGTACATGTTCAGTTTGGAGAAAGGGGAGATAGAAGAGCATAGGGTAGGAAGAAGAGAGGGAAGTGGGGGGGGGGAGAGAGAAGGAAAGGGCTTCAGGAAAACATCTGATGCTTCTCTTACCAGTTCAGCTTGCCAAAGATTCAGCAGCTGGTGAAAAAAAGAGAACCATACAGAGAAGCCCTGACAAAGGAGTCCCATTCTGAAGCAAGAAACAAATTCCTTGTGTCAGTAATAGCTTGAGACTTTTTGTTCCTTGCATTCAGAAGTATATATCTAGTATATCTTAATTTTATTATAGCTAATATATCTTAGTTATATTACTTGTATTATAACTAATATATTAGTTACAATATAAGTAATATATAATATATTAGTTATGATATAAGCAATATTATAATTAATATATTAGTTATAATATGTTATATAAGTTATATATACTAAGTTACATTAGTAATATTATAACTAATATAGTTAAGCTAATTTAATTTAGCTTAAATTATGTAACTAATTAACCCAAATGTGCACTGATCTGAAATAAGAGTATGACTTCTACAGTAATTTGACATAAACCTCCTCCTTTTCAACTTTTTAAACAGTAATTTTGTTGTAATGATTTTTTTTTTAATGAAATGAGAACAGCAGGTCAGGAAATGCACTTGTATGCATGTACCTAATTGCATACATGTATGTGCATTAACCTGTGCTTTTCTGCCTGTCAGGGGCTGAATGTAGCTGACAACAAATACATTTATTTATTTTTATTTATTTAATTTAATTTACAGTGGTACCTAGGTACTCATTGTTAATTGGTTCCAGGAGGTGAGTACCAAAAACAAGGAGTACCAAGCAAGTTTTTCCCATAAAGAATAATATATATAAATTTAATGCATTCCCAAACCAAAGAAAATGCACATTTTACGGCAATATGAAAAAGATACGGTTTATATCATTACTTTACATGAGAAATAAACCTAAACATTAATAAATACTTAGATTAAATAAAATAAAACCTTAACTTTGCCTGTACTGATGAGAAAAAAAGTGCAAAAATACACAAAATGATCATAGAAGCTAAGATAAGACCACAAGGGAATGTGCACAGAGCAAGAGCTACTGCGTGACTAATGTGTGACCCTTTGCTTCAGTTAGAAAGGGTAGCGAGTCAAGAGGCAACTGACACCAACAAGTTCTAGCTTGTGCATCAAGTACCAAACAAATTATGAGTACCAGGACAACATTTTCCTGTCAAAATGAGTCAAGTACCAAATTTGATGAGTTTCAAAGCTGTTGATTACCAAGGTATGACTGTATTTATTAAATGTATATGCTGCCCATCTCTCTGATAGGGAAACTCTAGATGGTTTACAAAACATAAATAAATAATTTGTTCTCTGATAGTAAACACTCCATATGAAACATTAAGGAATTGTGTGTGTGTGTGTGTGTGTGTGTGTGTGTGTGTGTGTGTGTGTGCATTGAGTGAGGCTAATGATTCCACAGAAATCCACTTAAAGGGTTATTTTCCAAAACATTCAGCAACTGGTAGAGCTCTTTATAAATTGTTATCACTTCCTCTTTTTTCAATACAGCAAGTAAAACCAGAAGCCACATAACTGTTAAATATTATTTATTTCTGAACCACCGAAATTGGTGCACAGAAATTAAAGACAACCTTTAAAAAAGAGTGAGCAATGGAAGATCATCAAACAAGAGAGGTGTGAAATCCAAAGGGCCTTAGCAAACTAAGATGCTTTTCCTTTAAACCAAAAAAAATTCTGAAAGATAGAAAAAGCTAAGTGGCAATATAGAAAACCTTGGATCATCTTAAAAAAAAAAAAAAAAGCTAATCAGCTTCACATTTGATAAGTGCTCAAATAGGGGACCATCAGGAAATCCCAGAATTGTAAGCTATAGTGGAAAATAGAAAATAAATCCCAAAAGGCAATAGTGAAAACTCTGCCATGTTGTCCCTAAGAAAACTATATGGGTGTCATTGTGAATTCCCAGGAGTCAAGCTCAATTCAGAAGTGACTACATACCTTTTAAATTATAAAACAGGCATCCTCAATTTTGGACAAATGGATCTGGAAATCAAACCACACAATGTCATGATAAACATGTGTACAATGTTTATTGATTGACTGATTGATTGATTGTATTTCTAAACCACCCATCTGCCTCAAAGAGGGACTCTTTGTAGTGACTAGTCAAAGAAGATTGGCTTTTACAACATGCTTGTACTTCAGTGTCTGAACTAGAAATCTAGAAATTTAGAGTTTGAAGGCATGGTTTATCCAATCACCTAACATCTGATAGATGTGCAAGTAGTCCTCAACTTACAACAGTTCATTTCGTGATCTTTCAATGTTCCAATGACACTGAAAAAAGTGACTTATGACTGTTTTTCACTTACAACCATTGCAGCAACCCCATGGTCATGTGATCAAGAATTGGCTGCTTGGCAATTGACTCATATTTATAACGGTTGCTGTGTCCCGGGGTCATGTGATTAACTTTCGTGACCTTCTTATCAGCAAAGTCAGGAAGTGAGGAAGCCAGATTCATTTAACAACTGTGTTACTAACTTAACCACTACAATGATTCACTTTAACAACTGTGGCAAGAAAGGTTGTAAGATGGGCCAAAATTCACTTAACAAATGTTTCACTTAGCAACAGAAATTTGTGGCTCAGTTGTTGTCATAAATTGAGAACTACCTGTACACATTTCATGCTATTTCATGCTATTTTTAAAAAAAAATATTTTAGTCATTGCATGTACAGTTACACCTGTCTTTTGCCATTTATCTAAAACTAGTTGTAGAAACAGAAGTGTCCAGTGCCACATAATAGAAATATCTGGTTTGCTATGTATACTACTAGTTGAAATGTCATAATCTCAAGGTACTTATGATTACCACCAGTGCCTATTACCAAATGTTCGCAATCCTTCAAGAAATTCATATTGCTCAGCACCACTCCAAAGACCAACTAGATTACACCAAGCCATCTCACTCTGCAGTCATTGCTGGACAGCCCCTGCCAACAGTGTTGGAAATCATGCATGTCTTTCTACCAGATTTCTTCTCTCCACACAATACTTTAAAAAGTTGGAAATCAAGTGAACTCCCTAAAATTGTAAAAATCCACCTTCTAGTCTTCTTTGAGCATCTTCTAGCCATACTAAATAAATAAAATCCAGGTTTTCACCATTTTCTTTTCGTCCTAAAGTGATTCTCTGGTCTGGTGAATCACTTATACCGTTTGTACTGGAGAGGGGAATAATAATTTGAGAAAAATATATTTGGGGTTTTCTGCAGGAAGTGCACACTGAAATATTTGGAAAGACTAATCACATATGCAATTGCCTTGCAAAACAACATATATATATGGAATTTGTGTCCTTCAGTGGTTCCATCTGCAATACCTACATATACCCACACTGTCTGACTGGCCATAGATTCCAGTTTTGAAACCTGCCAGTTCCTATGATTGAGGTGGGAGGGTAATTAAAAGAAAAGGAGAGCACAGGAGATATTTGTATGACTAATGGGAGGGATGGAGAGAGAGAAGGAGGGACGGAGGGAGGGAGGGAAAATATGTTCTAGGAATGGACAGTTTCTGATGGAGAAAATAAAGTGGGTTCCATCCTACCAATTCATTCCTGCTCTTTGGTGTCTAGAGGATTAGGAGTTAAGAAAGCCTGAAAAGGACAAATCCCCTTGACTTTAATCAAAAGCCAAAGGAAATTCTCCAACATAAAGAACCTGTGGAAGACTTGGCAGATTTTGGCAGTTAATCTAGATTTTAAAAAATGGAAATCCAAGAGGGGCACAAAATCTACAGTCTCCTATGTCTGATGGTAAATAAGAAGAGATGCACATATTACCTCTAGATGCAAAGGGGGAGGAAAGGAGAAATAATTAATGGAAGAGCTGAAACTCTCATGAAAAAAACTTAGCAATGCTCAAGCCAGAAACACCTGTTATATAAACACTGAACAGATGTCTCTGTTTATCCAAACTAAGAAAAGAACAGTCCAAGTCCATTGACTTGAAAAAGTAGGAGTAAGAGGTCTAAAATAAAAACCTGAAGCAGAAAGGGTTGCATACTTTTATTTTTGTGTTCTGCAGTAGACAGAACTTTTGCACATGTATGACTTTCAACTGTGATAAAGCCGATAACTAGCCATGTCTGTGAAGCATCTGTTGTGAGCAAATCCTGAATGCAGGGTTCAATGTCTTGAGTGCTACGACTGATGTCAAGTCTGACCAGTTATTTGAAAATCTCAGCAAGAATGCACATTGGATGATCCAGCAGCCTTTCAAAAAGGGTACTTAAAAGAGATTGCTCTTAAACTTGTCAATCAAAAGGCAATTTGTTGTTTAAAAGACAAGATGGGAGAAGAGGAGAAACATGGCAGGATTATAAATGGAACATAATATTATTTGAACATTCTCCTCACTACTCTCATGACATTTGATGAATGATACTAAGTAAATGTAAGAAAAGACTTGAAACATGTATTAACTATACTCCTGTGAGACTACTCGGCCAGTCTAACAGATATGGAGAAGATGGGTTCTGATATAATTCAAAAATGGGCTACATTAAATAACAGAAACTAGCAAAAAAATTAAATTTTGAAAGCTATCTTAATTCTTCAGGTAAGAATACCATTGCAACCAGGTATGTTCAAGAGTCAAGATTTAAATTGGCTCATAGTTATGGTATAGAAATGTCCTACATTATTCATTGAAATTATTGAAAATAATTTCAAAAGGTATCTATTCCTAAAAAAAATTGTCAACAAAATGTAAATAAGGTTCAAGGTAACTAAGTGTAAAATGAAGCAAATAGAAGTAAAATAGCCCATATACTGGTGGGTTCTGAACTATCAACCACTGACCACTAAGGAATTTGACTTCTGGATAGAAAGCTTGATGAAAATATTGTGGCAGCTGTCAAAAAGCTAAATTCTGAATTAGAGTTAATTAGAAAAGGATTCTAATAGAATTGCCAATAATGTCTTTATAAAGATCAATAGTATGATCACATTTGGAATACCATGCCTAGTTTTGATTATAGCACCTTTAAACAATAATATAAAATGAATCTGTCTGCCTGCCTGCCTGTCCGTCCTTCCTACCTACTACCTACCTACCTACCTACCTACCTACCTACCTATAACGGAGCATAGAAGGCTAGAGCAGGAAAGATAGCTATTTGTGGGGCTGTTAATTAAGAAAAAAAGGTTGATTAAAGGGGAAAAATAAATTTATTACATGTTATACATACGCATGAATTAAATACAGATTTTCCACCACACTCCTTTTCATACTTGACAAGTGCTGAATGGAAAAAAATATATGACAGATATATGGACCATATAATGAATTTACTTGATGGCCACCGAGATGGCTTTTAAAGCTGGTTTAGATAAAATTTACAAATGATAAAGATATCAACAAGCTCTAATCATGCTGGTTATAGAAACGGCAGCATCAGTAGTAATGACAAGTGTCTGCAGCAAACCAAGTTTGTGTTAAAATTATGACAGAGATGTCATGACACAAATCCAATCCTTACATACTTGTGTCTTGTTATCAGATGCAAGTAAGTTGTAATTTTCAAGTCATGACATCAAGATGGAGTTCATGAACATCACTCGCCATCCTTTCTTCCTTTCTTCACCCCTGTGAAAGGGGTTTTCCACAGTAATCTGACAAGCAGAAGTAGAAAACAGGATTCTGGAATAGACAGGTTTTTGCTATAATCCTGTTCTAAGAGAAGTTATTTCCAATATGTCCTGTAGTAATTTATGATCATACATAGAGTTTGTAACTCAATGTTAGTGCATTTGTCACGGTATTTTTTCTACACATATTTTTGTGTACGAATGATGGAAATGATGTTGACATCACTTCTGGTATAATCTGCTTGTTTGACTATAAACATTACCTTTTTAAAAAAAGATATTCAAAATGGGTCTTACTGAATCTCTTCTATGAAAGAGGTTAATGCCTACATGTTTCCTAAGTAGTCATTCCATCGATGCCAAAATCATTAGCAGCTAAAGTTGTTTGTTTTCCAGAAATCACAAGACAGTATTTGCTGAGGCCTTCAGTAAGCAGAGGAATCCCTTAACATTAGTTCTTCTAACTGGCTACAATTAGCAGCAATTGTTCTGAGAAAGCTGAAGTCATTAGCTGCCACAAAGAGTTAATGGTAGGTCCAGCCTTACAAAAGCAATGATGCCTTCAGGAGGAAGGGTCGGTGGCACATCTCACTCCAGGGACTAACTCTATACTCTGAGGGCTACATATGAATAAATCCATTATTAACCCTTAGTTTTATAGATATTAAGGCAAAGTTAATACTTAATGTTTGTGGGCACATATACATAAGCGTAGCTTCTTGCTTCCAAATACCAGATTTGAAATAAACTGCTCTTTGCCATTGCTCCTATTAACCTTTCTCAAGCAAAACAGTAACCTTGCTCTACTCAGGAGCATATTTAGCTGTTCCCACAATACATTATCTGTTGAAATAAATATGGAAATCAGGCAGAGCAAGTCAGCCAGACTGAAATAAATTCATCATTCACAGGCTCTCGGGGGAGGAAAACCATGCTTGCCCCCACCCCCCACTTCATGATTATTTCTGAAGCATTGAAGGAATGGCAGTATCACTAATGAGGCCAGTGCTCCATGACTGCTGATTATAAATGACCTAAAAAGAAGAAGAGGTGGGGTGGAGACAGGAGGGATGTCTTGTCTGGATAACAAGGGGAGGAAAAACAGGGAGAAGAACCAATTGCCTGCCTTATGATCTAGAAAAATCCTACTTGACTCCACAGCAGTGGGAGGGCAGTTGTGGTTTTCCTGCTGATTATGGGCAAAACCAAAAGATTAGGTTCAAGTACTGCTTTGAAACTTAAGAAAGCAAACCACGCCAAGATCACACTGAAAACGCTTTTCTCCTGAAAACAAATTTAATACAGTTTCCAAGCAGTAGCATGGATTTCAATTTTAAAAATGTAAATGTACTCAAACTGGCAGAAAACAAGGCCAGGACTCAAATAAGAAAAGCTTCACTTTTATGAATAAGACCCTATAAGGATAGAAACACTCTATAGAATCATCTATTCAACGATTCCCCCAGGACAATTTATTCTAAGCTGCCCAATTAAGTTTTCTAGTGAAGCCAAAATAAGTCTGAAGAGGGTTTTAACTATATTTTAAGAGGACCATTCAAGTATTTTGGTTATCATGTGAGACGCTTAGAGCAAGCAGTTGTAACACAAAGCGATTGGCTAAGAAGGCAGCATTTTCACAAATATTTATTTTTTCCCATGTAAATTGTGTCAAATATTCAGTGTACA